>NC_062278.1:150612795-150915826 GCF_902655055.1 Lutra lutra
CTCAGAAAGTTATTGTGTAAAGGTACTTCCTTAGTCTCCTGTAATTATAATTACAGGGTGAGTTTTTACATGACTCCAGTAAAATAAAATACTAAATGTCTAATATTCCATGTGTTTTATTCTTGCTTCTGTGTTAAATCTTACCCAACTTTTAGGAGTTTCTCTATGACAAATTTGCAAAATAGACCTCAGGTATATAAAAGTCAATTAATTGTGAGAAGATACCAGCCTAAAACTCTAACTGGGGTCTGAGACGAGTTGCTCAAGAGCCATTCATATCACAATAATTAGGTTATCAGGAATGCTCATCTGTGTAAGCCATATGACAATAAAATCTTTTCTGCAGAGATAGAGACTGCTTGTCTATTCTCAGTAAGAAAGGGGCAGGACCCAGCTCAGCTAGCAGCAGTTGGTGCCTTCCTTACCACTCCTGTTCCAAACTTATTAACAGGAGTTAAGCCTCAGAGCAGTATTAAGAGGCAGATTCTGCCTGGACATCCTGAGAGATTAAAGGGGTACAATATCAAGTTTGGACATTTACTGGCTCCTATTCTCAGTTAAAGGCCAAGAAATCAGCACTACAAATTACATTCAGTATGAAGTTTTCTCCTGATTCCCCATCTGTCTGATATTCCAAACCTTCCTATATAATCTCCCACAGTACTCTACAGTATCTTTATGTTATATACCTGAAACTAATACATGTCAATTCTACCTCAATTACAAAAAATTTTTTGAAGTACATTTTAAGTATTATTATCCAACACCGTAGAATGTATAGGCACATTAATGATAGAGCAACAAGATCAGTGTATAAGAAACAATAAAAAAACAATACACCTCCTAATTGACCATCCATTATATGCAGATTCAGAAAATCTCAGGAAAATGCTTGGATTCTCATGGACTAATAGTAGCTAGACAAGGATAAATGGAAGAGCCAGACTCAAGCAGGGCCAAGAGACACATGGGATCTGGATAGGCAGAGAACATTTCAGGTGGAGGATGAAAAAGAAGAGATTCATGAAGGCAAGAATTTGCATGGTAAGCCCCAGAGGGATAATGAGGCGACTGACCTGAGTGGGGAGCGATGACGGAAAATGTTTAAGAAGCTGGGTGTGGCTATGTGATGATCAGGCCAGGGAGCAAGGGCTTTCAAAGCAACAGGGATTACCGGCCTGGTTTAGCCGGTTGGAAGACAGGAGGAACAGAGGACTGGGTGGGGCCTGAAGGACTATCACAGTTCAGGAGTAGGAGGGGAAAGAGCAGCTCACACCTGACAAGCAAGAAACAGGGGTCTAACACTTTATAAGAAAACTCCTCAATAAACAAGTGAACATACTCCATATCCCTGATTTAAACAATGACGGGGTGAGGTGGTAGTGAAGCATCGCTGATTTTAATCGTATTTCCTAATTTATATATATTTCTTGGTAAACAAACACTTTTTATATTAAAAAATAAAAAAAATGTAAGTGTGAAAGTTAAGGGAAGGAATAATTTCAAGAAATGGGTAGTCACCAGCATTAAATATCAAAGTGGTTAAGGATAAGAGAGGTAAGGTCACTCGGTAAGGAAATCATGATGAATGTTAAAAGTAAGTTGAAAGGCTCAATTATTATTTTCTGGTACATAATTTTACTCTCAGTAACATGAAGACGTCACATGAAATACTGCTTACTGACTATTAAGAACCTAACAACATTATAGTCAATGTGACTGCTTCTGTTGACATAAAATCTTACCCAAACAGAACTATGGGAACTGTCAAGCCTTTGGAGCTGGGAGGTCCTTGGAGGGCAGTCTCCCACCCTTTTGTCTACAGGTGATGGAGTGAATCTCTGACAGCGAGGTTCCATGGGGGCCAGGCACAACCCAAAACCCAGGTCTCCTGACTCCCACTCTGTGCTGGTCCCCCCACCCCATCCCCCGCGCCACTGAAACGCTGTTTATTACGCTCACTTTACAACTAGGTATGTTTGTCTGGGTTTTTCCTTAAAACTGGATTTTGGAAGTTACAATCAGATTAATGTGCATTTCCCCTTTTGCTGTTAAATTTTACATTAAAACCAATGTGCTAGGGTCAACACATTTGGGAAATCTTCGTGACTAAAACGCGGCTTACTCACAGTTCTGGTGATTTAAACATTCAGATAGTGACTACCCTGTGTTTCTCTTCATTTCAGTTTCACTACCCCTTCTGAAACGTCAGTCTTCCTTAAAATTAACAGTCGTTATAGTAAACATGAAGTCTCCATCATTTAAGAGTCTACTATTAAAACATTTCTTACAAAAAGAACTTTCAAATGTTTGCCATTCATCATAAGGCCTCACTATAAAATTATATTAATTTGTGAATTAATGAACTTATGACCAAAACCTGCAGTCCTATGTAAAGTCCAAGTAAACAAATCTGTCAGCCTGAAGTTAGGTTAGGACTCTCTTGCCTTGGGCAAATATTTACTCTCACAAAGGTTCAAAGATATAATTTGCTGACCTTATGGATCTTCCTCAAGGTTAAAAATAGAGCACTACCATTTAGTACAGATCAATTTTCACACTGAAATAATGAAGAGAGCACGAATAGAAGAGAAATTACTTCTCAGTGACTTGTTTCTTGGCACTTACACGGTAACATTATTTTACAATTCGGTAAATTTAAATCACTGGTGATTGCCTGTCTGAACAGTCATTATAACCACAGTACGTTGCAGCCATCAGGACATTCAACTGGTACCATAAACACAAGGTCAGCTTGTAGCAGAGGGAATATTACACATATTCAAATCATTCCACGAGCTTACTAGCAAGGAACTAGGTTGCCCAATGTCAATTTTCCCCTGAAAATAAAAACTCCCTCAAAAATAACAATAAAAAGTTGACAATATGTGTGTGTATGTGTGCATAATGACCAACCTAAGGACAAAATAAACTGAAAAAGAAAGAAACTGCATAAACGAGGACTGCAAGGACTCCTGGCATTGCATTTCCAGCTGAGTATTTCTTCTTCAGCTCCGGAAGGGCAGATGGTAGTTACGGGATGCTTAAGTTTTGGACAAGCCTTTGACAAAATTAAGGTTTTTTCTGAATGGTAGCAGACACAGCTATAGAATTCCAAGAGTACGAACCTCAAGAGCTAGTTATGCTCCTTATCTCTAACCTCTCCTGTTTGTAGGCTCCACTCTCGACCTGTTTGGTGTTCAGCTCTGTA
The DNA here is from genome assembly GCF_902655055.1 of Lutra lutra. Lineage (NCBI taxonomy): Eukaryota > Metazoa > Chordata > Mammalia > Carnivora > Mustelidae > Lutra > Lutra lutra. The sequence goes on from NC_062278.1 coordinate 150,616,007, forward strand.
CCAGCACACCCCACAGCGCCTCAGAGATTTGTAAAAACCTTAAATGGTGAAAAGAACCTCGGAAATCCAACTCCATCTCTTTGGACTCTAAGAATTTCCTAAGCCCAGAGAGTCTGATTTTTAAGTTTTAGAGTAAGGTTCCTTTCCCTTTTGGAGTTTTGAGGCTCTAATAAGATTTATGGGTCTAGAATAACATACCCAGACATGGAAATGCACCACATTTTGGGTAAAATGTCACAGGGCTTGCACATCCCTAGTTTAAGTACCTCTTCTGACTATGGGTTTCTTCATTATAGGTGTTTCCTTACTGGAGCTCTGCAAATCTACTTAATTAAAAAGAAAACAAGTTATTTAAAGTAAAACAATCTAAAGGCAGAATGTGACTTAAGGCAAAGAAGACTGTGCCTATTGCCCCAGGCTGCACGACAGCTTTAATTTATTTCATTATAACTTCCTTGGGACTTCCTGGGTAACTCCATAATATACGCTCTTGTAAAGAGATAGAGGCCATCACTCAAAGCAGAAACGAAAAGACAACAATCAAAATCAAAAGCAATAATGAAATATTTTTAAAAATCTATATTAAAGAAAGTATTCTTTTTTTTTTTTTAAGATTTATTTATTTATTTGACAGACAGAGATCTCAAGTAGGCAGAGCAGCAGGCAGAGAGAGAGGGGGAAGCAGGCTCCCCGCTGAGCAGAGAGCCTGATGTGGGGCTCAATCCCAGGACCCTGAGATCATGACCTGAGCCGAAGGCAGAGGCTTTAACCCACTGAGCCACCCAGGCGCCCCAAGAAAGTATTCTTATAACATTAAAAATCCCCCATAAGTAAATAAATGCATATCTATTTAACTGTACTTCGCTTTACTGCATTTCACAGGTGATTACATTCTTCAAATCGAAGGTCTGTGGCAACACTGAGCCAAGCAAGTCTACTGATACCATTTTTCCAACAGCATTTGCTCACTTCATGTCTCTGTGTCACATTTCAGTAATTCTTGCAATATTTCAAACATATGCATTATTATATTTGCTATGGTGATGTGATCAGTGATTACAATTCACTGAAAGCTCAGAAAATGGTTGGAATTTTTTTGTGTGTGTGTGTGATAAAATATTTTAAATTAAGGAGAGCCTGGGTGGCTTGGTTTGTTGACCATCTGACTTTTGATTTCAACTCAGGTCATAATCTTGGGGTCCTGGGATTAAGCTCCTTGCTGGGCTCTGAGCTCAGCGCAGAGTCTGCTTGTCCCTCTCCCTCCTCTCCTTCCCCTGTTTGTGTTCTCTCTCTCAAATAAATAAATAAAAACTTTTTAAAAAAATTTAAAAATATATTTTAAATTAAGGCATTTATATATTTTTTAGACATAATGCTATTTTTGAACAGTTAACAAACCGTAGTATAGTGCAAACATAACTTTTATATGCACTGGAAAACCAAAACATTCACTAGACTGGCTTTACTGTGATACTCGCTTTACTGTGGTGGTCTGGAACCCAACATGAAGGGACTCCGAGATAAGCCTGTAAATGGATTTCAAGAAGAGACATTAGTTTTTATTCTTTCTCTCCTTCTCCTTATGATGGAGAACAAGCAGGAACAACCCTTGCAAGGCAAATTCATCTCCTCCTTTTCTCCCATTCAAGTAAAAAGTCTATCACCAAAATTTCTGGTTGTAGGTCTAGTCTAGGGATATGGAACTACATATTAAACTGTAAATAAGGTAATGAGAAATTTTACTTCAGCTGTGCCATTTCTAATTAGAAAGGAAAAACACAACTGAAAATGAGATTTAACAGGCAGGACACCAATACTGATAATATCTGTAGGGCAGCAAGTATACTTCAGATATAGATACTAACCTTTTCTGTTCTAAAAAGTTCTTCTATTGGTGTAGATACATTTCAGCTCCACTAGACGAACATCACTGATATCTAAAAGTCCTGTGAAGGCGCACCTGGATGGCTCAGTTGTTTAAGCAGCTACCTCCGGCTCAGGTCATGATCCCAGGGTCCTGGGATCAAGCCCCAAATCCGGCTCCAGCCCCGCATCGGGCTTCCTGCTTGGCGGGAAGCCTACTTCTCCCTCTCCCTCTGCTTGCTGCTCTGCCCACGTGTGTTCTCTCTCCAACTCTCTAATAAATAAATAAAATCTTAAAAAAAAAAAAAAGTCCTGTTAGAACTGACAAAGGAACAGAAAGAAGTATCTCTGGGTATAAGGAGCACATGATACAAAGGAACAATGGCAGAAGGGAGCCCTGGATGCCTGTTAATCACTGAAAGGCTACCAGAGAGGAACTCCCTAAAAACAGGCTAGAGAGAAAGCCAGACGCTCTCAGTTCCCTAGGTCACACTTTCACCTGCTTCCAAGTGATTTCCAAACTATTCCCAGATGTGATCATTTGACAACCAGAAAGTAGTGCCTGTTTTCTGAGAGCATTTTTTTTAAATTTAATAAAAGTAGGTCATCTGAGTTCTAAGAATGTAAGTTCTGGTTATTGGAGTTCTAAGAATTTAAGCTCTTCCCAAGGAAACCAACTGGCTATTTTTACTTGAGATGACTAAAGGCAAAACAAAACAAAACAAAACCCCAAAAAACAAAAAACAAAAAACACCAAGCAAAATCAACTTAGGAACATTCTAGGCAGTCTGACTTTTCCTCTGGCAGAAAATATTCATCGTTGCTTAAAACAGAACATAGTGTGTAAGTATGTGTGTAACTGGAGTTAAAATCCAAAGATGTCTGATATTTTCACTATGAGGTTTAAGGTACCTTTACTGCCTAAAGTGAACTAAAACTCAATGAAATTCAGAGAGGGGTAAACCATGCCCTCCTTTTGCCACCTGCACGCAAATACAAACTGTCCTTTTCACTGTGTACTTCGTATACACATTATTGCTCATTCAGAAGTAATTCTTTTTCTAGTCAATATAAAACACTTAGGAAACAATTCACTGGAAACACCCATCTCAATGCCGTGCGTGGCAACGGAAGGCTTCGACCAACAAATTAAACTGCCCCCCCCCCCCCACGGGCTCGTACCAGGAAAACCACAAGAACAAGGAAAGATAAAAGGCACTTGGAAGTCTAAATACAGGCACTTTGGTCGATAATGCAGCCTAAGAACTGGGAGAGGAGACGGAGGTCGTAACAGAGGATGGAGTGAAAGAAGTCTAAGCGGTTGACTAGGCTTTCCGACGCATTTCCTGGACCCGCGCAACACGCTCGGGGGCCCAGGTCGTCACCGGAGACCCAGTGGGGGTGCGAGTGGGGTGTAAAGGCTGCCCCACGGCGGGAGGTAACGCCCCCCTTTCCAGCCGAGAGAGAAGGAACTGGGGGTGTGGAAACCGCCGCTTCCTGAACAAGCAGGTCGAGAAGCAGCAGCTCGGCAGCCTCCCACGCCCGCAGACCGGCGGCTCCGGAGCCAGACCCCTTACCCCCAAGTCCGACTCGCCCACCCCGGCCGCGGACTTACCAGCTGCAAGGCTTTGAGCGCGAGCCGACGCAACGGAAGCCGGCCCAGGGAGAAGTAGGCGGCGAGGCCGCTCCGGGCGCCCCTGGCCGGGCCCGGGTCCTCCTCCGTGGTGGGGCTGTACACCGCTCCATTCTCCATCGCCCGGGAACGCGGTGGCCGCAGAGGTGGCGCCGCGGACTTGACCGACTCCAGAAGGACCACCAGCAGGGCCGTCACTTCCTGGGTCTCCGCCCACGCTTCCGCCCCGCCCCGCCTCCGCTCTAGCCCCACCCCATCCCCTGCGTCTGCGCCTTAGTCACTCGTCGAATGTACTGAAGTTCTTGGGGGGAAACCTTCGCGCAAAGAGAACAGCATGTCCTAAGGACCGAGTTAGGAAGGAGAGAAGGGGAAGTTGGAGTTGTAGGCAGAGGCCACATCATGTAGGGGCCTTGTAGAGCAAGGAAAGAAATTTGGTTTCGTTTTGAGTGCAGGGCGTTGTCTGAAAGGACTTTCAGGATTGCTCCCTCCTGCATCTCTCTGAATTCCTTTCAGGCTTGTCAAAACCATTTAGTTTACTTGTCTCTTACTTGTGCACCAACTTCCGCAGTCATATATGTTAATTTTGTCTCAACTTAAGAAATTCATATTTTTATATTTTAGCAACTGAAGGTGATTGGGTTCCATGTCAGGCACACATATCCTCTCCTCAACAGTGTAATGTAGGTACTATCATTACTTTCATTTTACAGATGAACAAACTGAGGCCAAGAGGGGGAATATATCCAAGGGCAGGCGGTTAGGGGTAGCTGGAATGCAGACCTACATAGTCTTGACTCAACCTTGTTGCTAACATGAACTCAGCAAACCTCAGCCTCTAACCCATCTCGCAGTCAGAGCCTCAGAATCCATGCAAGAGGGGAGGGGCCACTGCTGCCACCTACTTCCATATTTAATCTAGTCTCCTCCCTGGTCCCAAATCTCCCTTTCTTCCTCTAGTAACAGAACAAAAGCCCCCATTCACAGGAATAGAGACAAGTAGATACTACTCTGCGGGGGCTGTCTATACAGCCAGGCCAAATCAACCCTCTGTCTTTGATTAAATGCCTTATAAATGTCCTGCCAAGCAGCCACCCATCGTGTTCAATGAAATGAGACCACCGTGTTTTCGCCAGGGCTACAAGGACTCACAGCCCTGTTATTCTTCAAGTTGCCATCATCCCAAATCAGACATTACCGAAGTCTGAAATTTACTTTGAAATTCATCCAAAAAGAAAAAAAAATCAGACAGGTGGAAGAGCAGAGAGCACGATAAAAGAATAAGCCTGTGACAAAGTAACCACATTAACATGTTAACAGGGTAGTATATGGGTGACTACTGGGGTGGTTTCTTAATTCAACTCTTCTGTGTTTGAACATTTTCAAGATAAATTATTGAGGGGAAGTTATATTTAAAAATTTTGATCGAGGAGAGAAGATGGACAGGTTCTCCCAGCCCTCTCAGTTTACTTAAGGTGCACTTGGACAGTGCTCTAGGGGGTCTCTACTTCTTGAATTTAGAAAAGGATAAGAATTTAGCTCATGATTCACAAACTTTGGGATGCGTAAGAATCCCAAACTGGGATTTTTAGCTGGGAAGTTAACTAAAAACAAAGATTCTTGGAGATCTGCCCCCAACGTTTCTGAATTTGGGTGGGTCTTGGGAATATACTTTTGTAACAAGCTCTCCAGAGGATACTGGTGAGAAATCTAAGCATATGAAGGAACACTATTTTATGATATGATAAGAATGAAAGCCATTACGCAGAGGACAGCAGATGTACCATAACTTCTTTTGTCCTGATTGATTTAGGGGTGCCCAAATCAGTTAGATTAAGGCACTAATACCCCTCCCAGTTAAAACAACAACAATAACAACTGTGCATCGCTTAAGTTTTCTTGATTAAAAAAAAATCAAATAAAGAGTTTAGGGCTTCATGAACAGACACTTGAATTAGGGACTCCATTTGATGGGGGCATCCAGTAGGGAAACTGTCATGTTTGGTCATGAATAAACAACACTGAACAGTTAAATGCTGAGATTTGCCACAGCAAAATGATAAATCTTATTTATGGAGAAAAGATCTACCAAAGAGAAAAAAAGAAAGGCTCATTTAAGTTTTGAAGAATATTCTTTTTTCTCCTTCAATATTATATAGTTAATATTTTTTAAATGAGGCAGAGGAAACATTCACAAAAAGAGATAGAAAATACACTTTGATGAGATTTTAGACATTCAAAAAATAATTTGGTGCTACTTTTTTTCCGTTGAGATTTTGATTTTTCAGCCGTCCCTACTCAAAAACTTTTATTAGCTTTCTTATCTATATTAGCACAGTTAGGCAATAATGTGGATACAAAGTCGAATCATAGATGAAGTCCTACAATGAGGCCCCAGAAACCTCCATAAAAGACCATGTCATGAAATAGAAAGTGATATGTGCTACAAAAGAGATACAAATTAAATGTGCTAGGAAAGAGCAAAGAGAAATCACTTGCAGCTAAAGGATCAGCCTGGTAGAATTTCAAACTGGGGGTTAGAGGATACTTACCCTTGGACATGAAGAAAACAGGACAGAGGATACTTACTGTAGGCAGAGAGGCAATAGGAAAGAAGCCAAAGAAAGTATACACAGGCACAAAGATGGAAGGAAGGAAGGACAGAGAGGAGTCACAGAAGACAATATGTAGGAGGTAAAATCAGTGAGACTTGGAGACTGGTTTGTTTGAGGAGGAAGGAAGCATTAACCCTTGTCAGTGTCAAAGTATAAGTTTCAAAGAATTAAAAAGATGACTCTCATATAAGTATATAGTGAGCATGTTTCAGAGATTTAATTTATTAGTAAAGCAATCAGGAGAAAGTAAAACTGGTCCAGAGGAGGATACAAGGGATGGTGGTATGTGTGTATATCTGTGTACATATATTATATGGATGTATGTATAGTGTTTAAAAATATATAGTGAAAGGGAAAAAATGCTGGAATATGGTTGCTAGGTTAGACTTAAAATTGACTAACCTCTATAAGGACAATAAAATTGTTGCCTTTGTGATTAACTCTAGCAGAGAGAAATCATTTCACCTCTATCAGACAAAAATCATTTGTAGCTTATCAATCTTCTATAATTAACACCTAACTTCACAGACTCTGGGCCCAGCTGAGTAATAAATAGTAAGTCACATCAAATTATCTTTCAACCAACAATGACCCATAAGAGGGTTTGGTAGATGATTTGCTGCTAGTCCAGGGGTTGGCAAACTTTTTCTGTAAAGGGCCAGATAGTAAGTCTTTCGGATTATGAAGGACATTTAAGTCTCTGTCACAGACATAAAAGTCTCTATCGCAGCCACTCACCTCAATCTTGCTGTTGTAGCGTAAAACTAAATGCCATAATGCTGTCGTATTCCAATAAAACTTCATGAAAACAGGCATTGGGCTGGATTTGGCTCATAGTTTGCCAGCCCTGTTCCTGTTCATTATTTCTTGAACTTGAGTGATCATCATAATCACTGGAGGGCTTGTTAAACCCCAGACTTCTGGGCCCCATCTCCACAGTTTTTGCCTCAGTAGATCCTGAGTAGAACCTCAAACTTTACATTTCTAACAATCGCTTCTCGGCCTTTTGGCTAAGATCAAGTGTAGTACATTTCTAACAAGTTCCCAGGTGATGCCTGATGCTGCTGGGCTAAGACCATACTTTGAGGACACTATTCTAGTAGGACATGGGTAAGAGCAGTCAATAATCCTTTTGTCTTATTTCCAGGTTTTGGACCATCTGTCTCAACAAAATACAGATGAAAAAGTCAGATTAGGCCGGAGGTTTCAGTGCCTGAGGGCATCAGGTGGAGTTCCTGGTAAATTGTTTCAAACTTGGATCTGGAGCATTGGAAGAGATAAGGCATTTGCGGGGACACACAGAACTGACGATTGTTAAGGGGAAGCACCTATAGAAAGGAGAGGATTTAGGCTAGAGCTTTGGAGGGAGTGGGAGAGAAGGTGAGGAGGAGGCAGAGAAATAAAGAGGTGTTCATCGCCAGCAGGAGAACACAGGAAGTGGTGCTATGGAAGGCAAAGCAACAGTCTTACCTTTTCCTTACCAACGTTTCCAAACGCCGCAGAGTGGACAAGAATGCCAGATATGCAAAGAAAAGTTTGGATCAGAGATCTTCTTGGGATGATAGTTTATCAAGTTCCTCTCCCAACAAACTAGAATAGAGAGGAAAAGACATCAACATGTTCAATCTCCACATTTCATTTATACCAGCAGAGGGCTGCAAGGGCAAAGGAATGCTAGTAATGCTTTTTGATCTAGGGTTTCTGCTCTCTGCAGGGAGTTAATTCCACAGTGATATTTGGCCTGGGGGGCAAGGAGGACACCATGGGTTGCTTAGCGCCCTTGCTCTCATTATCAGTTGGGTATTTTTAATTATTATTATTTATTTATTTGAGAGAGGGAGGGAGGGAGAGAGAGAGAGAGAGAAAGAGAGAGAGATATCACAGTGGGGGGAGGGGTAGAGGGAGAAGCAGGCTCCTGCGATCCTGGGATCCTGACCTGAGCCAAAGGCAGATGCTTAACAACTGAGCCACTCCAGTGCCCCATCAGTTGGGTATTTTACTACAGGACAATCTGATTAGTTGGGGGACAGATGTGATGAAGAAGGGTAGATGCTTCTGACTGGGAAGAGAGAAGGTGGGGTCCAGGTTGGGATTTGGATTACGGGGAGTCCCTGTCTTCACAAGGCCACCCTTAACACAAGACTTTCCCTCATAGCTCATAGAGTCATAAAAGATTATAGAAAACTGTGTTAGAGGTTTGTTGTTGTTTTTTAAAGATATTTATTTATTTATTTTAGAGACAGAGAGATGACGCGAGCGGGGAAGAGGCAGAGTGGAAGGGGACAAGCAGACTCTCCAATGAACATGGAGCCCAACGTGGGGCTCAGTCCCGGGCCCCCGAGATCATGACCTGAGCCAAAATCAGGAGTCAGATGCTTCACCAGCTGCGCCACCCAGACATGCCCCCGTCTTAGAGATTTTTCCTCGTCGTTGAATAAATATTATCTTTTGAAAATGTGAAAAATTAACAAATCTCAAAGGAAAATCATACAAAAGGGTATCCTTAGAGAAGTGCTGCTCAGCCTTTATACCTTCCATCTCATTTCACCCAACCACCCGCCGCAGGTCACAACTTGTGACTGTTACTGGAGATCTTTCCTGTGTCTCTTTGGTGGAAAGAGACAGATACCATCTTGGAAGTTGCTCCCTATCAGTTCATGGAAATCATCTTCACATTTTTTTCTGAATAATCACATAGTACTCCATTGTGTGGCTGTCCTACAGTTTATTCATCCAATTTCCTGTGTACAGGCATTTAGGTTGCTTCCAATATTTTGCAATTACAAATAATGCCGCACTGAGTATCTGTGTGAATACTACGTTTGTACTGTCAGATAGGAAAGTTTAGGGTAAGTTCCATGATTGCTGAGTTTGAGGGGTTCGTTTCTTTAAATACTGCAAATGTCCCTCACTAGAGGTCGTTTTGCACTCCCAGGAGCCGTGAATGAATACATCTATTTCTGCATCCCCTCTCCAATCAAGCGTTGTCAGGTTTTTGAATTTTTTTCATTCTGATGGGAAGAAATAAATATTTCAATGTAGTTTTGATTTGCATTTCTTCCTAAGGAAAGTTAAACATATTTGTACATGTTCAAGGGCTGTTTTTATATTATTTTTTACTTGTCTGTTCATGTCCTTTACCTATTTACTTACTACAGGGGTTTTGGCTACCCACTTCTTATTTTAAGAGTTCTTCATGTAATTAGGAATATTAGCTCTTTATCTGTGATATATTACAAATATTTTCTCTCTACATTTTTATTTGCCTTTTGGCTTTGCTTAAGGTGCTTTTTGTCATCATGTGTTTTTCAATCATTTTTATGTACTTGAATTTAAATTTTTTTTATTACCTGTGGATTGAATTAAAGTTAGAAAGCCTTTTCCCACTCAGATGCAAAAGCGTTTCATTTTTTATTTTCTTTTAATACTTGTATGGTTGCATATTTTATATCTAGGTCTGATACATTTGGAGTTTATTCTTGTGACTGATGTTAGGCATAGATCTAATTTCTTCTTTACAAAGAGCTAGCAGTTGATCTATATATATGTATATACAATATATGTATAGTGTATAAATATACATATATATATATTTTTTGTAAAACAAGCACACAAGGTAGCAACTGCCTTGCAACTGCTTGTCAGAAGAGGTCTGATTACACTAATACATTTAGGGTAATATCTAAAAATGCTTGCTTGAGTCATTTATGCATGGGACTAGTGTTTATGACACTTATATAAATTAAAATGCCTTCCCCTGTGGCAATAAAAACTTAAATGTGTGTGACCCCTCACAGTTTACATAGCACTTCTACAAGCTCCCTCTTTTTTATCCTCACTTGTGACCCTACACCTGGACAGGCTGTGCTGGCCACCATCCAGATGATGAAACTAAGGCTGCAGGACAACAGAGGCCTCTTCCACAGTCATGTGACTAGTAAATGCGGGTAGCCCAGCTCTTCTGGCTCTTTCCACAATGTCCTGGCACTGCAAGTCTTGTACGTGAAGGTTCTCATGGAGGTGGTTGCTAAGGTGCTTGGGTATCTCGCAGGGCAGGGCTGAAGTAAGTCTATTTGACTCGAAGGTTGAGTGTGCTCCAAATGTCAAGCCGTGTTAGAGCAGCGAGAGACGTGGTCATCACCTGCCGTCTACAGTCCTTTCTATGTGAGCCAGACTTGGAGACAGCCCGAGTGCACACACACGAAACACAAAAGAATACAAGTCTCACTCAGCCAACAATGGCAAAGTTGCAGCATTCCAGACAGAAAACATTTCAATAGAAGATGCTGGAAGAGTCACATTCTACAGTGTATCAACCAAAACTTTGGAATGAAAGCCTTGTTTTAAATTCTAAGCCAACACGGGGCAAAATCAAAGGAGTAATTTGACTTTGGATTATAACAACAGTTCTCAGGGTGGTCAGGGGACCCCCCCAGAGGTCTTGAGACCTTTGCAGTTTCTGGAAGGTCAAAATTATTCTCATAAGACTACTAAGAGGTCATTTGGCTTTTTCACCGTGTGGACAGTTGTTTGCACTGCTGGTAGAATAAAGCTACTGGCATTCCAGCACGAAGCAAGGCAATAGCACCAAACTGAATTTATAGTCATTGTATTCTTTACTACTATGTGTGAAAAAAAAAAAAAAGCTGATTTCACTTAAGAACTCTCTTAATGAGGTAAAAATTATTGGTTTTATTAAGTTGTAACCATTTGGTACCCAGCCTTATTTCAAATTCTGTATAAGGAAATGGGAAGTATACGTACATTACTTCTGCTCTATACTGAAGTACAATGATGTTTCAAGGAAAAGCATTTGTGCTATTGAATAGTTATAAGCTGAACAGCCACTTTATTTCACCATATTTACTTGAAAGAACTACTTATAGGCCACTTGGTTTTTCAGACTTCAGTATTTGGCAGGCATTTTCTCAAAAATGAATGAAGTGAGCCTGCCAGTACAAGGAATAAAACTGGTAGTATTCACTACACTGGTAAAATTTGAACTTTCCAGAGAAAAAAAGAATTTTGAACAACCTGTATCTGTCCCTGAGCTTGTTAGTTTCCTATCATTTAAACTTTTTTCTTTCTCTCTCTCTCTTTCTAAGATTTTATTTATTTGAGAGGAGAAAGAGAGTGAAAGAGCATAAGCATGAGCTGGAAGGAGGGGCAGAGGGAGAAGCATAGTCTCTACTGAGCAGGGAGCCTGATGTGGGGCTCATTGGGGGGCTCTATCCCAGGACCCTGGGGTCATGACCTGAGCTGAAGGCAGACACTTAACTGATTAAACCATCCAGGCACCTCATGTCTTAAACTCTTCTAAAGAGATCAGTAATATTACTAAAAATGTGATTTGATATTCTATAAGACATGTCAATACTTGGAAGAACTCTAACTCAGTGAACTGGTATTTTCTAAAAGACCAATGAATAATGTTATCAAATCACATGAGAAAAATCCATTCAAAATTCAAGACAGATCGATGCATTACACTGCAACTGACCTTTATAAAACTACAATTTCTTGAGTTTTAGAAACAAAAAGAAAATCTACAATTATCTGGAAGAGCTATTAAAATACTCCTACCCTTTCCATCTATATATTTGTGAGGCTGCATTTCCTTCACAGAATTCAACCAAACAACATGACATCAGATGTAATACAGCAGTTAAAAGAATCCAGGTGTCTTCTAGTAAGCTAGACATTAAAAAAATTTGTAGAAACGTAAAACCAATGACACTCTTTTCAATACATTTGTTTTGTAAAAGTTATTTTCTATAAAAAATGTTATTTTTTTAAAAAATATTTTATTTATCCATTTGAGAAAGAGAGAGAGAGAGCATAAGCAGGGGGAGGGGCAGAGGGAGATGGAGACGCAGACTCTCCACTGAGCAGAGAGCCCAATGCAGGACTTGATCCCAGCACCCTGGGATCATGACCTGAGACCAAGGCAGACGCTAAACCATCTGAGCCACCCAGTCAGCCCTAAAAAAGGCTATTTAATACGTAATAGCCTTCCTATTATTATATTTTAAAAATTTCAGCTTTTATAATACATCAAATATAGATAGATATGACCCATATTTTTATGTTTTAATATGACCCACATAATTAATTCTTTGGAGTCTCCTTATTAAGTACAGTGTAAAGGAGTCCCATGACAAAAAATTGGAGAATCATGGTATTTGAATTTTAGAAAAAAATCTTGACCCAAGAGAAGACAGAAAAGAATTGTCGCCAGCTAATTCTAAAGAGATTTTGGTGATACAATGGTATCGAGGTACCATTCTGCCCCAAATGTTTAAGTGTGTATGTATATGTGTATATATACCTCTATGTAGCCATAGTTTTAGAAAATGGAGAGTAACAACTATTTCTCAAAGTATGATCATATCCATCTATTCTCTAGTTATATGATTGAGAAGTATTTTTAAAAATATTCTTGAATCCATGTGCTTCTTCACGTTAATAACTTTGTATTTTTTATTGTATGCATGAATCATAATTTTTCCCAAGATTCCCTAAAATAATGATGATCATAGGAGAAGTCTTACACATTCAGCAAGAATTCCCTGACATTGACTGCCATCCTGTTTCAGCATGGGGAACAATTGTTTGTTACAGACATTAATAAGGTGCTACATGAAGGAGGAATTCCCATATTCTGACATTTTGCAGACTGAAAAAGTAATTTCTCTGAAAAATGAAGCCCAAATAAGAAAACTGTAATGGATATTACTATTTGGGCTATTGTTAAGTTCCACAAAGGCCTTATAAATTGATGTCAGATAGTTTTAAAGAAACAAATTGACAAGATTTACACCAGTCTTTAACAAACTCTTTACAAAGAATACAAAAAGAGAAGACTTCCCAACTTGATTTATGAGGTCAACATAATCTTGATATCAAACACTGACAAACACATGATGAGAAATAAAAATTACATGCCAATCTTTCTTAGGCGCATAATGTAAAATCCTAATAAAATGTTAGCAACTCAAATCCAGCAATATAATAAAACTAATACATCAAGATCAAGTTTATTTCAGAAATACAAAGTTGGCTTAATATTCTTAAAAGGTAATGTCAATGATACCATTAACAGGAAAAAAAAAAGAAAATGAGTATCTCGATAAAGAAAAACAGTTTATAAAATCCAACACTCATTCATGATAAAACTCATGATATAAAGTAACTAGGAAAGAAGAGAACTTTCTTTGCTAGAGTATCACAAAAAGCATGCAGCAAAAACACTCAACAGTGGAACAGTAAAAGCTTTCACTCTGAGATGGGGAACAAGATAAAGATGCTTCCTCTCATTGGTTCTGTAGTATTCTGTACTGGTGCACAGGTGTCATAAAGCAAGACAACATTAAAAAGGAGGAAATAAAACTCGTTATCTGCAGATAACATAATTCTATGTAGAAAAATCCATAAAAAATTTCACATGAACTATTACACTAATAAAGGGATTTGAATAAGATTTCTGGATAATATGAAAAAGATGTATTTCTATACACCAGCAACAAATAAAATGAAATTTTAAAAGGATGTCATTTATGACAGCATCAAAAAATTCACTGGAAAAAATAATCTACCGACAGGAGATGCAGGATGATACATTGAAAAATATAAATATTGATAGAGAAAATCTACGTAAGTGGCAGGATAGTCCTGTACATAGTTTGGAAGATGTTTTAAAGATGACAAATGAACCTCAAATTGATCTATAAACTCAAAGCAATCTCAATCAAAATGCAGAGTGTGTGTATGTGTGTGTGTGTGTGTATGGACCAGTTAATACCAAAGTTTATATGGAAATGCAAAGAGTCAAGAATAGCAAAAGCAATCTTAAGGAAAAACAATATTGGAGGACTTGGTTACCAGATAAAGGACAGAGATTGAGAGTGTAGTACTGGTATATTATAGGCAAACTGGCAAATAGAATAGAAAGCCAAGAAACAGAATTATATATAAATTGACAAATTATGACCCAGGGGGCACTGCAGTGAGGTGAAAAAGGATGATTTTTTTCCAATACTGGTACTGAATTAATTGACTACCCATAGTAAAGAAAAAAAAATATTGTTCCCTACTTCATACCATGCATAAAATCAATCCCAGGATTATAGAAAAGTAAAATAAATCCTTTAGAAAAAAAAAATCATAGAATATCATCACCTTGAAGGCAGGCAAAGATTTCTTTAAAATAGGTCATAAAAGCAAAAACAATAAAGAAAAGCTGACAAATGAAACATTAAAATCAATAACTCCTATTCATCAAAAGATACCAATAAGAGGGTAAAAAGGCAAACCACAAAATGAGAGATGATATTTACAATACATATTTGACCAGGATTAGCATCCTGAATATGTAAAGAGTAAGTCAGTAAGAAAAAGTCAGATAGTTTCCCCCTCACCTTCCTCCCACCCCTATCCCCAACCTCCCCCCAAAAAAGAAAAAGAAAAAAGGACTAGACTCCAGACTCTTGAACAGGTACTTTACAAAAAAGGGGATCTATACGGCCAATAAACATGAAATATGTTTAACTTCATTAGTTATCAAGGAAATACAACTAAAACCACTAGAATATCCTACTGTATACCTGCTAGCATGTCTCAAACTAAAGACAGACTACTAATCTACTTTCTGCCTCAATGGATTTGCCCATTCTGGACATTTTGCATGAATGGAATCCTATATCATGACTTTATTGACTAGTTTCTTTCATTTAACATGCATTCGAGGTTTATCCATGTTATAACATGTATCAATACTTCATTCCTTTTTATGGCTGAAAATTTTTCCATTTTAGCATATGCCACATTTTGTTTATCTATTTTCCTGTTGGTAGATGTCTGGGTTGTTTACATCTTATCGCTATTAGGAATAATGCTGCTATAACCATTTGTATACGAGTTTCTGTGAGGACATATGTTCTCATTCTTTGGGGTACTTATCTAGGAGTGGCATTGCTGGGTCGTATGGTAATACGACATGCTTATTCTTAGGACATGTATACTCTTGTATATTCTTAGGAGGAACACCACATTGCTACCCAAAGTGGTTGCCATTTTACATTTTACATTCCCACCAGCAATGTTGAGGTTCTAATTTCTCCACATCTTTGCCAACATTCATTTTTTATTTAGGTTGTAAAGTGGTATCCCATTGTGGTTTGGTTTGCATTTCCCCAGCTGCAAATGAGAATAAGCATCTTTCCTGTGCTTGTCATTTGTGTTTTTTTTTTTTTTTTTTGAGAAATGTCTATTTAAATTCTTTGACCATTTTAAGTTTAGGTTCCTTGAGTTTTAAGAATTTTTTGCATAATCTGGATACTAGACTTATTAGTATATCATTTACAAATATCTTCTCCCAGGAATGGAAATTCTTATACCTTTTTGGAAAAACTGTTTGGCATTATCTACTAAAGCTGAGTATACACATAGCCTTTGGACCTAGCAATCCACATCTATGTACATACTCAATAGAAATTAGAATATATTTCCCACCAGACACATCTGAGTGTTCGTAACAGCACAATTCATAATAGCATTGGGAAAGCTGAAAGCTGCTAACATCCTGTAGGGAGGCTTAATGATGATCCTACAAAGATGTCCATATCCTAATCCCTGGGGACCTGGGAATGTTACCTTGTTTGGCAAAGGGACTTTGCAGATGTGTTTAGGATTTTGAGAGGGAGAAATGAGACTTCCAGTATCCAAGCCAGCAAGTAAGGAGTTTGGAAGTCATCTCTCTACTCTAACAAGCAAAAGGCTGAACTGAAAAATCTACTCTTTTTAGATTTGTCAGAGAAGTGAGGTCCCAGGGCCAACCCTTGTCCCCTGAATTAGAGATTGGCAAGTGGACATAGAGTAACAACTTGCTTAACTAGAAACTCCCAAGCAGAAACCTCTGAGGGTGTGAGTTCTGGGGTAAGAAAGTCTAAACTGTAATTGACAAGTTGCTGGAGACTAACAGCAGTCAAGTCTGTGAGTTAAAAACCCCCAGTCACAGGGGGTTCCCCATGCTTTTGTGAATTTTACCTCCATGAGCTCTACCAGGATGTCAAAGGGGAAAATGAGAAAAATCCCCTGGTGTTCCCCATCTAGCCATCTTGTCCACTTAAGGTGTAAGGCCTTGGGGGTGGAAATGGGGTCTGGGAAGGACTTGTGAAGTTCACAGCCCAGGGGTGCAGGCTCACTGACACCTAATCACAGGACTAGGGAATGCTTCTCCTCCCCCCAACACCTGACCACCTCATTACTAACAGTCTATTCACTGGAGTAGTTTTTACCCAGTGTATCATGTCCAGCTATCAACAGAAAATTACAAAGCATAGTAAAAGGCAAAAAGTATTTTGAAGAGACAGAGGCAGCATGAGAATCAGATTCAAATATGGCAAAAATGATGAATTATCAGGTCATGAATTTAAAACAACTATGATTAATATGCTAAGGGCTCTAACAGAAAAAGTAGGCAACATGCAAGAACAGACAGGTAATAATAAGCAAACAGATGGAAATTCTAAGAAAGAATAAAAAACAAAGGTAGAGTTAAAAAAAAAACTATAACAGAAATGAAGAGTGCTTTCCACGGGCTAATTAGTTGACACGATACGGCTGTGGAAAGAATCTCTGGGTGACAATATATGTTAATAGAAACTCCAAGTACTAAAAAGCAAAGAGAAAAAAGACCGGAGGGGGAGAGGGGCAAGGAACAGAATATCCCAAATTTGTGGGACTACAAAGATGTAACATATATATAATGGAATTACCAGAAGAAAGGAACAGAAAAATATTTGAAGCAATAATGACTAAGAATTTCCCCCAAATTAATGTCAAGACACTAAACCACAAATCCAGAAAGTTTACAGAACACAAAGTATAAATTCCAAAAAACTACACCTAGGCATAACATAACAAACCACATAAAATCAAAGGCAAAAAACTTTGAAAGAAGCCAAAGGGGGGAAAAAAAAACACCTACAGAGGAGCAAAGATAAGAATGACGCCCAATTTCTCTTCAGAAATCATGCTATGCTAGCAAGGAGAGTGAAGTGTTGAGGGAGCTTACATTGGATTGCTCAGGTGGGCCCAAGTTAATCACACGGTTGCTGACATGAGGGAGGCAGCAGGTTCAGAGTGAGAAGCCATGTGCAGGACGCACCCAGCTGAAGATGCTATGCGGTTGGCCTTGAAGATGGAGAAGGGGCCAAGAACCCAAGGAATGCAAGCAGCCTCTAGAAGCTGGAAAGGAAGGAAACGGATACTCCTTGGAGCCTCCAAATGAAATCAGCACTGCTGACACTTTAACTTCAGCCCAATAAGACTGATTTTGGACTTCTGACCCCCAGAATGGTAAGATCATAAATTTGTACGGTTTTAAGCCACTAAATTGTGGTAACTTGTTACAGCAGCAATATGAAATTAATATACACCCATCAATAGCATAATGGATAAATTATAGCATATTTGCATGGTAGAGTATTATGAGGCAATGAAGATGGATAATTATTATGGCTACATACATTTGTTGATGTGTCAGAGAACTAAAATTGGAAAGACTTGCACCGAAAGAATATAAACTCTAAAGATCCTATTTGTATAAAGCTTAAAAATAAATAAAACTTATCTATGGCTGTGGAAGTTGGGGCATTGGTCACTTGGTGGGTTAGGTAGGGGTGCTGATGAGGAGGGCACATAGGAAGCATATGGGATGCCAGTAATGTCCTTCTTGATCTTGGTGCTGATTAGTGGTCTTTCAAACCATGTAACCTGTAATCTGTATACTTTTCTCTAATGTATACGTCAATAAAAAGTGCTTAAAAACAAAAAGATTTAAGTAGTTTAAAAACAAATTCTTGCAAAAAATAGGGACAAAAATTGGCTTAAGGTTTAAACATGGTAAACACAAGGTTGCAGATTAGTTAAAACTGAATACCCTATAAAGTGAATAATTACAGTTATTTCCGCTAATGACTCAATTAATTCCAAGGATTTTCTAGTACATCTCCAATGGCACACAGAAAAGAACGAGTTGGCCTAGACATGCAAACACAGCAGACATACCAAAGTATACCATGATGCCCAGTCAGTGATTTTCTTTCATTAGTCTCCCTTATTTCATCAAGCACTACTTCAAAATAACCTCTTTACAACACCATGACTGCAGAACCCTTTCCAGACTAAAGATTCTATCAGTGGCATTTTTCGTCTCATATTTCCTCAAGCAAAAATGCTTTTACAAATTCATTTTTCCATGCCTGTGAACAACCTAAGTTTTTCCCATCTTGAAACAAATTATTATCCTCTCAAGTATTTTTAGCATTTACACTCAACTATTAGGAGCCAAATACTGTTTAAAAGTAAAGTTTTAATGAAAGGATTATGTTAGATAGTAGAGGTATTTTCCTCAAACATTTTGCTGAAGAAAAAAATCTTTGGAATATTTATTTTAAAGTAATAATGAAGGCCAATGTATAGGGCAATAGCCATTTATTCAATAAAGTTAAATGTGCATGTGTTCTCTAGTTGAATTTCAGTAAGAAGTCAAATTGTTCTTATGAAGGTTCTAAAACAAGCATTTAAAAACAGTACTGAAAATTCAGGGGAAGAGGACCTACGTGTCAGTGCATCTGCCAAGCTTTTAAATCAGCTTCTGCCCAATAAATAATGATAAAAGGCTACATTTTATCTACTAGAAATGCTAACATAAGATTCTGTAGTTCAAGACATGCTTGTGGGGAAGATGTGCTGATCAAGGTAAACTCCCAATTTAAGGAAACTTATAGGATAGTGAATCTCATGTATTCACTTGTCTCTTACAAAGATCAGAGTACTTAATATAATCCTATTAAGTCAAACATCTCAACATACAAATGAATCTTAATCATTGTCCAATAAATACAAATTATGTGTAAGAGAATGCAACAAGTTATTTGAACCTGAATGCAGAGAATAAATACTTTATTAACTGATTACAGTTGAAAGTCACAAACAAAAAAGGGGTATATTAAGGCAGAGCCATATATATATCTATACCTATATGTTGATATAGATATAGATAGACAAATCCAAAGACTGTTACCTCTTTACATTTTAATAACCTCTGCATTTTTCTTTTATCCATTTAGGCAGTGTGCTTTCTTTTCTTCTCAGTTAAAGAAATGAATCTCGGCCAATATTTCAAAATCATATTTTGATGACAAATTACAGGATTGTGGGTTGAGACAATGACTAGTGTATAAAATGCTATCTGATAGTTTTCTCAGCATATTCCATGTGTGGTGGTATATTTACGTTGGTGTGGAAAATCTGACAACTGATAATTTTCTCTTTTCCAGCAAAACTAACATAATTTTCCAAACGATTTTAACAGTCTTAACTAAAACAAGCTTGGACTTCCAAGTCAGTCAAATGCCCAAAGCATATTATTTTCTGCCTTTCCTAAACCCTCTTATGTTTTAAATAGCCTGTAGAGTATGATCACATGGCTATATTTCAGACTTATAAATTTTGAGTTTTTCAAAATCCCAAATTATTTCCTTATGCAAAGTGGCAATGCAAACAGCAATCCTACGTAGTGTAGAATAATTTTTCTTCTGTATAGCTTCCTTTTATAAAAATGGGCCACCCAAAAAAAAAAAAAAAAAAAAAGAAAGAAAGAAATTTAGTCCATCTGAAAAAGCACTCCAGTTCCCTAATTCCACTTTTGAAGGAGAAGGCAGAGGCCAGTTTACATTATCCCAGAAAACTGAATAAATGGCTTTATTTGGTATCTTCAAGAAGCTTCTCCTTCTGTAGGAGATGTAGGTGTTGTAGGAGAAACTGTAACTGGTTTGCGTGCAATTCTGTCTAGTTCTGCGTGAACATCTGATAGGACAGGCTTCTGGCCTACATTGAAGGAAAAGAAACAAGATTTAGATAGAAGTCAAAGTATCTTTTACACCAATGTCTCTTCATTTAAAAGCCGCCAACAGTTTCATTAACTTTATCTAGCATACTAAGTTATATAAACATCCTTAATTTAAAAATAAATCCCACAAAAAAAAATAAATCCCCTCATTTTACATTATGGGGTCTGTTACTAAATGGAAATAAAACTAGCACCTATCACTTAATCTCATAAAGATATTTGTAAAGGCATAGGACAGTAAGAACAGTAAAAGAGAAAACAGCAACAAAATTTTGCAATGTAGAAAGAGTATGAATGAGCAGTAACCATATTTATAGTCTTGGGAAAGCTTAATCTTCTACACTGGCAGTGGGAAAAGCCAAGAAGTAATTGTTTATACTCAGAAACCTGTAAAAGGTTCCAAAAATGGTGGCTGCACAATGGTATTTGTGGAAAGGATGGCAAGAAGATGGGATTAAAAAGGAAAATGGGTTAAAAGGTCTGTTTAAAGGGTAGTTACACAAGCAACAAAAGAAAAATAGACTGAACTTCATAAAAATTAAACACTTTAGTGCTTCAGGGCGCCTGGATGGCTCAGTGGGTTAAGCCGCTGCCTTCGGCTCAGGTCATGATCTCAGAGTCCTGGGATCGAGTCCCGCATCGGGCTCTCTGCTCAGCAGGGAGCCTGCTTCCTCCTGTCTCTCTGCCTGCCTTTCTGCCTGCTTGTGATCTCTCTCTGTCAAATAAATAAATAAAATCTTTAAAAAAAAAAACAACAAAAAAAAAACACTTTAGTGCTTCAGAGGACACTGTCAAGAGGTGAAAGGATAACCAATACAAGGGGAGAAAACATCTGCAAATCCTATATCTGATAAAGATCTAGGACACAGAATATATAAAGAACACTTAAAATTCAACAATATAAAGACAAATAACCCAACTTAAAAATAGGCAAAGGATTTGAATAGACATTTCTCCAAAGATCTACAAATGGTTAACTAACAGAAGAAAGATTCTCGACATCATTAGCTATCAAAGAGAAGTAAATCAAAGCCACAACGAGACTTCACAGTCACTAGGATGGCTCTATTCAAAAAGATGGACAAAAACAAATGTTGGAGAGGATGTGGAGAGATTGGTACCCTCATTCTCTCTTGCTGGAAATATAAAATGCTGCAATGTTTTGCAAAACACTCTGGCAGTTCTTCAAAAACTTTAAATATAGAGTTACCATATGACCCAATGATTCCTCTCTGGGTATATACCCAAGAGAAATGAAAACATAAAACATGGCATTTGTCAAACATCTGTCAAAAGCATATGTTCACAGTGGTTCTATTTATAATGGCAAAAATGGAAACAATTTAAATGCCCATCAACTAATGTGGCATATTTATACAATGGAATTTTATTCAGTAATAAGGAGAAATGATACGTGCTACAACGTGGATGGACCTTGAAAACACTAAAGAAGGCATATGCTATACGATTCCATTTATATGAAATCTCCAGACAGGCAAATCCACAAAGACAGAAAGAAGATCAGTGGTTGCCTAGGACTAGGGGATTACAAGGGAAAAAGTTACTGCAAATAGGCAAGAGGTTTGTTTTTGAGGAGATTAAAATGTTTCAAAATTAGATTATAATGGTTTGCATACCTCTGTAAATATACTATAATACCGAATTGTATACTTTATTTTTTTTAATATTTCTTGAGCATCCTTTTTAAGAAACAATTTTTTTAAAAGATTTTATTTATCTGATGCAGAGAGAGAGTGCACAAACAGGGGGAGTGGCAAGCAGAGAGAGGGAGAAGCAGGCTCCCCACCAAGCAGGGAGCCTGATGCAGGGGCTCCATCCCAGGGCCTTTCGGATCATGACCTGAGATCATGACCTGAGCCAAAGGCAGATGCTTAACTGACTGAACCACCCAGGTGCCCCTAAATTGTATATTTTAAATGAGAGAACTTCATGGTATGTAAATTATATTTGATAAAGCTATTTAAAAAAAAGCTCTAGGAACATTACCCGATTTCTTGGCAGATGGTGGTAAACCACTGCTTCCACCTCCAGCCCCACTTCCAGGGCTACCACTGCCCACACCTGGGCCTCCTGGAGAGCCAGTCTTTTTACTCAGCAAACTATTGAAGAAATTTGCCAGGACACCTTCACTTGTAGCTCCAGCTATTAAAAAAAAACAAAAACCGAAAAACTTTCACTCAAAACATTAGATTCTTCTATAAATTATTATTATAGTAATCACACCCAGAAAGCAATTAATACTTAAAGTTTAAGAGCTGTGTACTCCAAATTCAAGTCTTTTCAGCCTGGGTAACTAAACTCTAATCTATCCATGTGTAAAAGAAAGTATAAGTAAACTTTAAGAGTATAAGATAATTATTAAAAAATTAGAATGTTATTTTTAAAAAACCAAAAGCATTTAGAACAGATGTTAGATGCTATTTTATCTCCCTTTTGAAAAAGGTTCTTCAAAAATATAATTGTTGAGAAATGTTTGCTTTTTTTGATTAGCTACCTAATCCTGTATGAAAACCAGTAGAAGTTCCAAGAGAGCAATGGGTAAAGGATAACAGGGAACAATTCACAGAAGAGAAATACAAATAGAAAGGAAATACCAGGGACAAAGCTCTTACTGGTATTTAGAGAATGCTATTAGGTTGTGGCAAAATTGCAAAGCTCAATGTAGATGACTTGTAAAAATGAATAAGCCATTTGAAACATATTATCAAAAGGCATAAAAATGTACAAACTCTCACCTACTAATCCCACTTACGGCAATTATTCCTACTGAAATAGCTATTATGCACATAGTTTTTTTCTTCATGTTAACTGCAGTTAACCTATTAACATATGAATTTCTTCAACGACCTACCTCAGGAGAAGGTTAAATATAACATAAAACTTTCATAAAGCTTAAACCATAGATATGATATATTAAGGCTATACTATAAAACTTTGGTTTGAAGTCTGACTAACTGAGATTATACTGACAGAGATATAGGTTAGAAGCTACTGCACAAAACGAAAACAGCTATGGAAAAAAGGTGGGACGCTAGGTAGATTTCTTTTTAGTGTGAAACGTATTGTATTGTTTTCTCTAGAAAAAGAGAGAAATGTACCTTTCATGTTTGGATCAATTTTTTTTGACCCTGCAGGGATGGGTGACACGCTGGCAACATTGGATGACACGGATCGGTTTGGTGTTCGAGGGGAGCCTCCTGGGACTCTCGGTGAGGCATCCTATGTAAAAATAGGGAAGCCATAATTATCAAAATAGGAAACTTCCAACTTCACCAAAGTTATTATAAAAAGAAATTAGTTTTTAACTGTCCCCCACCCGTTCTACTGGTACATTTACACTGCAAGCCATTGCTGAAAAAGTTTAGCAACTGTGTTCTCATTATCAGAAAATACCAGAGACCCATCACATTTTAGAATACAAATTCCCCTTAGATGGGAAAAGGACATACTGAATAATGGGGTGTGATTACAAGTATGAGCATGGGAGTCAGAGCTGAGTTCCAATCTGGACTTGCATCCCACTAGCTGTAAAAACTCAGGCGAACCATAAGGTCCTCCAAAGCCTCCATATCCCCACCTGCAGAATGGGGCTGGTAGTACCTGTCTCACAGGGCTGTTGTAAGGAAGGAAATAACAGATAAATGGTTCCACACAGTAACTCGTGCATGACAAACAAGGCAAAATGGATCTTTAGGATTTAAATATTCTAAGAAAGGAGTGAAGTTTATCCTTTAAAATGTCACAAATCCCAAAGAATTTTTAATTCTTCTATCAAAGCACACCCATAGGAGGCATGTATACGATTAAGAAAAAAAGGAACTAAATCAATAATGTATGGCACTTTAACAATTTTGTCAAAATCCGTAATACTGACCACAGGCCTTCCAGCTGCAGTTGGTGGTTGCTTTGCTAAAAGGGACTGAAAAACACACAAGAGTTCTAAGGTTAGACACTTAGAGCATGTACTACTGTATTTTGAAAAGTATGTAGGAACGGTTTACCCATTAACCACTCTAAATCTGCTTCTGATATAATTTCATACCTGTAGCTTCATAAGAAACACTTGGTCATCTTCTGCCACAATTTCCTTCTCATGGACAAACTGAAATGAGTAACATATAAATCATCAAGTCTAATACAGTATGCTAAAATCATTAATAACATACTTTCTAGACTAATTATTTTAAAAAAAATTCAATACAAACATTACCTATATTACACGAGTGAGCCGCCTGACCCAAGCCCCTATGCAAAGCTGTCCAATGACCATCTGCAATAGTACAAATGTTTGATAGCTGATGCGGTCCAATACTCTAGCCACTAGTCACCTGTAGCTGTTGCGCATTTGAAATGTGGCTACTACTGGGCACCTGGGTGGCTCAGTAGGTTAAGCATCTGAGTCCTGACTTCAGCCCAGGTAGTGATCTTGGGCTCAGGAGACTGAGCCCCACATCCAGCTCCAGCTCTGCATTGAGCATGGAACCTGCTTCAGATTTTCTCTCTCCCTCTCTCTCTGCCCTCCCCCCACCTCGTGTCCTCGTTCTCAAAAAAAGGAAAGAAAAAGGAAAAAGAAAAAGAAATGTGGCTACTGTGAATCAGGTAGTGAAAATTTAATTTTATTTAGTTTTACTTAATATGTATTTAAAAGCCATATGTGACTAATAGCTGCGGTATTGGACAACACAACCTTAGAGTCAATAGGTATATTAATCATGCCTACGTTAACCAACAGTTAGGTGTTTTAAAAGGGCCAATATCGGGGCACCTGGGTGGCTCAGTGGGTTAAGCTGCTGCCTTCGGCTCAGGTCATGATCTCAGGGTCCTGGGATCGAGTCCCGCATCGGGCTCTCTGCTCGACAGGGAGCCTGCTTCTCTCTCTCTCTCTCTCTGCCTGCCTGCCTCTCTGTCTACTTGTGATCTCTCTCTGTCAAATAAATAATAAATAAAATCTTTAAAAAAAAAAAAAAAAAAAGGGCCAATATCCCAGGAGAGTGAAAAGCGACTTGTGCCTGGTTTCTCTGAAATAAAAATAAAATGGCTCTTCTACCTGCTGAATAATTAGGCAAAAAGAAGCAGCAACCATCTCTCGCTTCTACTATTTCTGTACAATGCATGCTATGGGTCTATTTTCCACCAGCAGCCAGAGTGATCCTTTGAAAAGGTCAAGCAGATTACATCACTCCTCTGCTCAAACTCCCCCTCCACTCACTTTC
Organism: Lutra lutra; assembly: GCF_902655055.1. Taxonomy (NCBI): domain Eukaryota; kingdom Metazoa; phylum Chordata; class Mammalia; order Carnivora; family Mustelidae; genus Lutra; species Lutra lutra. Next base: position 150,641,264 of record NC_062278.1, read on the forward strand.
CATCCCACTCAGAATGAAATTCAAAATCCTGACTCAGCTGAATGAGAAGGCCCCACAAGATCTTAACTCTGCCTTCCATCTCCTATTAGTCTGGCCCTCCTTTTCACTTTTCCAGCCTCTTTGTCCTCCTCCTACATTCCTGCCTCAGGGCATGTGCACTTTCTGCTCCCTCAGCAGGCAACACTCTCCCCTCTAATCAGAGCCATTCCCTAACCACTCCTAGAACAGCACCCCTCCCTGAGCGCCTGCTCCCTCTCCCCCCAACAGGCCTTTGGAGCCACAGCACTTATCCACACTTGAGCAGTGGCATGTGCACCTATTTATTATTGCATCATTGTCCTATTTAGCACCCTGTGCATAAACAGTGGCTCAGGAGGTATTAGTGGGATGAATAAAACACAACTTACAGCACAATTCTGTTGGTAAAAGAGAATGGGAAAACTGTTGCTTTTTTTCCCTTGATGTGTTTATTTCTTTTAACAGACATCTAAACCAAACACCATGCCAACTGAGTTTTCATTTGTCATTAATAATCTTATTTCTAATTACCCACAAACAGAAGACAGATGCTCAGTTTCAATGTTTGGATTTTTTTTTTTTCAATGTTTGGATTAAGTAAGAATCTTATTAAATGTTAACTCAAAATTATTTTTTCTAAAGCATGTCCACTTAAATGTCACTGCTAAGTACTATATGTAAATACTTCTGTTTATACAACTTTCGAGAAACATCTGTAACATCTAACTATAGAATATGATGTATTACTTAACATGGAATCAAAATACATGAAAGAAGAGTACTTTCTGGAAGCAGATTTAAATAGACACAGAATGACATCTAATAGTTAAGACTAAACTAGAAGCTCCTGGATAGCTGTGGGCTAGCCTGGGTAACTAGCGACTATGGAGAAGATTCCTGATCTGCCTCAACAGATAGAAGCTAGTAAGATTATTCTACCAATGTTTTTTTGGCTTTTGGCTGAGTTCTAGGATAAAAAGTTCACAGCGTCAACCTACTCAAACTCTTCAAGATCCACATATTCACTCCTACCAATTCATTATTTCCATTAGAATATGGAATCCACCCTAGTATTTTCTAATATAAATATGCCAAAGGCTAAGTAAGAATTCAGTAACTGAACAGCTGGTTTATATTTCGATAACACAGAATTTTATTTTGAATTGATACCCAAATTATACGTAGAAAACCCGTTGGTAGGAAAGAACCCCCCCCTTACTTTTCTAACTATAATCTTAGAATTATGGACTCCCCCCCCACTCAGTTTAAAAGGCCAAATACTGAGACTATATATACTAAAACTGTTACCTTTCGGACAGGTGGTTTAGTTATAATGTCTTCAAAATTATCTTCTGCCTTTAATGTCTGAAAATTTTCATGTAATATTCCTATTTTCTTATCATTATCCCACCCTGCTGGACTGGAAAGAAACACATATTATAAATCTCAAGCATTTATACAGTCATTCCTTCATTAAATCCATGATCATATTAAATGGAACAAATCTGACCAATTATGAAAACCTAATCAGCTTTTCGGGTACCTGGGTGGCTCAGTTGGTTAAGCATCTGCCTTTGGCTCAGCTCATGGTCCCAGTGTCCCAGGATGGAGCCCCACATTAGGCTCCCTTCTCAGCAGGGAGTCTGCTTCTCCCTCTCCCTTTGCCCCTTCCCGCACCCACTCCTGCTATCTCTCGCTATTTCAAATAAATAAAATCTTAAAAACAAAACAAAATGAATCAGCTTTTTATTATAACTCAAGTTATAATTTACTAATTTCTACATAAAACGTTCTTAATCTTCCTGATTTAAAAAATGCACAGTTATAGGGGTTCTTGTGGGGGGGGGGTCTGGTTTATTATTACCTCTCAATGTATTCACATAACTTTTTGAAAGCATGTCTAGAATATACATTGGGTCCTTTATCAAAACCAATCAAAAAGTAAGTAAATACACGGATATATGCACTCAACAATTCAGCTGTATATAATAGGAAGGCAATCCAAAAGGGGCTCAGGCCAGCAATAAATCTAACAGGCAAAGATTAACAGATCATGGCAGGTTATAAATAAAACAGTCTAGAAGAGAGTCTCACCTTCTCATCATGGAAAGATCTATTGGTCTCACCTCAAAACCAAAAATGAGAATTCACCATCAAACTGCAGCAATAACACATGATTAAATATACACTGAAGAGGATACTTACATAAATACTGCATCTTTTTCCACAACAACAGCAGGAATTTTATAGGGAAATCCATACAGTATCTGAACGATATATTTATATACTAAATCTATATTTTTGTTTTCTTTTACTGAAGTGTAAATAAGCGCTGCACCATCTGAATAACACCGTTAAGGAAATTTTTAGACAAATCCCATGAATAGTTACTATAAAGTTCTGTGTTCTCAGCTTAACAGTTACATGCATAGTAGTTTCAAAAATAATTCCGAAAGGTACATTATAGAGTAGTCAAGAATTTCAAAAGTATAAAATACATATAAGCTAAAGTGCAAATAAAACAATCTTTACATTATCAACTTCATTTAGGAGGGCAAAAGTCTCATTAAGCCAAGAAAGTAAAAGTAAATTTAACAATACACTGCTACTACCTCTCCATTTAAAGCACAAGACGTGACTGGCTTTGTTTTTAACCTTCCTAAACTTCATGAGGGTGGGATATTATTTATCAACAACTATTTTGCTTACATTAGGAAAAAAAAAAAGGTGTATACTAGTATCTCTTGTGGTTTTCACTAGCCCCGGGAATTAGAACTTTAGGACCAAAGCTCTGGAGACCTCTCTGAAAAGAGATGAACCAACAGGTATTATCAGGACACTTTCAGGCATGATTCAAGGCAAAAGTTGATTTATGACCAAAACTTGAGGTAATAGTCCCTCACCACAGGATGTATTAATTAAAGCAGACCCTACCAAATGGTATGGCAGATCCAAAGATCAAGAGAGGCCTGTGGAAAAGGGGCAGTATGACTACTGACAGATGATATGGTCGGAGTGGCTATCAGAAATTCTATGGCCACTGCTGAGGACCACACTCTAGCACTGCTCACCGTGTCCTGAGATAATAACTGAGACCAAGGGGAAATGCTGGGAATGGTCAAACTTCTACTTCTGAACAGGGATACTCATATTTACTGGCACATGAACCGAGGCTTATGAATCTAAGAGTGGTATTGCTAATTATGACTTCTCATACAACTTGATAGAAACAAACATCATCATCTTAAATAAAAGCTTAATTATGTCAACTTTTCATTAATGAGTGATCTTTGCTCATGAGAACCAGCTTATGATGCAGCTGAAAAATTTGCACTGTAATTAACACTGAAAAAACTTAGCAATAAAGAGGATTTTGAACTGCTGCCTTCACACACATGTATGCACGAGTGTCTATCTTAAAGTGACTTCTCAGTTTGTATTCTTTTAAAATCAATGGGCTCTCCTAAAGGTCTGTAATTATTTTAGCAGAGAGTCTCCTTCCTGATTACATTTCTGTATGCACATTTTCAAGAAGAGGATTACATAAATGTTTAAAGAGACTGCTTGTTCCCAAATCTGCTAATCTTCAAAGATAACAAAAAGTCTATAGACCTCTACTTCAATTACTCCCACTTTTTGTTTTCTTTTTAAAGTCTCTTATGTAGACAAATGCCCTTCAATTCAACCCGTCAACTATTATGTGACAGGAAAAAAGAAAGGGCTAGGGCTACGGAGAGGACAAAGTACTGAGGGGAAAAGGGGAAAGGGAAACTGCCAGTGTCAAGTGATCTTATTCATTATCCAGCTAGGCTTCTTGTAAGTGGTCCTTAAATTAAATGTCCATTAATGAAAATAAAAATGAAAACTACAGACTCTATAAACATATATATATCACTTATGATTCCTGTCTACTCCTAATGTCATCATTTCTTCACTTTTCAGACACAAAAGCTTTGGTCAGGAATGCAACCGCAGACTCTCTGGTCCCAGAGGGGTGGGAGAGAACAGCTCCCCTCAGTGCACTCAAGCTGTGGTAGTTTTCAATAGCAAATTCTCTTAAAAGCATTCATGTACAACCCTCATTTTATCCTTCCTTTAGCTGTGAATGTTATTCAGTGGCTTCTCTAATCTTTGCAACCTAGACAAGATTCCTTATAACTGGTTTTCTAACCTTGTGATCATCAAAATCACCCAGAAAGCTTTTTAAAAGTAGAGATTCTTCAGCCTCACCTTTAAATGTTCCAATTCAGCAAGCCTTAGCTGGGCACAGCCAGATTTTGAGACCATTGCATTAGACTGTATGTAGAGATGGTAACACAGTGAACATATTAAAAATGCGAACACACAAACCTAAGTATTGATCTTGCCCCCAAACACTACTCCCGATAAATGAATACTACTATCAGAATATTTACAACGCCAACTCATTAGAACCTTCCACAAAAGACTGATAATTGATAATTACTTTTCTTAGGCAAAATCCTTTAAAACACAGCAAATCAAAGTTACATATTTCAGTACTTACTTTTATAGCTCAAAATACCCAGATATAAATGATTTGGGAGCTAAAGTGAAATTTCTAACCAGAAGCAGGAGGAAAAAAGCTTATGGAATTTCTAAAGTCCATTCATTTAATTCCCTTAATTAAAAAAAGCAAACAAACAGGCAAGGTACATTACACTGATCAAAGCAGGAAAAGGATACACTGTAAACAAAACTTCCGGATATGAGACTGAATAAAATCAAAATGTTCATCTCTGTAGTCATGTTCTTTCTCCAATACACTAATGGCATCACACTGTTGAGTTAAAATAATTAAAAAAAACATTAACTTTAATCAAAGTTAAATATAATGATGTAAACAGTTTTGGGTAGGGGAGCATCACAAAGCTACCACTCCAATATGGTGACTGAATATGAGAATATCAGAATATCGATTACTCCTATCTGTCTAGATTCTTTTAGCTAGAGTCAAGACTATGAATAATTTTCTTTAAAACGTATTAATGTCCATGCTCTACTGGATGCTGAAAATACCAAAGAGAAAGTTCTGGTATAAAGGAATAAAGAGTAACGGGACAAGCAGATGGTTGCTCACACCTGCTGACTCAACTCCTTTTGACTTAAACTATTTTTAAGTTCTCAACTCTATTCCAGTTTTATAAAACACTGTATATCTGGGAGTCTGCACCTTTCCCTATTTCCTCTTTGCTCCTCTGTTTATCTGATAACTCTTAACTGACCTTCAAATCTTTTCTGGCTCTTTTGTTCACTGTGATTACAATCTTACCAACAGCAAAAAAAGGGGGAATGACAGGCTATTTCTGAACTGTCACCTGTACAGTCAATGAGATGATTCTGAATTTGGCTTGCTACAGTAAAATGTTACAAAAAATAAACATGATGTCCAAATTACTTCACCAAGACCTTTTGGAACTGAAGTATGAAACTGAAAAATAACCACTTAATAATAATGTTCATTATACTTCATATTGGTTTGGGGGTCAAATCTGCTTTTTTTTGTTATGCATATATACATCATACAAAGAGTCTCTCTGTATAATCATGAAATTGTCCATTTTACAGAACACAGAGTAATTGCTTCAAATTACTAAAGATATTTATAATAATTATATTGTTGACTTTTGATACTTTTGGTGGAACATATGTAAATGAAATAAGAGGATCTGGACCTAAGGGCAAGACACTTAGTCTCTGAATCCCAATTTCCAGAGTCTTTAAGGAGAGTTGAACTGCCATTATTTCTCTGTCCTGAGACACCTCTCCCATTCCCTTACACATTTTAAAAGCTCTTAAGCTACTACAAAACTGACGATTGTCTTAGAATCTGTGAAGTACAACAGATAATCTCTTTTGGTTTAAAAATCTTACGAATCTGACTCATTTGATACTAATTCAGGTCCCTTTAAGCTTAACATTTTTCCTTTGAAAATAAGAGTTTTGTTTTGTTTTTTTTTTTTAAAAAGAGACAAGTTGTGTAAAACAAGAAAGTATCTGCCAACAAACAGCTCTTTGTCAAACAAAATAAAATAAACCACACACAAAAGGATTCTAGTGTGAGAGTTTAAAAACCTTTTTATAGTAGGGGGCGTCTAGGTAGCTTAACAACTGACTGGACAATGAAGGCTAACTGAAATTAGGAATATGAAATTCAATCATGAACAGAGTATCTGAAGTAATGGTTTCTTTCAAAGAAACTATGATTAAGATCACAAACCCAACATGTGATTACCATTCAATTTTTTAAACTATTATTTCTATTTGTTAAGAAAAATTATCTAGGAAAGCTAGTTTGTCAACTCCAAAAGGAGCCTGGAAAACAAAACAGTTGGTTATCCTTGGTTGATACCAGTAGTACAATCTCTAGGAAGGAAGCTAACCTTTGTGCAAACTACTAGTACTGGGATGCCCAAGTTATGTGTAAGTGTGTCCGCACCCAGAGGTAAAACCACACTGTCGTCTTTGTCTTCCTGTGACCCAGTATTTCTTCTCTGAGGAGAGGCTGGAAAATCTTCTCCCGGCTCTACATATTCTTGGAAGTCTCTAATCACTGAAAATCAAAGTAAATAATTGAATACATAGTTTAGAAATTGCTCTATTTGAGCAGGTTCCTTTTCTGCCATAATCTAAGTATGTATTTTAATGAGACTTTATACTTAGTCTTGTGTAAGAGAAGAAACAAAAAGGGTTTGAGAAATCTGTTTCAAAGACAGGACAGAAACACTAGACCCACATTAATTATGAGGAGGCAGACTACAACACTGAGTGGCTTCAAAGAGTGGGGTTCAATGTAAGCCCAGTTCTGTTTGTGCAAATTACTTTGGGTAAGTCACATCTGGCTTTGCTTTTCTACATTCTCTAATTCACAAAGGGGACTAAGAGGATAAAAAATAGGTGTGTGTGTGTGTGTGTGTGGTGGGAGGGGGGGGGAGTGTTCCACAATTTAAAAGTCAGACCTAGGGGTGCCTGGGTGGCTCAGTCAGTTAAGCATCTGCCTTTGGCTCAGGTCATGATCCTGGGGTCCTGGGATGGAGCCCCACATTGGGCTCCCTGCTCAGGGGAGCCTGCTTCTCCCTCTCCCTCTGCCCCTCCCCCTGCTTGTGCTCTCTTGTTCTCTCTTGTTCTCTCTCAAATAAATACATAAAATCATAAATGAATGAATGAATGAATAAATGAATGAATGTCAGACCTACATGACTTTCTAACATTACTTTCCTTTCTCTAAACCCTTTATTCAGGTCTTCTCCTTTTTACTGAGGTGCAAACCTGGGTCATATTCACTGTAATCCTGGTAAGAATTAATAAGATATTACCAATGCTGATAAATTTTTAGAACTCATTTGCAAGTCTGTCAAAACCTCCACTTTACAAAAACAGTATATTTCCGACTACTCACACTTTTGTTCCATTTCTTTCATTTCTTCAGGAGGAATTTTCAATTTGTCAATATGTTCTCTAACAACACTTGCCCATTTCTGTAGAGAATCCAAAGCAGTCCAAGGCTTTGACATATCCACAACCAGCATAACTAGAGTGTCCTTCAGAGAAATGGCATCCAGTGAAAATTTAAGGAGGCCCTTGTGATACAGGTCTCCATCTAAGATCCATACATTACATCTTGTTTGATCTACAATAGACAAAAGAAAGTTACCAAGGCAACAGGATTATTTCATTATTCAACTAACAATACTACTTAGTATCTTAGGGCACCTCCACAGGAGAGGTCTCCTTTGATAAGCTTCAACTACTTAAGTAGGTCACATCTATCAACTTAGTAAAGGCCTAACAAACATTCAGGACAATGATTTAACTGCCAATACAGAACACCAGCAGCCTCTACTGCTGATTTCTCAAACCCAAATCATGGACACGAATTACATCTTTTTTTTTTTTTTTAAATTTTATTTTTTATAAACATATATTTTTATCCCCAGGGGTACAGGTCTGTGAATCGCCAGGTTTACACACTTCACAGCACTCACCATAGCACATACCCTCCCCAATATCCATAACCCCATGCCCCCTCACGAATTACATGTTTCTATTCTTACCATCAAAACTCTCTCTCTCTTCTTATCAGCAGAGATACCCATGCATATTCAGGATATGATACATAAAAATGAGAAGGCAAGTGATGTATACAAGAAAAAATGCCTGATCAGATTGAAAAAATCTGGGGAGTATGACATTTTTGTGTCAAAAATGAGAAGGTGAAAAGGGAGTGAACAAAAGAACCCTAGGATACTATTATTTTACTATCTGAGGGGGAAATGAACTGAAAAATTGAGATTCTTCAAGGATAGCAAGAAAGCTAGTCTGTACACTAGAATACCTTAAGATGTTAAAAAATATCACTATATTGGGGCGCCTGGGTGGCTCAGTGGGTTAAAGCCTCTGCCTTTGGCTCAGTCATGATCCCAGGGTCCTGGGATCGAGCCCCACATCGGGCTCTCTGTGAAGCAGGGAGCCTGCTTCCCTTCCTCTCTCTCTGCCTGCCTCTCTGTCTACTTGTGATCTCTGTCTGTCAAATAAATAAAATAAAATCTTAAAAAAAAAAATATCACTATATGAATCCCAATCCCAAAACAATAAAAGTATGCCCACACTTTTATTTAACTATTCACTGACTAGCATGACAGACTAGGACTCCTTTTTTTTTTTTTTTTAATAATTTTTTTTTAAGATTTTTATTTATTTATTTGACAGACAGAGATCACAGGTAGGCAGAGAGGCAGGCAGAGAGAGGAAGGGAAGCAGGCTCCCTGCTGAGCAGAGAGCCTGATGTGGGGCTCCATCCCAGGACTCTGGGATCATGACCTGAGCCGAAGGCAGAGGCTTTAACCCGCTGAGCCACCCAGGCGCCCCCCAGACTAGGACTCCTAATGAAAAATGACACACTAAGAAAAGTCAGACTAATATGAGCAGCAGTACATCTCAAAAAGGCCCCAGGAAACTTGTTTTACATATAAATGACACTCACCTTCCCTGTCTTCATCATGAACATTTAAGTACAAATATTCCAAGCCTCTTCCTTTCTTGTACTCTTCTATTCCCTGAATTTTTCTTATTAAGCTTGTTTTCCCAGCTCCATCTTCACCTGTAAAAGAAGACAAGTCTTTTAAATTATAATATAGATTATTTAAAGATGCTTTCTAAGGGCACCTGGGTGGCTCAGTGGGTTAAAGCCTCTGCCTCCGGCTTAGGTCATGAGCCCAGGGTCCCAGGATAGAGCCCCGCATCAGGCTCTCTGCTCGGCAGGGAGCCTGCCTCCCCGCCTCTCTCTCCCTACTTGTGATCTCTGTCTGCCAAATAAATAAAATCTTAAAAAAAAAAAAAATAAAGAGGCTTTCTAGTGTCAAGTGAAAAATCCAAATGGAACTAACTTCAACCAAAAGGGTAATTTGATGGAAGATATCTAGGTAATTATACTTAAGATGCAGACTTCACGTCCAAGATGCTTTGTCCTTGTTTCTCTACTCTTTTTATTAAGTCTGGTTCTATCCTATTACAAATGGCTTCCTCTGTGGGTATTTCAGAAAGTTCAACTCTTAGGTCATCCCAGTTTAATATACAAGGAACAAAAGACTCTTCCTACTGACTTTCAGTCTTAAGAATCTCAGGTAAAGACTTTTAACTGGCCCAGTTTGGGTTATGTACCCACCCACGGGCCACACTCATGGAGGATGGATGGTACATCAAAACTGACCAGAGCAGGTAATTGTGGCTGTAGCCTCAGCAAAACCACGAAGTCATAAGAAATATTAGTAAAGGAGAGGGGTGGGGGTAGCAAATTGAACAAGAACAAGGGTAGAAGGAATGCAGAACAGACAAAAAATAAAATGTAGACTTAAAAAATATTAATAGCAAAAACAGAAGAAACAAGTGTTTGGCAAGGATGTGGACAAAAAGGAACCCTCCTGTACTGTTGGTGGGAATGCAAACTGGTACAGCCACTGTGGAAAACAGTATGGAGGTTCCTCACAAAGTTAAAAATGGAACTACCTTACTGTCCAATCATCACACTACTGGGTATTTACCCAAAAATACAAAACCACTAATTCAGAGGAATACAGACACCCCTATGTTAACTTCAGCATTATTTCCAATATCCAAACTATGGAAGGAGCTCAAGTATCCAACAGTAGATGAATGGATAAAGAAGATGTGGTTTATGTATACAATGGAATACTATTCAGCCATAAAAGAATGAAATCTTGGCATTTGCAACAGCATGGTTGGAGCTAGAGAGTATAATGCTAAGCAAAGTCAGTCAGAGAAGACAAACACCGTATGATTTCATTCCTGTGTGGAATTTTGAAACCAAACAAGCAAAGGGAAAAAAAGAGAGAGAAAAAACAAGAAACAGATTCTTTTTTTTTTTTTTAAGATTTTATTTATTTATTTGACAGAGAGCTCACAAGTAGGCAGAGCAGCAGGCAGAGAGAGAGGGGGAAGCAGGCTCCCCGCTGAGCAGAGAGCCCGATGCGGGACTCGATCCCAGGACCCTGAGATCATGACCTGAGCCAAAGGCAGCGGCTTAACCCACTGAGCCACCCAGGCGCCCCAAGAAACAGATTCTTAACTATAGAGAACAAAGAGGTGATTACCAGAGGGGAGGTGGGGAGGATGGGTGAAATAGATGAAGGGGATTAAGAGTACACATTTATTGTGATGAGCACTGAGTAACGTATAGAATTGCTGAATCACTCTATATTGTACACCTGAAACTAATATAACACTGTATGTTAACTATATTGGAATCAAAATAAAAAACTTGGGGCTCTGGGGTTGCTCAGTCAATTAAGCATCTGATTCGATTCCAGCTCAGGTCTCGATCTCAGGGTTGTGAGTTCAAGCCATAAGTTGGGCTCCATGCCTAGTATGGAGGCTACTTAAAAAAAAAAAAAATTAAATTAAATAAAAACTTGAAAGAAAAAAATGGGGAGATGGGTGTGGGAATGGGGTAAACAGGAGATGGGCATGAAGGAGGGCACATGTTGTGATGAGCACTGGGTGTTATACGTACGTGATGAATTGCTAAATTCTACTCCTGAAATGGAGTAGAATATACATATACAGTAACATATACATGTATAGTATATGTTACCTAACTTGAATTTAAATAAAATCTTGGATGGAAAAAAAAGAAAAAAATCCCTTGCATCTTTATCAATACCTGAGATAAGAGATATTTCCTAGAAATTGTAGGTAACAAATGAGGTTTTGTCTGCAGAATATGTCTTCATCAGCTTTTTCAGATGTTTTATGAAACAGGTCTATTTTCAGACGTCTGCATTTGCCATCAAGACAAATCACATCAGAGTTCATTTAGTTCATTCATCAGGTTCAGAGTTCAAAAAAGTGACAGCTGTAGAAATTGGTCATTTTAATGGAGGCTTAAGACTTATGAAAAGAAGAAATGGGCTTAAAATATGTGTAAAATATGCATGTTCAATTTTCAACCAACTGTAACTTCCAAATGTTGAAGTTGAAGTAGAGAGAAGAGTGAGTAGTGGATAGAAGTTTTGCTCCCAAAAATTGTGTTTCAGTTAGCAAAGTGCTTCTTCAGACATCTTGAGAATCTTCTCTGTGCCAAGCACTGTAAGATGTCAGAATATTCTTGGGAATAAGATATTCTTCTAGTTTTGCCTTCCACTTTCTCCTGAGTGCAAACAAGAGTCAGACTCTTGAGAAGGTTGACTTGGACTTTCTTGTGAGACTAGGAATACTGCCATGCTCCCACAGTCTTTGTGACTAGACTGGTCTCAATTTTCTCATCTCTAAGTAGAGAGGATTTCATTAGATTTCTCTACAGCCTGTGTGTCTATGAAATGTTTTTTATTCTCAATGTGAACACTTCCACCTTGTTACCGAAGTGACAAATTTTGAAATCGCAGGGTGTGTGTGTGTGTGTGTGCGGGGGGAGCCTCAAACTACCATATTTACCATATTACATTTATTTGACAGTATACTCTTTTTCAAAAGTAATGTTTTAAGCTTTATCTTAAAATGGATCTCTAAGGTGCTTAAGTATTAAGAGGCACAACTACCATCGTTTAAAATTTCAGGAGAGAAGAAATTACCAGTGTAATAAAACAAACTTTATTCCCAATCCTCAGAGGCAGAATCAAGAGAATAGGAACATAACACCTGTTCCTCAGAGGCAACCCACAGAGAAGAATGCATTAAATTATTTTCCTTTTCTTCTGAAAATAGCAATGATCCCTGGAAGCAGAAATACCTTTCTCTTTTATGAGTCATAATGTAAAAATAATAAATAGTATTATTTTAATGGCCTCTAAAATAGCAGCACTGTTGCATATTGGAAACTGTGCTTTGAACTTAAATTTGTATCAATTCAGATCCTGGCCCCGTCATTTCCCACCTATGAAACTCTGAATAAGATACTTATCTTCGGCAGTTCTGAGCTCCAGTATTCAACATCTGCCAAACAGGAGGTAATCACCCTTCCCCATTACAGTCACGGTTATGTCAGAATTACTGCTGCTTCAATGAATGCAGCAGGCACTCTGGAAATGTCTGCTGCTCCCGCCACAGAGATGGAAATGGAAGCCGACAGTTCCATCTGACTAGAATGTGGGCAAAAGGAGTAGTTACAGTCCTTTGCTTTTTGTTATATAGAAACACACTGACAGACTTGAAGTTGTATCCTTCTGCTGCCCTAACTTCTAAGGCTTTTGTATTTCAAACCCATTAATACACAGTCAAGTTTAAAAATACTCTCAAAGTGGATAAGGGAACAAAATTTATATCCTTCATTCAGGGATTTGTGGAACTCATTAATATTCTGGCAGCATTTTTGTTGTCTGAGACCAGATGTCTCAGTGGCTGCCCTGTAAGAGGCGTAAGAATGTACATTTCACTATGAAAGTGCAGAGTTAACAGAGTTAACACGTACCGCAGTCACAGGTACTTTCCGGGTACTGGGGATACGGCAGCAAGCAAAACACAAAAAAGCCTGTTCTGCTGGAGCTTCTGAGGGTAGGGGGTGACTAAGTAAAATACATACTATGTTAGTAGTTCAATGGAGAAAAATAATATGAGGAGGAACAGGAATGCAAGGGAGGTTGTGATTTTAAATGAGGTGATTAGGAACAGCCTACCCAAGGAAGTGGTATTTGAAAGAAGACAGAAGTTTGGGCAACACAGAGGATTCTAAAGAGAGTATATTCTAGGTAGAGGGAACACGCAATACAGAAAGTCTTTAAGGTTGGAATCTTACATGAATCATCATATAAGCGAGTATCTGGGGGAAAGGCAACAAGAGAACGATACTGTCTTTGTGTATATTGAAACATGAGGTATTCATGGAATATGCACGTAGTGACGAGCAGGAGGAGGCAGCTCGGAGAAGGCTGAAGCTCAAAGGAAATCTGTGGGTCACCAGTATAGGTGGTACTGAAGCTGTGTGTGGAGCTGCTCCTGGAATTACATTCAGAGTGAGAAGAGCAGAAGGCTGAGAAAGGAACCCTGGGGAACACAAACTTCGGGCAGGGATGGAAGAGCAGCCTGCAAGGAAGACTCGGGACCAGTCGCCTCAGAGGTCAGTGGTAGAGTAGGAGAGGGCAATGTTACGGAAGCAATGGCAAGGGAGAGCCTTCTCTGACTTCTGTGTCTTCCTCATCTCTCTGCCAGCTCCCAACCAAGTGTGCCTGGAGTACAGCTGTCCCCACCACTAGCTAATACCTTAGTTCAGGCCTACCTCATTTCTGCTAGGACACCATTAATATCTAGTTACCTAAGTCTTCCTACTCCTAAACTTACTCTTGTCAGTCAGTCTCCCACACTTCTGCCACAGCAGTCTTTCTAAAATACCTAAACACTGCCAGGGGCTCCCGGTCACCTTCAGGATAGTCTGACCTTCCCGGCCTGGCATAAGATGCCCTTCACGAGCTGGCATGCCGTACTTGTTCTCACTTTCTGACTCCTTTTCCCCGTCACGTCCTAAAGTTCATGCATTCAAATTATCTGTCCTTTGTAGAAGGACACTTCTTTGCCTCCAGGCCTCTGTGTATGTTTTCCTTACTGCCTGGAATGACTAACTATCCGTGGCTCATTAAACACCAGGAGGTTTGCCTAAAGTACTACCTACCATCTCTACAAAGCCCTTTCTGACTTCCAGGCAAAACCAGGATATTCCTTTAGGGCTGGCTTCCTGGTTTGTTGCGTATCTCCAGTGTAGTCCTATTGACAGTATCTTGAAACTGTCTCTTGCTTTTTCCCTCTCCAGTTTATGAGCCTCTTAGAGGACAATGACTTTGATATAAAGATCTTTGTACTTCTAGTATTTAGTGTAGTAAATGTCGAATGCAATGGTTCTTAAATTGTGGTACCTGCACTAGCAGCAGCAGCAACACTGGCTACTTGTTAAAAATGCAGATTCTTGGACTCCACCCCAGAAGGACAGGAGGGAAGACCCAGCAATGTGTGTTTAATAAGCCCCTCAGAGGGGCGCCTGGGTGGCTCAGTGGGTTAAAGCCTCTGCTTTCGGCTCAGGTCATGATCCCAGGGTCTTGGGATCAAGCCCCCATTAGGCGCTCTGCTCAGCGGGCAGCCTGCTTCCTCCTCTCTCTCTGCCTGCTTCTCTGCGTACTTGTGATCTCTGTCTGTCAAATCAATAAAAAATCTTTAAAGAAAAAAAATAAGCCCCTCAGATGAGTGTGGCACATTTGAGAACCATCAGTCCAGTGAAATGAATGATGGACATTTACTTAGAGGAATAAATTCTGGTCTCCTAAGTAGGGGAGAACTCTTCAATTTCAGCTCTTAGAAAAAGGAAACAGCCATGCTTTACTGATGGCTACAAGAACTTGAAATATAGCATACGTAGTTAGGATTGACTATTATTTTTGATGTCATGAATTTGGGCTCAAAATCCAAAAAAAAATTTGGAGCCTATGAATTTAAGCCTTTACAATTAGAATTAGATAAACTAAAAGGAAGATACAAACTTGTTAAAGAACCATTCCATAATTTTTTTTCTTTGAAATTCAATTAGCCAACATATATGACATCATTAGTTTCAGGTGTAGACTTCAACAATTCATCAGTTGCCTACAACACCCAGTGCTTATCACATCACATGCCCTCCTTAATGCCCACAACCCTGTCATCCCATCTTCTCACCCACCTTCCCTCCAGCAACCCTCAGTTTGTTTCCTAGAGTTAAGAGTCTCTCATGGTTTGTCTCCCTTTCTGATTACTCCCCCATTCAATTTTCCCTCCCTTCTCCTATGATGCTCTACACTGAAGAACCACTCCATAGTATCACCACAAGAGATAATCAAATCAGTGACTATTTCTAGGTGATATTATTATGGTTTGGGGTCTTTTGCTTATGCTTATCTATAAGTATACATTTCTAAATTCAGAAACCTTTATATTTAAGTCATTTGATATATTAAAAAGAAATTGAAATAAATCCATCTGATTTTGACCCTTTTTTAAGGTATCTTTTTATTTTCTAACATCTAAAGTAGGAATTAAAGAGAAAAGATAAAACCTGGGTTAAATAAAATCAAGTTTTATCTGTTACCACCTATTTTTATGGATGCATAGGTACTTTAGAAAATTAGATATTTTATCGTTGATTTAATAGCCTCTATTACAAGTCTGGGCACTAAGTTTTTGCCATAATATGTAACACTGTTTCTGCGGAATAATCATTTTTCAGCTGGTGTCAATTTAACCTAGAGAATTCTTTTCAGGAAAGTAGTCTGTCATAAGCGACACTTTGATTTTTTACTTTCTAGTTTATAGAACAGACTTGGATTTTTTTAAATTAATAAACTCTGGGGTTTTTATTTTATTTTATTTTTTTAAAGAGAGAGCATACATGTGCAAGTGGTGGGGAAGAAGGCAGAGAGAGAGGAAGAGAGAGGGAATCGTAAGCAGACTCCACGGTTAGCAGAGAGCCCAATGCGGGACTTGATCTCACAACTCTGAGATCATGATCTAAGCAGAAAACAAGAGTCAGACACTCAAACAACTGAGTCTCCAAGTGCCCCCAATAAACTGGTTTTTTTTTTTAGAAGAATTTCAGGTTCACAGCAAAATTGAGTGAGAAATTCTCTGAATTTTTTAATATCCTGTCCCCACATCTATACAACATCCCCCACTCTTGACACAGTAGTACATTTATTACAATCAGTGAACTGACACTAATGTGTCATTATCACCTAAGTCCACTGTTTACATGAGGGTTCATTCTTGGTGTTATACATTATATGGGTTTTAACAGATATATAATGACATGTAGCTGCCATTACAGTATCATACAAAATAGTTTCACTGCCCTAAAAATCCTCTGCTTTGCCTATTCAGACTTTTTAAAAGAAAGTTTTTATAGATTGCCTCACATGGTGATTTAAATTATTTTATTATGTCCAGTGTTCCTGCATACTGAGATGACTAGATAGAAATGATTTAAATTCTTTTTGTTTATAGTTCTTGAACAACTACTTGAAAACATTATAAATTAAATGCCATAAAAATTATAGGATTGATAAAATTCAAATCAGCAATTAATATAACAAATGATATTTTGCTGAAATTAAATGCCAATGCTGGGTTTAATAGTAGAAACATTTATATATTTTTCACTAGTTAACTTTATTATTTCT
Organism: Lutra lutra; assembly: GCF_902655055.1. Taxonomy (NCBI): domain Eukaryota; kingdom Metazoa; phylum Chordata; class Mammalia; order Carnivora; family Mustelidae; genus Lutra; species Lutra lutra. Next base: position 150,657,946 of record NC_062278.1, read on the forward strand.
ATTTAAAGCATGATGGATCATCATGGGAATAATCATTGTCATTATCATAGATATTACTATTTTCAACCCAAACTGTTATTTTGTTGGTCCATTTTAATAGTACACTGCAAAAATAGCACTGAAAAAGAAGTACTTATTTAATGACGAGTTCTTTATTGCCTGTTTAAGGTGATACTTACTGCTATGAAACGTTAGAAAATGGTTCATAAAAAGAACCACTCCGGCCAATACGACTGAATAGAGTACTAACTGCTCTGGGATACTTCCTTTGGAGTCTGACAAATCCGTGTGTCCTCTCTCTTGTTCTGTCTGCCTTACTTGGTCTCAGCTTGTCACCAATAGGACTATAAGCACCTATGCAGAAGGGAGTACTGCAATCTTGTGGCAGCAGTTAGACCTAAAGATGCTCATTCAGAAGATCCAAGACATTTACAATTTTTTTAAAGTTTAACATGAAAATGAAAACAATTTTTAAATTTTCAGAGAACTCATGAATATTCTCCAGGAATAAGTCCTTACATCTAAGAAACTCAACTTTACTATAAGTACTATTAACAAGATATTGCTAATAACTAAAGTTCATGAGATAATAATATGTAGTACTTAAACAGATTTTTAATATTAAAAAAATCCTTACCAAAACATGAATAGCTAGCCTAGTTTTAAAGTTTTTAAACTTGTACCAAATTTATTTTTTAAAAAAAGACTGTTATTTATTTGAGAGAGAGGGAGAATGCGTGTGGGTGAGCACACCAGCAGGGGCTAGGGGCAGAGGGAGAAGCTGCCTCCTCCCTGAGGGAGCCCAGTGGAGGGCTCGATCCCAGGACCCTGATCCCAGGACTCCAGGATCATGACCTGAGCTGAAGACAGACGCTTAACTTACTGAGCCACCCAGGTGCCCTATAACTAGTGCCAAGTGTAAATCACATAATTTCTTGCTATTAGTATTTTCTATTAAGTTCTTTATTTTAGGGGAGCCTGGGTGGCTCAGTGGGTTAAAGCCTCTGCCTTCGGCTCGGGTCATGATCCCAGGGTTCTGGGATCGAGCCCCGCATCGGGCTCTCTGCTCAGCGGGGAGCCTGCTTCCTCCTCTCTCTGCCTGCCTCTCTGCCTACTTGTGATCTCTGTCAAATAAATAAATAAATTAAAAAAAAAAAAAAGAAAAGTTCTTTATTTTAATTTCAATATAGTTAACATACAGTGCTATATTAGTTTCAGGTGTACAATAGAGTGATTCAACAATTTTTACATTACTCAGTGCTCATCACAATAAATGTGTACTTTTTTTTTTTTAATTTTACTTATTTATTTATTGACAGAGATCACAAGTAGGCAGAGAGGCAGGCAGAGAGAGGAGGAAGCAGGCTCCCCGCTGAGCAGAGAGCCTGATGCGGGGTTCGATCCCAGGACCCTGGGATCATGACCTGAGCTGAAGGCAGAGGCTTAACCCGCTGAGCCACCCAGGCGCCCTAAATGTGTACTCTTAATCCCCTTCATCTATTTCACCCATTCTCTCCACCTCCCCTCTGGTAATCACCTCTTTGTTCTCTATAGTTAAGAATCTGCTTCTTGGTTTGTCTGTTTTTTCCCTTTGCTTGTTTGGTTTCTAAAATTCCACATAGGAATGAAATCATATGGTATTTGTCGTTCTCTAACTGATTTATTTTGCTTAGCATTGTACTCTAGCTCCATCCATCCTGTTGCAAATGCCAAGATTTCATTCTTTTACAGCTGAATAATACTCCATTGTGTGTGTTTGTGTGTATGTATATCTTCTTTATCCTTTTATCTATTGATGGGCTCCTTCCATAGTTTGGCTATTGGAAATTGTGCTGCAATAAGTGTAGGGGTGTCTGTATTCCTCTGAATTAGTGGTTTTGTATTTTTGGGTAAATACCCAGTAGTGTGATGATTGGACAGTAAGGTAGTTCCATTTTTAACTTTGTGAGGAACCTCCATACTGTTTTCCACAGTGGCTGTACCAGTTTGCATTCCCACCAACAGTACAGGAGGGTTCCTTTTTGTCCACATCCTTGTTAACACTTGTTGTTTCTTATGTTGTTGATTTTAGCCATTCTAACAGGTGTGAGGTGATATATCTCATTGTAGTTTTGATTTGCATTTCCCTGATGATCAGTCATATGTCTGTTTGGCCATTTGTCTGACTTCTTTGGAGAAATGTCTGTTTATGTCTTCCCGCCTTTTTTGGCGGGGGGGGGGGGGGTCTTCTGCCCACTTTTCAACTGGATTATTATATTTGGGGAGGTGTTGAATTGTATCAATTCTTTATGTATTCTGGATACTAACCTTTATCAGATATGTCATTTGCAAATATCTTCTCCCATTCAGTAGGTTGCCTTTTAGTTTTGTTGATTATTTCTTTCACTGTGCAGAAGCTTTTTATTTTGAGGTAGTCCCAAATGTTTATATTTAGTTTTACTTCCCTTGCATCAGGAAATATATCTAGAAAAAATGTTGCTGTGGCTGATGTCAGAGATATTACTGCCTGTGCTCTCTTCTCAGATTTTTTAGGGTTTCAGGTCTCACATTTAGGTCTCTAATTCATTTTGAGTTTATTTTTGTGTATGGTGTAAGAAAGTGGTCCGGTTTCATTCTTTTGGATGTCGCTTTCCAGTTTTCCCAACACCATTTGTTAGAGAGACTGTCTTCTTTCCCACTGCATATTCTTTCCTGCTTCATCAAAGATTAAGTGACTATACAGTTGAAGGTTAATTTCTGGGTATCCCATTGTGTTCCGTTGATCTATATGTCTATTTTTGTTCCAGTGCCATTTTAGAAACAAACAAGCTGTCTTGATGATGTCAGCTTTGTAATATAACTTAAGTCTGGAATTGTGACACCTCCAGTGTTTTCTTTTTCAAGATTGCTTTGGCTCTTTAGGGTCTTTTGTGGTTCCATACAAATTTTAGGATGTTTCTAGTTCTGTGAAAAATGCTATTGGTATTACAAAGATGTAATTGTAGATGTAATCGTTCTACTGTTATATACATCTTCTAATCACATTATTTGCTAAACAATTTTTTTCTCTTTTTATGTCTTTAGGCACTTAACCCATGGCCTCTGCTTGGTTCTCCTCTCACTATACAAGCATACTCCTCAAAACTGAACATCCACTAAATTCGCACCACACACCAATACATTGCTCATGCTGCAGCTAAGTGTATCTTCCTGAAACAATCTCCTTAAGCCACTTCTCCCTCTTAAGACCCTTCAGGGTATGCTTGTTAATGATATACAAAAGCTGAAGTATTTCCAGTGAAGTAAACTAGCATCAGCAACTTACTTTGTAATGCATAAAAAAAGGGGTGGAACAGTGAGCCGCTCATGTGATAAAGCAAATACAGTTAAGTTTAATGGTAGAATCTATGTTTGAGTATATGAATATTCACTGTAAAATTGCTTTAACATGTTTGGCAGTTTTATAAGATGTCAAGGGAAACCATCAGGGTCTTCCTGCTGCTCCTGCACAAACTATAAAGCTCAATGTCCTTCCAAAAGCCACCTCATTTTTCTGCCCCTCTCCCACCATACCCCACAACCCACATGCTAGGCTCCAGCCATGCACAACTTCTTGCAGAGCACTAGTGGGGGTGCTCTCTCCCAACTCTGAGTCTTCGCACATGCTGTCATTTCTTTCTGGGATATTCTTCCCTTCCCCTCACACGTGGGATAACTGCAGCTTATCCTGGTCTCAGTTTAGTTTGCTCTAGGAAAGCTCTAGGAAAGCTCTAGGAAGCTTTCTTTTCCTCTGTAAGTCTGGTTAAGCACTGTCCCTCACACTCCCAACAACATACTGCACACTGAAGACACTTCAGTGTCATGTGTCAGCTCATTTACCAGTTGCCTTTGGCACAATGTTAAGTCTGCCAAGTCTGTCCTGCTTCATTCAACAAATATTCTTTGGGCAAGTTCTCTTAACAGTAAGCAGGATATAAAGTCCTAGCTTTTAAGTTACTTACAGATAAGAAATTATCCTATTCTTATCAGACACTGTCTCTGCTTGCTCAGCAAAAACAAAAACCACGTCGTCAATCTTTGGGGGCTGTTATAACAAAACACCATAGGCTAGATTGCTTTTAAACAACAGAATTTATTTTTCACAGTTCTGGAGGCTGGTAAGTTCATAATGAAGGCATTGGCAGATCTGATATCTAATGAGGACTTGGAAAAGCTTGGACTGAGTTGTCAGGACTCAGCTGCCTTGCCACAGCCAAGATGAGCTATGTTTGACAATATTAGAAAGTCCATCATGAACCCCTTCTCTTTATTCGATTATGCAGTTAGAATGGCTGGAAAATATTAAAATGGAAGATACCTATACTTGGCATTGATAGACATTTAAAAACCATCTTTACTGGCCAAACCATTCAAGAAACAGAAGTCACTAAATTCCAAGTTATTATTGGAAAACAAAACAGAACCTAATAGCTTGAAAACTAAAATAAAACAAATGAAAAATAGCTATATACATACTTAATTCTAAGCAACTAATATACTTTTAAAGTGGCAAGCAGGGCAATGGGGCTTATGTGGCTTCAAACCCAAAGTAATCTACAGATTCAATGCAATCCCTACCAAAATTCCAGTGGCATTTTTCACAGAAATATAACAAACAATCGTAAAATGTGATGGAACCACAGAAGATCCTGGATACGTCAAAGCAATCTTGAGAAAGAAGAACAAAGCTAGAGGCATCATGCACCCTGATTTCAAATTCCATTACAAGCTATAGTCATTAAAACAGTATGTATTGGCATAAAAACTGATACATACATCAATGGAACAGAAAAGAGAGCCCCAAAATAAACCCAAGCATATATGGTCAATTAATTTATGACAAAGGAGCCAAGAATATACAATGGGTAAGGGGGACAGTCTCCTCAACAAATGATGTTGGGGAAAATTAGACAGCCAGATGCAAAATGACACTAGACCACTATCTTACACCACACACAGAAATTAAGTCAAAATGGACTGAAGACTTGAACATCAGATCTGAAATCATAAAGCTCCTATAAGTAAACACACGTGGTAAACTGCCTGACATAGGTCTTGGCGATGATTTTTTTAAATTCTGACTGCAAAAGCAAAAGTAACAAAAGCAAAAACAAACAAGTGGGACTACATCAAACTAAAAAGCTTCTGTACCACAAAGGAAACCATCAACAAAATAAAAAGGCAGCCTACTGAATGGAAGAAAAAATTTGCAAGTCATATATCTGGATAAGGAGTTAAAATGCAAAATACATAAAGAATTCATACAATTCAACTAGCAAAAGATGGAACAATACAATTAAGAAATGGGCAGAAGACATGAACAGACATTTCTCCCAGGACATAAAGATGCCAACAGGCACATGAAAAGATGCTCAATATCACTAAATCATTAGGGAAATGCAAATCAAAACCATAGTGAAATATCACCTCTCATTTGCTAGAATGGCTAGTATCAAAAAGACAAGAAAAAACAAATGTCAGAGAAGCTATGAAGAAAAGGGAACCTCTATGCCCTGTTGGGGAGTGGAAATTGGTGCCGCCATTGATGAAAACAGTATAAGGTTTCCCCTAAAATTAAAAGTTTTGATCATATTTTGACCATATGAAACCGCAACTCCATTTTTGGGTACTTATTAAAAAAAAATGAAAACACTAACTTAAAAAGACACATGTACCCTCATGTTCATTGCAGCATTATTTCTAATAGCCCAGATAAGAAAACATCCTAAGTGTCCAATTATGAATGGATAAAGATGATGTGAGATACACATTATTCAGCCATAAGAAAGAATGAAATCTTGCCATTTGTGACAACATAGATGGACTCTGAGGGCACTATGCTAAGTGAAATAAGTCAAAGAAAAATGATCTCTCTTATGTGGGGAATCTAAAAAAACAAAAAACCTCTAGCTTATAGATATAGAGAACAGACTGGAGGTTGTGGGGGATGGGAGGATGTGTGAAGCATGTCAAAGAGTTTAAAAAAAAAAAAAGAAAGAAAGAAAGTATCCAATGCCAAAAAAATACATAAATGAAAGGTACAAAGACAAACAAACAAACAAACAAACAAACAAACCCCAAAACAGAAATAGGGAAATATTTGGGTGACTTTTATGACACAAGGGGTATTAAGTACAACAATCAATAATATAAACTATTTAAAATCACATAAATACTTCTTAGAATCACTTAGAATGAGATCTTAAAATTCTCCTATGTTATCAAAGCCACAAAGGGGGTGCCTGGGTGGCTCAGTAGGTTAAGCATCTGCCTTCAGCTCAGGTCATGATCTCGGGGGTCCCGGGCTCGAGCCCCACATTGAGCTCCCTGCTCAGCGGGGAGCCTACTTTTCCTTCTCCCTCTGTGCTCTCTCTTGCTTTTGCTCTCCTTTAGAATAAATAAAAATCTTAAAAAAGACACAACAAAACATAAAGAACCATGGAAAGCATGGAGAAAAATAAACAAATGAAAAAACTGTCTCTAATAACCAAACCATTCAAGAAACAAAAATCACTAAATTCCAAGTTATTTTTAGAAAAACACAGAACCTGATGGTTTGAACAGTAAAATAAAAGAAAAATAACTATAGAAATACTTTATTCTCTGCAATTAATATATCTTTAAAGTGGCAAGCAGGGCAATGAGGCCTGTGTGACTTCCTAAAATGTTCAAAGAATTCATCTACCTGTCATGTATAAACTGTAAGAAAGCTTTATCTTCGGTTCCTCTGCCTTCAGCTGGCAGTGAAACAGACATCCTAGCTTTAAGTGTGCCAGCCAAAGTTAATGATCTGTAAACATACACTTACAGAGGTACTGAGAGTTCCTGTTTAAACAGACTAAGATGAGAGTCCTCCTATAAAGAACACTGTAATGATGATGCTAAAGTTATTCTCTAAATATTTTATCTAAATTTTCATTTTACATTAGATTTTTTTAAAGAGGGCATATTTTACAGATGTTTTTAAAACAAACTGAAATATTTCATTAGATCAAATTATATTCTAACAGGGCTAGTTTTATGTCCTCATTCAAGTGCCAGGAAACTTTTTATGTAAAGGACTAAAGAGTAAATATTTTAGGCTTTGCAGTTCACATAAGGTCTCTATCAGATATTCATCTTTGAATGAGGATTCAAATGATGGGTGAAGGGTATCAAAAAGTAAAATTTTAAAAAAGAAAAGTATTTGATGCTAAATACATAAGTGAAAGGAGCAAAGACAAAACCCCCCAAGAAATATAGGAATATTTGGGTGACTTTTATGACACTAAGGGGCATTAAGTACAACAATAATTGATAAAAACCACTAAAATCACATAAACACTTCTTAGAATCACTTAGAATGGGATCTTAAAATTCTCCCAAGTTATTAAAGCCACAAAGGGGGTACCTGGGTGGCTCAGTCATTAAGCGTCTGCCTTCAGGTCAGGTCATAATCCTAGGGTCCCGGGATCCAGACCCATGTCTCCCTCTCCCAATCCCTCTGCTTGTGTTCCCTCGTAAACTATGTCTCTTTCTGTCAAATAAATAAATAAAATCTTTAAAAAAAAAAATTCATCTTTGATTTTTTTTTTTAAACTCTCAAATCTTTAAAGATATAAACAAACCAATTCCTGGCTTGCTGGCCATACAAAAACAGTCTACAGGCCAAACACTGTCCTAGTGGATGGACCAAAGGAGGAAAGACTTATTGATCAGATTACAGTGAAATTCCCCAGAGCAAATAAGCCCGTATCCCAAATTATGTCTGGGTGCTATTCAAATAAGTCACTCTCTGTAAACCAAGTATTAAATCCACGCACTTAAAAGAACTTCAGTTTTAATTTTTTAAAAGATTTTATTTTTAAGTAATCTCTGCATCTAATGTGGGACTCGAACCTACAACCCCGAGGACCAAGAGTCACATGCTCTACCAACTGAGCCAACCAGGTACCCCAAAATAACTTCAGTTTTAGCATGGAACAATAACCATCAATTCTTACTTCTTTTTTGCACAAATTTGAAAACAGAATTGATTACAAAAGAAAGTCTCTGTAAACTCCACCAAAACAGTATAGGGGTAAAGGTGTGCTCGTGATACTGTTTTATCACCCCAACAGATCTCTAATTCAACACCAAAGGTCATGTCCATAAACTTTACAATGACAATTTAATTAACAGATTTAGAAACAGGAAGATTCAGAAGATGTGATTTCTAACTGTAACAATATCACAATTAGTGTATAAACCTCGACAAGTCGAGTATTTCCATTTGCTCCCCATCTTCTCAGTAGAGGGGGTAAAAGCAGACAAAATTTATGGTGATGGACTTAAAGTTCTATAACTATTACCAATTCATTACTTCTTGGTCAGTGATACAACAAAAACAAAATTCTTTTATAAGACACCAACTGTGTTTTAAAAAGATAATACAAAAACATGAATTACAGGCATCAAGGTGACTCAGTCACTTAAGCGTCTGCCTCCAACTGAGGATATGATCCCAGGGTCCTGGGATCCAGCCCTGAATCAGGGTCCCTGCTCAGCTGGGAGCCTGTTTCTCCCTCTCCTCCCCACTTGTGCTCTTTCTCCCTATCTCTGTTGCTCTCTCTCACCCTCTCAAATAAAATCTAAAAAAACACAAAACAACAACAACAACAAAAATACCAACCAAAAACCAAGAATCACATGAAAATGAGCAAAGAAAAACACTTAAGTACTCATAATACATTAATAATAGCTATCTTGAACACTTCCGGTGTATGCCACTGTTAGAAATGTTTTATAAACATTATCTCCTATAATCCATATGATAATCCTAAAAGGTAAATACCATAATCTGAAAGATTAAGCAATTTGCTAAAGAAGGGTCAGGATTAGAATCCAGCAATACTACTAAACACTATAAACATTGCCATTGTACTTGGAGCAGCTTCTAGTCTTCAATGGCGATAAATAAGGGGGACAAAAGGTAAAATTAAACGGTATTCTGCCTCCCTTTTCTCCCAGGTTCCTTTCCTGTGGTGGAGGAAGGCTGAGACACTGTGCTCTTCTTGCTGTGCACAGGTTTGTGTGCCTGATACCTGCTATCTATGGAGAGCTTTGATTCACATCTCCATAGCTATAGTGGATTCATTACTACCTACAGTATCATGATAATCATGGCTAGAACAAAAAGAATTCTAGCCTTCCATGTTCCTTCTTTATCCAAGTGAGGGATCCACATTGTGAAGCTGACATTTTTTATTTGGCCTGGCATGATGTAAAAGAAATCACCCTAGGAAGCCTGGGTGGCTCAGTGGGTTAAGCCTCTGCCTTCAGCTCGGGTCATGATCCCAGGGTCCTGGGACCGAGTCCCGCATCAGGCTCTCTGCTCGTTGGGAAGCCTGCTTCCTCCTCTCTCTCTCTCTGCCTGCCTCTCTGCCTACTTGTGATCTCTGTCTGTCAAATAAATGGATAAAACCGAAAAAAAAAAAAAAAAAAAGAAAGAAATCAACTTATTTTATCTGAAAGTTGTGGTGATAAGAGCCATGAAGGGTCTTCACTGGAACTACTTTTGGGCTCATACCTGCTACGTGGCCTCCCATAGGCTATCTGGATGACCCAGGCAGGGTGGGGGCTTTTGGTCTGCTCCCCATCTCAGAAAGAGCGTCTCCTCCCTTGCCTCAGCAGGCAAGAACAGGGAGAAGCTGTTAATCAGCTGCAGCAACTGCACCCAGTGGTTCTAAGTAAACATGTACGCACGGCTGTTCCAGACTACATCCCTCTAATGTCAGGGACCTGCTATGCACCTGCATAGCAGAAAGTCAGACAAACTCAATTTTGAATCCCAGCTCAGTTGTGTAACCTGGGGCTCAAAACCCTCTTCTATAAAAGAGTGAACATGCTATATAATAAAGCAGAACATCCAAGCAACAGGCATTTAACACGGATGTTCCCATCCCATCTGTTGGCCAAAGCTCTACCTTTGAATATCATCATTCAGTAATCCACATTAAAAAACAGAATTCATCCTTTATCATTGCCCTCACTCGCTCAGACTAACTAGACGTGAACTGAAAACCACTGAGTTTAATTCAATAAAGATCTATCACAGCCAATAAATGCTTATCTCAATGGTTATTAACAGTTCCTAGGCTCCTGTAAGTCACACTAAATAGTTTTTAATCAACAAATATATATATTCTATAGTCCAAAAGTCATTAAATTATAGGATGACAATTTTTAACCTATCTACCAAATAGGTAAAGATTAAAGCGAATAATCCTTAGAATTAGTAATGGTGCTAGGTAAACAAGTACTCCCATATACTGACAGCAGGAATGTAAAATGGCACAACTTTCCCAAGACTGTTTGGTAATATATAAAAAGACCCTAAAGATTCATACTTTTGAGCCAGCCATTCAACTAATAGGAACTTATCCCAAAGATAATATTGGAAAAGTGGAAAATTAGATACAACCATAATAATCTGTCTACCCATCAATTATAATTATGGCATAACTATATATATTATTCAGTCACTAAAAGGAAGGAACCCATATCTACTGTCTTTAAAAAAAAAGAAAAACCCTGATGAAGTTAAAAAAAAAATCTGATTTCAAAATAGTATATAAGGTAGAAGCCAATTTGTTTAAAAAACAAATACAGGGATGCCTGGGTGGCTCAGTCTGTTAAGCATCTGCCTCTAGCTCATGATCCCAGGGTTCTGGGATCAAGTCCTGCATCAGGCTCCTCGCTCAGCAGGGAGTCTTCTTCTCCTCTTGCTGCTCAACAGAGATAGCAAGAAAGAGCACAAGTGGAGAGGAGAGAAAGAAGCAGGCTCCCAGCTGAGCAGGGAGCCTGATTCAGGGCTGGATCCCAGAACCCTGGGATCATGACCACAGCTGAAGGCAGACGCTTCTCCTCCCCCCTTGACGCTCCCCCAGCTTGTGCTCTCTCTCTCTCTGGCCAATAAATAAAATCTTAAAAAAAAGAAAAAAAAAAAAAAAAAAAAAGCCCAGACCTTTTAAAAAAATTTAAAAAATAAAAAAAAAATATAGACACATAGAAAAAAATGAACACTGCTATATCTAGATGGTGGGATCATGTGTTATTTTCATTTTCTTATCTTCATAGTATTTTCTCTCTGATAAGAAACATGTATTAATTTACAATTTAAAATAGTGACTTCCAATTCTGAGAGGAAAGTGCTTTAAGACATAATTTCTTTTAGTTCTTTTAATCCCAGTAAGTATGAAAGAATCTCTATTAACAGATCAGTAGGTTGTAATTCACCCACAACCCCACAGCTTCAGGGAAGGTAGGAAGGGCAGACTCCCAGATCTGGTGCCTGTAGGTCAGGATCCCACCACACCTGAGCTGCCCTAGCCTTTCCACTAGGTTTTTAGCTACTGCAACAAGCTCCCTTAGTCTGTAGCCCACAGTGTTCTCCGATCTACCTTAGCAAAATTTCACTCAGATACCACCTTTTCCGCAAAACTTTATGTGACCTATTTAGTAATCATTTCATACTGACATATCTGATGTTACTACTTTGAGTTTAGATGGCAGGGATGGAATCTTATTTAATTCTATTTTCCACAGATGGAAATGCTTTCCAGCAAAGCATTTTATGCACAGCACGTTCTAATAAATGTTTCATGAATAAATGAATAAAGAGATAATCTGTGAGGTCTTCCTAACAGCTACTCCCTGATTTTATAAGTAAAATGAGGGCCCCCAAATTAGTACATGGTCACCCACTTGAGTCCTTTCTTTTTCCTACCTCAAGCTGTGCCCTTGTTCACTCGTGCTTGAGCTCTCTCAGCACTGGAAGAAATATATGAACTCCACTTAACACCTCTTAAACCTATGTTCAGAGTATGCCTCTAGTTGGAATAACAATGATACTTTCAATGAAAGCTCATCATCATTCATTCTGCACCAAACATCATACTCCATTACCCAGAAAACGCTATTAACTGGCATCTGTGCTTATTGATAAAACTGATGCCCATAATATCCTAAAGCAAGGGTCCACAAACCAGCACACAAATCCGTCTGCTGCCTGTTTTTGTAAATAAACTTTTGTTAAACACCGCCACACCTATTCATCTAGGTATTATCTATGGCTGCTTGGGGGCTACAAGGGCAGAGTTGAGTTATTTAAGACAGAGACCATATAGCTCACAAAGCCTAAATTATTTACTATCTGGCCATTTACATAATAGGTCACTGACTGACCACTGTAAAATATCACTGTCACTGGAGTCCCAAAACACCCTATACATGGTTTATTTTTGACAGTGGTAGCACCTAACATGCAGTGAATAATTTTGTTAGTTCTTTGAGAACTACCAATCCAATATCATCCTTATCCATATCCAATATGTGGTAGTATTCTCTTCCTTATAGCATATCCCATAACCAATTACTTCAGAAAACAGCATTAACATACTTCAACTGATCAAAATCTGTATCTTCCAGAAGTCATGGAACCTTGATGATCTTTAATCCCAGCTCCTCACAAGTGAACGGTTTCAGAGTGGACAGTCTCATTATTTTCAGTCGCTCCTCACATGAAGTTACTTCTGTGAACAGATCTTGAGTTTCGCTATGTATCTTTAGGTTTCCTACCAATAATTCAAGCATAATAGAAGCTAGTTTTACTCCTGAGTAAGAAAGACTGTTTCAAACACACTGCCTGAAGATGCTCAGCATTTTGTGGGGCTTTGCTGGCTGTACACAATCCTGGACTAGTGCCTTCTGGGAAAAATAGAAGGCTCTAGATTTCCTCCCTGGGTACAATCAAACAGCCCACATCTGTAAGGAAATACTTTCTTAATTTCAGTCTAACTGCAATATGCCCTCAAAATAGTTCTTTAAAAATATTTGATAACCCACAAGCTTTAGAACTTGAATTAAAGAATGTGGGATCAGACAAGCCTTCAGAGATCACTAAATCCAAATATCTTAATTTACAGATGAGAAAGATGAGGCTTACATGATTTACCAAAGGGCCAACTAGTTTTCATTAATTTATGTTGGCCCCAAATCAGAAAGTTATACTGATGTTCTATTTATAAGCCAGGTCCTGTGCTGGAAGCTAAGATTATATATGAATCTTAGTACTAACAATGAATTAATTTAATCTAACTCAATGGGATTTTTTGCAACGAAATAGATACATCAGGAGAATCAGACAAAATTCCTTAATATAAACTGCAAACACCTTCCTTCTCCTACAAAGAGACCTCTCGTTTCCTTTAGGGAGACTGTCCAGTGTATAGGTTAAGAATACTGGCTTTCTCTGCCTTCGGTTCAGGTCATAATCCCAGGGCCCTTGGATGAGTCTCACATCGGGTTCTCTGCTCAGCAGGGAGCCTCCTTCCCTTTCTCTCTCTCTGCCTGCCTCTCTGCCTACTTGTGATCTCTGTCTGTCAAATAAATAAATAAAATCTTAAAAAAAAAAAAAAAAAGAAAGAATACTGGCTTTGGGGCACCTGGGTGGCTCACTTGGTTAAGCAACTGCCTTTGCTCAGGTCATGATCCTGGAGTTTGGGGATCGAGTCCTGCATCGGGTTCCCCGCTCAGCGGGGAGTCTGCTTCTCCCTCTGACCTTCTCCCCTCTCATGCATTGTCTGTCTCTCAAATAAATAGATAAAATCTTTAAAAAAAAGAATCCTGTCTCTGGAGGTAGGCTACACAGTTTAGACTCCTGATTTTCACTCTTTCTGGCTGTGTAACCCTACAGCAATTTACTTAACAGCTCTGTGTTTGTTTCCTGATCTTTAAGGGGATAATCAAATGCTGTACATAATCCTTACATGGCTAGTACATGTAAGTGCTCTATAAATGTTAGGTACTGTTATTTTCCTTAGGGAGTTTCCTTCAAAACAGAGGAAAAGTAACTAAGATGTGGAGAAAGTGACCTTTAAAAAGCAGCAATTAAAATATAATTACAATCATTGAGGTAAAAGTTGATTAAATAAAAAGGGTAAAGAGGAAAAAAATAGTTCTTCAAAGGGCAATTGGTAAGTTAAATCCTACTTAAAATACGTGCATGAGAAGTTTTGCCTTTAATATTAAAAACAAACTTGACTGAAGCCCATTCTCAAAATCTTTCAAGAGAGAAAATGGTTAAGCACTAATGTCTTAGTGTTTCTGCATTTCACGACAGGTCAGGCCCAGGTAGATTAAATGACTGCTTAAACACGAGTGCCACGGCCACAGTGGTGTCCCTCAATAAGATGCATCCTAGAATCCAACAAATATTTGGATTTTAGTTTAAAATAATTACTAGTATTTTTACTCAAAGATAACCTTTTAAAAAAGTTACACAGTAGGAAGAATGCGTGGCCCTCTCTCCCTTGCAAGGAAAGTTGGAAAGCCATGCCAGAGTCAGGAACACATGGTCTTAATAGCTGTGTGACCTTGGAAAACTCACTTAACAGGTCTTTAAAATTCATTATCTCATCCATAAATTGGTGCTAACATCTACGGTGAAAGAAGGGGCACAGCAGAGGAGATACACTAAGATTTACATGAAAATGCTTTGAGAATGGCTCATATAGTATACAGTACTGGTCCTCATCCTCTTCTCACCCCCATAGGCAGTGGGAGGGGAGGCCATGTAGCAAGCTAAGGTTAAACTGCAATTTGTGTTGGGGAATATAAGCAAGCCTTGATCACTGTCCTATTTTAGGTTGTTTCTGGAAATGTAAAACCTTATTGCAGTCTCAGATTTTGTTTTTTAAATACAGGACTCCAGAGATCACTGTAACTCATGAAATACACATTAAGGCCAAGCATCCTCCTGCTTAGTATCCTCAAACTCATAACAAAGAAAACCACAATACCTATCTATATATTTCTTCCCTTCACCAGCACAGACTAATTGCTGCTGTAACATGTGATGGCAAAATGTCTTTAAGCAATCTTTAGAGATGTTTTTAAAAATTAATCCTATTTATGTAATCAGTATAAAAATCTGTTCTTCTAAAGCTGAAAAGGACTTTGATGAATATCCCAACAGTACTCAAAGAAAAAATTTTAATTTCAAGCTTGTATAATTTTATACTAGATGGAGCCTTACAAACTATCAAGCTCTGAAGAAGGAAATTTAGTCTGTTCTAAGTATGGAAGGATAGAAGTGTCTGGGGCCTCTAAGTATACTCAGTCACATACACGGATCCAGTGTCAAGCAGGTTAAAAAAAAGGGTTAAAAAACAGTAACAAAAAAAGCATGGTACAACCTCAGCACATCAGGGACATCAAAAATGAATAAAACTGTCACTTTGGTTTCACTACAAAGAGAAACCTCAAAGTAATATCTAATGCACAGAAATAATTGGGAGGAACTTACTAAATGAAAACAAAGTTCAGGAATCTTAACCTTATAATGGTAGTATTTGAAAAGAAGTCTTACCGAACTTAGAGTCATTTAAAAAATCCACTTCAATGAGGTCACATTAAGTCCATTTTAGTTTAGCAACTAACAGTAATTTGTTTAAATTAGTAAACTTATTTTCTGGGATTTTTTTTTTTTAAATTTGGACCCTAATTCATCTCTGCCCTATAAATATCACTTATGTGGACACTAATTCAATTTTCAAAAAGAGAATTCTGATAAAACATTTTCTAATTCAGTTAAGAGAAATCCATCACAAAAAGTCACTGTACTGTTATCACTTCATAAGCATTATTTCATCAATCCTCTCCATAACTCTAGGAGGGAGGCATTGTTTCTACAATATCCACTTTGAAGATGAAGAAACTAAGGTTTACAGATATCAAGGAACTTGTTTAAGATCATAGGGCTGTGACTGAACAAAGGTTAATAAGCAGTAGGTAGTTTTAATCATATTAAAAATGAGGTAAAAACTAATTTTTCAACTAGCTCCATGTAGTAATGAACATCAAGAATCCTATACATTCTAGATTGGCAGCAATTCAGGAAAAATAAGTAATTTGTCTCTATCTAAACATTTTTATTAAAATAGACCCTGTCATGTAGCATTTGACTTGTTTCCTTTCCTGTTTTTAGATGTACAGAAAAACAGTCTTGAGACACCAATATCAAAGTTTTAAAAATTTAACCATCATTTTATAAGCAAACGTCAATATCTGGCACTTAAAGAATATGAAAGAAATGTCTTCTGCAAATGACTCAGGAGCTAAGCCTGCAAAAATGTGAATCTGTGATTTATTCTCCCTCAATGTCCAATACGCCCACCCTAAGAATCAGTAAAGAGACAAAATACATAACTTCCAGAGAGCAGAGGAGCTACAGAACAGGATTGAGACATTTGACCATTTCTCCTTATTAAAATTATTTGGCTGAAGGGACTGGACTAGTAAGGTGTTCTACTGCCCTTTACAAATTTCAGAATTATAAGTGACAGTTAAAAAGGCATTGGCAACACGAATCCATTGTACCCAAAAAAGCTGAACCAAGTAAGAACATTTATCACGATTACCAGGTCTCAATTTCTAGTTTCTCTGTCAATTATACAGAGTCAGCTATTAAATATTAATGATAAGCCATTTGCACTGGAGCTCTTGCAAAGAGCCTCCTGCTAGCAATTTTTGTTATAAAAGAGAAACCACCCTTTTTTTCTAGGTAATTCCCAAGCCTCTAGAATCCGTCAGATGGGCTACCGCATTTGTCCTTCCCATGCGAGACTATCAGGGCCACCTCCACATCCAGGGGAGGAAGGGCTCTGGGGAGGGCGGGTCCCCGCAGGTACCCATGCGAGACTGTCAGGGCCACCTCCACATCCAGGGGAGGAAGGGCTCTGGGGAGGGCGGGTCCCTGCAGGTACCGGGCCTGGGTCCCCGTTCGCCTTCTCCCCCAGCTGTCAGCGACAGGTCCGGCGGCGGGGCGGGGCCAGGCCCGCCTGTCCGCACAAAGCGAGCGAGCGGGCGGGCGGACCCTGACCCGGGCCGGGGTGGGGGCCGGGCGGGGTGGAGCGAGGCAGAGGACACTTACCCAGCAGCAGTACGTTCTTCCCCGCGGGGAGCTTGGATCGCGAGCGGGTGGAGACCTCGCTGAGGATGCAGGACCTAGCGGGGAGCAAAGGCGCACGCTGAGGCCCGGGACCGGGGCCCCACAGCGGGAGGGACGGACTCGGCCTCGGCGCGCTTGGGCGGGGGCTGCCGAGAACGCAGTGGCCTCGGCACGGGATCCCGAGGTGTCCGCAGGGCCGGGAGTGTCAGCGGGGACCCAGGGAAGGGTGGGGTCGTTACCAAAGGTTCTGCCCGTCCTCTTCGTCGCCCGCTGCGGCGCCGCCGTTGCCCGACGTTAGCTCGTTAGCCAAGGGGCCCCCAGTGTAAGTCGAGGCTAATCCCGGCGGAGAGGAACCGAAGGACCCGACTCGCCCCACAGCCGCCATCTTGGTCGGGAATCACACCACTCCCGGCAAAGCTGAATGAGGGAAGCGGCGGCGGCGGCGGTGGCGGCGGCGGCGGGAACCCGGATATGGAGCATTTGGCACACGGGAGCGGGGCGGGGCCTGCGGGGGCGGAGCCGCGGGCTCTGCGGGGACTGACCGAACGAGGGAGGACGCACCGCGCGTGCGCTGCAGTCTGTCGAACGCGCGTAAGGAATGCGCGTGCGCGGGCTGCTCCGCGGGTAGTTGGGCTACTTCCCGGCTTATACAGGACTCAGCGTGCAGAGGATCCTTCTGCCGCCCCATCCGCAACCCTGGGCTGCAGCAGAGCGGTTTGGGGTGTGTCAGGTGAACAGTGCTCCCTCCCACTCTTCAGGTCTACAAACACCGCAGCTAGCGTGGAATTCCTGCGCTGTCATTGCCACCCCATTTAGGCTGAGCGGCGGTCACCCGCCTATACCGGCACTTCCCCTGCGCCAAGAGAGAAATGGGCCGCCCCGCCGCCAAAGAGGCTTTGTGCAGCCGGAGTCCAGAATGTAACCTGGGTCCTGGAGTTCTGGGCTCTCTACTTTGCCTTCTCATGTGGTGCCGTGTTCCTCAGTCTAGGCCCCACATCTGAAGCAGGTTCCCCCGGCCACTAAGAGCTGCGTGACAGAAAAAGGATTGACGGGGCGCTTTAATAAGAGCCTCGATGTTTTCGAGTGAGATGCCCCGCGTGAGATTTGACAAGACCCGCTAGGTGAGTCATCCATACGGCCAGTCAACAGACGTTTTATTCAGCACTTATTATGGCAGGCACAGTTGGCACTGGGCATACACAGATGGCAAAGAACCTAAAGTAGCCCTAAAATAACTCCCCTTCTGTCAAAACTTGATGGTGTGGCCCTTTGTACATCATTGCTGTCATATTTGAAGATCACTTGCTAATATGTGATCTGATCGTTGTTGTTAGGCGAGTGAGAAAATCCACAGCTAAAGACTGTCTTAGTTACAGGTTTAACAGTGCTGTTAGTAGCCTAGGGTTTTGGAGGCAAATCTGAGTTGAGATTCAACTCTATCAGCAACCATAGGCCATTTTCTTCACCTCTCCCGAGTCTCAGTGTTCTTATTTGTAAGATGGGGATAAAAGGACCTAGAATTTTTATGGAGATAAAATGGGATGATTCATGTAAAATGGCTTAGAACAGTGACTGACAAATCTTGAATGCTTGATACATGTTTATTTTTAATGACTAATGTTTTCCTTTATGGTTCAAACCATTTACATCTCACCAACCCCTGGAGCTGATAGGCCTAATGAATTCCTGCAGTTAAAACTCTTCATTTTTTGTTTTTGTTTAATATGATTAAGAAAGGAACCAGAATCCAGTCTTGGGATCCCAGGCTTTCTATGGTGACAAGCAGGACAAGGACTTTTGGGGGAACCTGAGTGTTTTCAGTCACTGATGTAAAGGAGAGCTGTTTACTGCACTGGGCCCCTGGGAGAGTTGGTTCACTCTCTGTACTTTACTCCCTCAGTCATCTTTTGTTGTCAGGTCATCGTTTCCCCCAATTTTGTTGTAACAGAGTTGTTAGTTCTGTATCATATTTACTTAACCTGGGAAGTATTAACTTTATAATGGTTTCAGGCTTCTAATGCTCCATGACTTCTAGATGCCCAACTACCCACTTATACCGAGGTCAAAGTTGTATTCTGTGTAGTTTTATAATATTCCTATCCAGTGTTGTTCCATTAAGATGGCTAATAAGAGTGGTCATTTATGAGTACCTCGTATACTCCAGGCACATGTGTTATGGTTTTCTTTTTTTTTTTTTTTAAAGATTTTATTTATTTATTTGACAGAGAGAGCTCACAAGCAGGCAGAGAGGCAGGTAGAGAGAGAGGAGGAAGCAGGCTCCCTGCTGAGCAGAGAGCCCGATGCGGGGCTTGATCCCAGGACCCTGAGATCATGACCTGAGCCGAAGGCAGCGGCTTAACCCACTGAGCCACCCAGGCGCCCCTGTGTTATGGTTTTCAATCCTCATACTTTGTAAAGAATTGGCAAAATTAAGTAATTTACCCCACAGGTAGGAGATAGATAAATTGCTATTTTGACTTTCTAACCTGTCAAATGGCCTATGTCAAATTACAGAAATCTCTACATAACAAACATAGGGAAACTTTGTAGTATAAGGAAGTCTATAAAAGGGAAGAATCCAGCAGTCCCTTGGGATTTTTGTTAAATAAGTGCTATTTACAATTGAGTTATTTCCTATACTATGATTACTTTTCTTTCTTCCCCAACTTTTTCTTACATCCAAAATTAATACTTCTCTTGGTTTTTCATTTGCTTAGATTTCTAGGCCCTTAACTGTAATTCAGTCTTGAATTCTCGTCCTAGTTGTTTAAAACTTCTCATTAGGTATTTGGACAACTTCATCTTAAACACATTTTTAAGAACTTTCTAAACTGCTTCAATTTGAATTGGTTGTTCTGTGTACCTAATACAGAGCTGTCATCATGGGATCTTCTCTCATCATTGTTGTGGGGGAATTCCTTTGCCTCATTCTCTTCTCTTCTCTTATAGGAGAACTTCCCTCCAAGAGTTTGGTGAGGAAAGATGTATGGATACATTTTTGGAGATATCCAGCCAGGGTCTGCCAGGGAAAAAATGGCATTCTTGAGGTGGTGCTAGATGAAAGCTCAACAAAGGAACTATTTACAAAGATGTGGACAGTATTGAGATGCGGCTAGGAGGAGCAGGAAGATTTAGGCTTGAAGGAGAAAGAGGAAGAGTGTTTACTAGAATCCAGAGAGAGCTGCAGTTATAGGAAAGAATTTCTCAATAATGTCTGTGACTTCAGTAAAGAAACACAGCACTGACTTCTCTCTTTCTGGCCCCTCATATCTTGCCAGTTGGCCATGTTGGCCAAACCCAACCAGAAGCTGGAGGACAAGAGAATTCAAGTGAAGCAATACATGCAGGTCTATGTCCCAGAACACAAAGAAGGATAGAGAAGGGTGGAAGGTGGATCTGGAGGGACAAACGAATGATATCCAGCACACCTTGTATGTTTGAAAATGCATTTAGTCTATACTCACTTAATGATAGTTTGAATTAGTATAGAATTCTTTTGTTGCAAATTACCTTCCCTTAGGTTTTTAAAGGCCTTGACGCCTTGTCTGCTAGATTCTAATATTGCCACTGAGAAGTTCAAAGACATTCTGATTCCTAATCTTTTGTTATATGTTCTTCTTTTCCACTCTTTGGAGGCCTCTAGAACTTCCACAGATTTGCTCTAACACATTCACTCCAATTTCCACTGTCTATACTCTCATACCAATTTTATTCCCAATTATCACAGAATAATAATCTATACTTCTAAAGTAAAGCATTCTCTCCACTTACACACTAGATTCCATCCTTCTCCTCAACTCTAGGATATTGCTCCAACAATTCTCCCCACCTTTCTTTATATAATCATTTATTGATTTCCACTGGATCATTTCCATTAACATACCAACATGCTGGTCTCTCATTAAAAAAAAAAGGAAAGTGGGGCACCTGGGTGGCTCAGTGGTTAAGCCTCTGCCTTCGGCTCAGGTCATGATCCCAGGATCCTGGGATCGAGCCCCACATCGGGCTCTCTGCTCAGTGGGGAGCCTGCTTCCTCCTCTCTCTCTGCCTGCCTCTCTGCCTACTTGTGATCTCTGTCAAATAAATAAATAAAATCTTAAAAAAAAAAAACTCTTCGACATGGCAGCTAGAGGAATCCTTTAAAAATATAAGCCAGGTCAATACTTAGGGGCACCTGGGTGGCTCAGTCAGTTAAGCAACTGCCTGGGATCGAGCCCCGCACTGGGCTCCCTGCTCAGCAGGGAATCTGCTTCTCTCTCTCCCTCTGCCCTTCCCCACCCTGTGCTCGTGCTCTCTCTCAAATAAATAAAATCTTAAAAAATGTATTTATGTATGTATACATATGCACACATACCCATATATGCACATATATATAATCCAGATTTTGCCACTCCTCTACTCAAAATCCTGTAGTGACTTCTTATTTTAATTAGAGTAGAAGCCAATGTCCTTACAATGATCCATAAAGCTGACCCCGACTTCCTCTTTAAACTTTTTTGCTCCATTCCCTCCATCGATTTCTCACATCTTAGCCAGTGTGGCTAACACGGGCCCCACTGCTGTTCCTTAAACTGTTTATCCCTTTGCTTTAGCTGTTTCCTCTGCCTTGAAGGATTTAAGGAGCCGCCCAGTCCAGTATCTTCCCCCAGACAGCCACTTGGCTCACTCCCACTCCTCCTACAAGTCTTTGCTCAGATCTCAGCTTCTCCGTGAGGTCTGTCCTGACTTACCCATGTAACATAACAACTTGAACCTTCATGCCTACGATTTCAGATTCTTCTTACCTTGCTTGCCTTTCTGTTTACCATATAACACTACCTTCTAGGATAGTATAATATTTGCTTATTATTATCTCCTAACATAGTATCAAAATTACTTATTTATCAGAACTGTAAGGACTTCATTAATGAACCATAAGCGCATTGTGCCTACAATATAGGACACAATCAGTAAAGAGTTGTTGAAAGTATGAATAAATGAACAGATTTACTCCTTGTCACCAGGGTTCTAAAATTTCAGGATGATGATGA
Organism: Lutra lutra; assembly: GCF_902655055.1. Classification (NCBI taxonomy): domain Eukaryota; kingdom Metazoa; phylum Chordata; class Mammalia; order Carnivora; family Mustelidae; genus Lutra; species Lutra lutra. The sequence continues at coordinate 150,679,963 of NC_062278.1, forward strand.
TGTATATGTGTGATATGTGTGTGTGTGAAGAGGGTAAAAAAAATTCTTCACTCCAATACTTGAAAGCAGGACCTCTCTTTTGCAATATTTTAATCATTTTTTGATACAACTCTTAAAATGTATTACACATTCCCTTGCTTTAACGGGTTATGTGAGTACAGATTTGCCTTTTCTTGGAGGCTCTGGACTTCATTAAATTCATCAATAACAGTACTCTGTATTTGTATGAGGAAGTGCTTCAATCTTTTTTTTTTTTTTTTTTTTTTTGGCTGGGTACAGTATACTTTATTGATGGTACATGACAAGGTAGGGCTCCCCAAGCCCCTCCCCTTCTTTAGGGGGTCTGGGATGGAAATAGTGGAGGTTGGGAGATTCTCAGTGTTTTGGGGGGTAAGTTAGGGCAGGGATTCCCCAGCAGCTGAGGGCCTCTCTCTTCCTCTTGCTCTGGCTGGGGCTGGTGGTTCAGGGGGCTCTTACTCCTTGGAGGCCATGTGGACCATAAGGTCCACCACCCGGTTGCTGTAGCCAAATTCATTGTCATACCAGGAAATGAGCTTGACAAAGTGGTCATTGAGAGCAATGCCAGCCCCAGCATCGAAGGTAGAGGAGTGGGTGTCACTGTTGAAGTCGCAGGAGACAACCTGGTCCTCAGTGTACCCCAGGATGCCCTTAAGGGGGCCCTCTGATGCCTGCTTCACCACCTTATTGATGTCATCATATTTGGCAGCTTTCTCCAGGCGGCAGGTCAGATCCACAACAGACACGTTGGGGGTGGGGACACGGAAGGCCATGCCAGTGAGCTTCCCATTCAGCTCAGGGATGACCTTGCCTACAGCCTTGGCCGCACCAGTGGAAGCTGGGATGATGTTCTGGGCAGCCCCTCGGCCGTCACGCCATAGCTTCCCAGAGGGGCCGTCCACAGTCTTCAAGGGTGGCAGTGATGGCATGGACGGTGGTCATGAGTCCCTCCACAATGCCGAAGTTGTCATGGATGACCTTGGCCAGAGGAGCCAAGCAGTTGGTGGTACAGGAGGCATTGCTGACAATCTTGAGGGAGTTGTCATACTTCTCATGGTTCACACCCATCACGAACATGGGGGCGTCAACAGAAGGAGCGGAGATGACCCTCTTGGCCCCGCCCTTCAAGTGAGCCCCAGCCTTCTCCATGGTGGTGAAGACCCCAGTGGACTCCACAACATACTCAGCACCAGCATCGCCCCATTTGATGTTGGCGGGATCTCGCTCCTGGAAGATGGAGATGGACTTCCCATTGATGACAAGCTTCCCGTTCTCAGCCTTGACTGTGCCGTGGAATTTACCGTGGGTAGAATCATACTGGAACATGTAGACCATGTAGTTGAGATCAATGAAAGGGTCATTGATGGCGACAATATCCACTTTACCAGAGTTAAAAGTAGCCCTGGTGACCAGGCGCCCAATACGGCCAAATCCGTTCACTCCGACCTTCACCATCGTGTCTCCGGCACGCGGCTGGCACTGCACCTGAAGATGCGGCTGTCTGTCGAACGGGGAAGAGCAGAGAGCGAGGAAGTGCTTCAATCTTACTGGGAATTCCCTGAGGTGTACCACAGATGTCTTTAGTCTGATTTCTAATTCAGCTGAGCCCTGGGGCCTGGAAGTGGGAAATGGAACACGAGCCAGAAGAGAGACAGCTCCTTCTTTCTCCATCTTTCTGTCTCCTGGGAGCTACATGCCTCTCTTCTCTCTGTCGACTGTCATCTGCTCACTCATCAACTTCTTAAAGGCCACGGTTGGATATTCTTCATTTTAAGAAAAGGGGTCGTTTGGCAGGCCCAAGAGCTCTGAAGAAAACCAGTTTGGGAAGGGAGCCTTCTGTGGGCTGAGGTGAGACAATACAGGCCACTTCCTCTTTTTGTTGGGGATGCCTTCCTCTGTTTTTGAGAACTGGAACAAGGCAGCTACCCCTTGAGCTGCTTCCTGTTGTACTAACTCCCACAGGCTGCCTCCAACAGATTTTCAAATAAGACCTGCTTCACCCACTGTGCCAAATCCTGGCAATCACAGTTGATATAAATGCCATCTGAAAAGCCAAAATAAAAAAAAAAAGGAGAGAGAGAAAGAAAGAAAAGGAAAAAAGGAAAAATAATTAAGCAAGGTGAGTGGACCCTTGAAGTTTGACTCTGTGAGCAACTTGAATAATAAAATAGTGTTGGAAAGAACTTCAGTGATTAAATAGTCCCCACACACTACTCAATATATGTTTTTTGTTGTTGTTGTTGTTGTTTGTTTTTTGGTTGGCTCTCTCTCTCTCTTTTTTTCTTTTGGTAATAGAATGGTAGTGTTAGAATTGGCAGATTCCTTGCTTACTAACTCTGCCAGCAGCTGATCCAGGAGTTCAATTACAGGGAAAACAGATGCCCAGTGTTGCTTATTTTTGCTGTCCTTCAAGTCATATTTATCTCATTCTAAGTACCTACATAGAATGAATGAAATAAAGGCTATCTAATTCATTTTTCAGTTACCAGTCCCTTGAATTACAGACCTAACCTCTCTCCTACTACTTACCTAGGCTTTTTATCAGGTCAGCCCTCACAGAACTTCCTATCTTAAACAAAGAAGGAGTGGGGCAAATAAATACTCAACAGGAGGAATAGACTTTCTTGGTGTTTTTGTTTTTCCTTCATAGAAAACACTAGGAAGAGAATCTCTTCTATTTCTAGGTCTAAAAAGATTTTTTCTTCATTTGCTTAGAAATGTATCATTGAAAAAGAATACCTCCTGAATATTTTTAAAATTCCAGGATAGGATAATAGTTAGAATTACCTTCTCATTTCAGAATCAGCTCCTAACCACAATATCTGTATCCATTCCTGGAAAATGGGTGATGAATGAAGGGGGAACAGCATATAAATCATGTTCACCGATAGTGCAATGCACAGGGAAAATAACAAGATTTATCTTTTAGGCTATAAGACTGTTTCTTCTTCATCTAAGTGTTGTAATTATGTGCTTATACATTTTAAAATATAGAATAGATAGGATTTTTAGAATGTTTAGCTGTCATTGTTGTTTTAATCTGTTCTTTACCACTGAGAAGACAAAAGAAAGGTTCACTGATTATATTTAAAGAGCTGTTAAGCCCAGACCTTTTTTTTTTTTTTTAAAGATTTTATTTATTTATTTGACAGAGAGAGATCACAAGTAGACAGAGAGGCAGGCAGAGAGAGAGGGAAGCAGGCTCCCCGCTGAGCAGAGAACCCGATGCGGGACTCGATCCCAGTACCCTGAGATCATGACCTGAGCCGAAGGCAGCGGCTTAACCCACTGAGCCACCCAGGCGCCCCTCACTGATTATATTTAGTTGGATATTTATTACATAGATTTTTGGAGAATCTCATTTCCTTGTAATTCTCTGAAGTTCAAGTCCATTACCTTTTTTTTTTTCTTTAAAGATTTTATTTATTTGAGAGAGAGAGAGAGAACACTAGCAGGGGTGAGGCACAGGGCAAGGGAGAAGCAGATTCCCTGCTAAGCAGGAAGCCCTACGTGGGGATCTATCCCAGGACCCTGGTATCATTAACTGACTGAGCCACCTAGGTGCCCCCAAAGTCCATACCTTTTTTCAAAAAAATAGTGATTTTAATTTCACTTACTTCTTAGATTTCCAGTGTTACTCTGCCACTCTCTTTCCTAAAAAAGAAGATAACTATTAACTGATTTTATAGATCAAGATCTGCAAATATTAGGTCACAAAGGTCATTAAGTTTTTCTGCTTTGGGTGCTCTACATGAGGCAAAATGGAAAAAAATATGAAATTCCCTGGTATTTTTAGAAATGCGCTATCTTTTGTAACTACAGGTGATATCATATTCATAACAACTTAGTCTGCTTTCATCTAGAGCTACTTATGGTCTCATTGCCTTTACTAAAAGTAAGCCTAGAATTATAACCCATTATATTGTGCACCAACAAAAGCGTTATATATGTCTTTTTTCCCCACATGGCAGAGGATGAAAGAATTGCTCAGTGGGAGATTTCTTTTCAGCAAAACAAATCAGTTATTTGACAGTATATAAGATCGAAGAGTTGTTTACCTGAAGATGTTGAAGGAGAGTCTATGATCCTAAACTTTTTACCAGTAGAAAACATAGAGTTGCCTAGTAATGTAAAAGTGAAATCGGGAAGCAGAATGTCCTTCTGATCCTTTCTCAGTAAATATCATTCAACTTCATCTTAAGTTTCAGTTCATCCATTGGTAGATGAGCAATAACCAGATAACCCACTGAAATTTACACCTTGATGTGTGTGTGTGTGTGTATGCGCACAAATATATATATTTTTCATATACTAGCTCTAGTCTAAGAAGTGTATTAACCATATGATCTCACAATACCCTATTGAGTCTGACATTTTGGACTCTATCCATACCATCAAACCTAAGTAGTAGATTAAACAATGTCAATTATAAATGGAGTGATATAGACAGCTAATTTGCATCATTTAGATGAAATAAAACATTTGGACTCAGTGTTTGGAGTGAGGCAGATGGAGTAATGGGTCACAGTCAAGGCTCCAGAATCTGACCAACCTGAGTTCACATCTCGAACCTGCCTCTTCCTGTGTGACCTTGAAGTTGTTTAAACTTTGAAGCCTCAGTTTGCTCAACTCTAATATAATTGTCATGAAGAGTAAACACAATCTCACATACAGTGAGGACTCCATAAATGTTCGTGGGAATATTTACTCTTATTTGAGATATAAGGTGTTTTATAGAACAGAGTTTTTCTGTTCAAATGGTTTAAATGTTCCCTAATTCCCCAGGAACCTTGTTAAAATGCAGATTCTGGTTTAATAAGCTCAGGGTGGGGCCCATGAGCCTGCATCTCTAACAAGCTTCCAGGTTGGTATCCTTATTGCTGTATCACAAACCAAGGGTATGCAGGAAAAAGAACACAGGTTTTGGATTTATCCATCCATGGACTGGAATCCTGGCTCCACACATGGTAGCAATATGACCTTGGAAAGGTCAAGCTTCCTTATTTCTGAGATGGAAAGAATAATATTTCTAATTAAATCAGTTTTCATTTAAATACAAAATGATGTATTCACACAATACGCAAGATATTGTAGGTGCTTCACAAATCTAAATTCAGTTCATATGAAATGCTTTAGTGGTCCCTCTAGTATGGGAGACCGATAGTTTCCCTCCTGAAAGAGCTGAAAATTCCAAATGTCTTTGAAAACTTAATTAAAATTCTATTATTATGAAATCAACATTGACATTGTTTTAAAGCTTGTCATTACATTGCAAGCAAGTCAATTCATACCAGATGTTGTGGGAACAGATTGGGAAAATGCCCTAGGCAAGTAGTGGGCCTAAAGTCACAGTAGATAGAATTTCTGCAAGTGTAGGTAACTGAGAAAAGAACCTAGCTCATGAAGCATTGCATCTTACTAGTATGACTTTTATTTTTCTTAAGTATGGAAAATTAAAAACATATATCACAACAGAGAGGTTTAATGAACCCCACATACACATTACTAAGCTTCAATAGTTACCAGCACATGGCCAGTCTTTTAGTTTGACTCTTACCCTCTTTCTCCATCTCTGAGTTATTTTAAAGCAAATCCAAAATACTGCATTATGACATCCATAAATATTTCAACATATATCTTTAAAATTCTATTTTTGGGGGGCACCTGGGTGGCTCAACTGGTTAAGCCACTGCCTTTGGCTCAGGTCATGATCCCAGAGAGTCCTGGGATGGAGTCCCATATTGGGCTTCCTCTGCTCTGCAAGGAGCCTGCTTCTCCCTCTCCCTCTGCCTGCCACTCCCCCTGCTTGTGCGCTCTCTCTCTTTCTTTGTCTGTCAAATAAATAAATAAAATCTAAAAAAAAAAAAAGATGGATTTATTTGAGGGGTAGAGGGGCAGAGGGAGAGGAAGAGAATTTCAAGCAGACTATCTGCTTATGGCAGAGCCCAGTTCAGGGCTGGAGCTCATGATCCTGAGATCATGACCTGAACCAAAATCAAGATCATGACCTCAACCAACTGAGCCACCCAGGCGCCCCTCAATATATATCTTTAAAAATAAGGATCCTGGGGCGCCTGGGTGGCTCAGTGGGTTAAAGCCTCTGCTTTCGGCTCAGGTCATGATTTCAGGGTCCTGGGACAGAGCTCTGCATTGGGCTCTCTGCTCAGTAGGGAGCCGGCTTCTCCCTCTCTCTCTGCCTGCCTCTCTGCCTACTTGTGATCTCTGTCTGTCAAATAAATAAATAAAATCTTTAAAAATAAAAAAATAAAAATAAAAATAAGGATCCTTTTTCTTAAAAAGAAAACCCCTATAATACCATTATAATTACTTCAAACAAAAATGCAACTATTGAATTTACATTTAAATTGACATAAAATTTTTACTATAGGCAATAAGAAATACGTGTTAAAGCGAATTCAGAATAGCCCAACATTTAAGAACAAAGTAAATACACTTATTCCCTAACAAACAAAAGAGGCAGAAAAATAATTGTCTCATCTACAGGACTGATCTTCTTAGCATCCCTGCTCTCAGGGCTCCCTCTGGGTCCTAAATGGTCTGCCAATTCTAGGTGTGGATTTCTGCTCCACATTGTCCTCTGTATCCTGAGGCTTCCCCACTTAATTCTTTCTAGCTGAGGAGAGAGTGACTGCTTCTCACTTTAGCCAGGAGCGGGGCACTCCTGACAAGCTGATCTGAGGTCTAGGCTCTCACAGAAAATGTTAGAGCTGGAAGAGATTTCACAGTTCAGCCATTAGATAAGAACACTGACAGGAGTGTTAAAGGACTAAACCTTGCAAAATTCAGGTGAATTATTGTACATCTAATCTGATCTTTCTGTGATGATAAAATTTCCGTTAAGGGGTTTGATCTATATTTTACAACATTTGGTTAGTCCCTCTGATTTCCTGCTAAGGTCCAAAATTTCTTTTTTGGTTTGGACATTCAAAAATATACATGATTAGAGTAAAAGTTATTAAAGAAGATGTAAGGCTTTTCAGTGTTATCTCACTGAAGTCTTCCTTGAACTCATGAAATTTCCATTTAATTTCTAATTATATTTCAAGTATATATATATCAAAAATATATTGACATTAATATGCATTCATAATATACACATTATATAAAATTAATGAATGACATCACAGAAAGTTTCCCCTCTTAGAATTTTCTTTTATTGAATATATTTGACGTATAACATAGATCCTCTTAGAATTTTTAAAAGAAAGCCCACTCTACTGGCATACTTTTCCAATCCTTTCTTCATTAGAGTTAGTCTTTGTCTTAAAAATAGGTGAACTTCATTCTCATGCAGATGTCTTCATACAGTCAATTGTTTTGTGTGTTTTAAATTTTTACATGAATTATAAACTACATGTACATTTTGCAAATTGCTTTTTTCACTCAATATTATATTTCCAAGATTGAACCATGTAGATATATAGATGGGTTTCGAATTGTTCGTTTTAATTGCCATATAGAATATGAATAAGCCACAGTTTATTAATTAACTAATTAATTAATTAATTCACCAACATTAATTCCATGAATGGATGAATGAATGAATTCACTGTCTCTCTGAGGAGCAGTTAGGTTGTTCTATTAGACCTCTTTTGTTAGAGTTATCAACAGGTGCTGTATAGTTTTTGCAAATAGGCCAAATGGCATCTTTGTAAATATATACTGATTCATTTATTATTTATTAGAATAATAATAAATTAAGGTTATGTAATTGTTGGTTATATATGTGTGGACATGCCATTGATTTTTTTAATTAACATATAATGTATTATTTGCTTCAGGGGTACAGGTCTGTGAATCATTAGTCTTACACAGTTCATAGCACTCACTGTAGCACATACCCTCCCCAATGTCCCTCACCCAGCCACCCTCACCCCCCCAGCAACCCTCAGTTTGTTTCCTGAGATTAAGAAGCTCTTATGCTGGGTGCCTGGGTGGCTCAGTGGGTTAAGCCTCTGCCTTCAGCTCAGGTCATGATCCCAGAGTCCTGGGATCGAGCCCCGCATTGCGCTCTCTGCTCAGCTGGGAGCCTGCTTCCTCCTCTCTCTCTCTCTCTCTCTCTGCCTACTTGTGATCTCTGTCTGTCAAATAAATAAATAAAATCTTTAAAAAAAAAGAAGCTCTTATGCTATTGATCTTTATATATTGATCCTATATCCACCAATTTAGTGCTGAACTCTTATTCGAATAACTAATCTATAAGTAGATTTTCCTGTGGAGAATCAGGTTTTCTTAGCTCACTATTTTCCTTAACGTTTTTTACTGAACAAGATAGAGATTTTTTGATTAATCAGAATTCGAGGGGAAAGAACTGTTGAAAGCTAGAGAAACATGGGTTGGTGGGGCTGTTTCCCTTGGGAAAAGCAGCCAGAGCTGGGGGACTGCTCACCAAAAGCTTCCTCATGGAGGGTGGAAGATTTTTTGAAAGGAGTGTGACCTGCAGAACTTGTTGGGGCCTCATGAGATGACAGATGGCAGCGTAATCTGTGAGGTGATCCCTTCCTCTGTGTCTTAACAGATTTTTAGTAAAAATGAAAATAATCACATGTTTGGTCTCATTGATATTTTTGCAGGAACTTCTGAAAATGTGATGCAGGGACAGTAGGTCTGAAGCTGCCTTGTAACCACTGGAGCCAGGACTCAAACAAGCATGAGGAGGTGGAGCCTGAAATCCTGGGGTGGGACTGCTCAGCCTCCAAAAGGAGAAACTAAGCCAAGTTTCCTCATCTTTTTAGGGTAGGAAAGCTCCGAGTGATATTTGGGTTTTCACTGACAGTACCTGAACTGCGTGTTCCCCACACACTGTCAAAAGACAGGGTTCATGTACCTTCCCCCTCAGATTTCTTCTTTCAAGTTTTGAGTTTGCTGCTTTTATGGCTTTCATTGAAATCAGAGTGTTTGTGATCTGTGGAGCATGAGAAAAAAATGTCACCCTCAAATTATCTCCTTAATGGCTTGTCATAAGGGCAAAATTCCATCATTAGATTCATTTCCTCAGGGCCCTCTATTCATGTAATGAATTATGGCCTTCTGTTAGCTGGGAAGTAATAAACTAGTATTAGATAACAAATTAATGTTAATGTATATTAGTTTATCCATTTAACTCATCGCTATGGGAAAAGGAGAAGACAACAAAGGAAGAGCGTGGAGCCTAAGGGCAAACCACCTGAGTTAACTTCCCTCTTCCACTTATTAACTCTGTTATTTAAGGCCATTCCTTAACTGCTGTGTGCCTCAGTTTATTCATCTATGAAATGGAGATATCAATAGTACTTACCACATAGGGTGGCTGTGAAAATTGAATGAGTTCAATTTTGTCAAGCACTTAGAACAGTGCCTGCCACATATAAAGTACTATTTATTATTAGCTTTAATTATTACAATCATCAGAGAGAAAGCAAAACCCTAAAGGAATGGCCCAAAGAACAGGAATAATGAGACAGGGAAAAACTACCTACATACAGTATATGACTGAAACTAAACAGTTCCAGGCAATGAAGGGAGGGGGCATCTAGAGTAACACTGGGGGCTTTGAAGAAGAGGTACCAAATAGAAATGTTTTATCTTTTGAAGCTTTACACAGAACAATGTCTAGATTTTACCTGTTTCCAACTACAGGAGAGAAAGATCAGAAGTACATTTCACTTGCATTGATTCATTTAAAGAATTTGACCAAAAAATAAAACACAGAAAGAACAAAAATGTTAAATAGCGTAGCCAATTGTGTCTGATAATCTGGACACAAAGCATATGCCCCTGAACAAGAGAGAAGTGACTGATCTCCCAGTCTGTCTTGGTCCTTGCCTCTCAGGGCGCTGAAGCAAATGTGCACATCTCTTCCCACCTCAGTGTTCAGTGATACTACATTAGTAGCTTGAAACCGGCTGTGTATCAGCATGTGCTACAAATGGGGATGATTTAATTTTTATTTTATTTTTTAAAAAAAGATTTTATTTCTGTATTTGAGAGAGAGAACAAGCGGAGAGGAGGGGCAGAGAGAGAGAGAAGCAGACTCCCTGCTGAGCAGGAAGCCTGATGTGCAGGGCTTTTTCTTAGGACCCAGAGATCACCACCTGAACTGAACACAGATGCTTAACTGACTGAGCCACCCAGGCCCCCAGGGGATGCTTTATTTTAGCTAGCTAGCTGACCTGCAAGCACATCACTGCTTAACCTGCCTCTTGTAGGGGGGACATCTGGCCACACTGAAGATGCTTCTGGTCTCTGAAGGTATGGATTTCTTTTCCTACAGTGTGAAGCCTAATTTCAAGTTAGTTTCCTCATCTGGTCTTTGGTTGAAGAAACAGCTGGATGTTCCTATACAAGAAAAGCTGGCTGATTTGTATCTGTATCTCTGTAGAGCAATATTTATGACTAAAGCTATGTAGTGACTGATTTTAGGCATTTTTTTCAAATTTAAACTCAAGGTAGTTCAGAGGTAATCATGTGGGCCCCTGGGTGGCTCAGTCGGCTAAGTTTCTGCCTTCAGCTGAGGTTATGATCCCAGCTATGAAGTCTTGCATTGGGCTCCCTGCTCAGTGGGGAGTCTGCCTCTCTCTCTATCCCTCCTCCCCGATCATGCTCTCTCTCTTTCTCTTTCTTGCATGTGCAAAAATAAATAAATAAAATCTTAAAAAAAACAACAACCCCACAATCACAAAGGTAATCATGTGCTGATTTAAGACCATAGCTGTGTGCAAGTGGCGGCTTCTAAGTGGGCTAATTCTCGTATTAATATGCATGTCCCAGATCAGCCAATGATTCATTTGGGTGTTAATCAGTGCAAGTCTGGGCCAGATTTAGCTAGCAACCAGAGCTGCATCTTGATACACTAAACCAAGCATACTTCTTTATTTGGGCCAAAACATTGCTATGATAACATGATCTACTCAGAATTTACTGAAACTCATGGGGATGTTTTTGGAGGAGCATTCACTTTCCTGGAGGTAAGGAGTTTTGTGGCATAGTCTAGGCCCAGTATCTAACTCTAGGATCTAAGATAAAGCATTTCATTTCTCTGGGCTTTGGAATCTTCATCTGAGGGATGAGTTGTGTAATAACAGATAATCTCATATCCCTTCCAGCTCAGGACGAAAGGAAAAATTAAACCAGCTTACAGCCAGTGGTATATTGTATACAGTGTATATAAATATGCAAAGTCTATATGGTGTGATTGAAGAGGATACTTTCTGCCACTTCCCCAATATATCTCCTGCACTTACCTTCTGGTCCCATTGAGTCCCTGCATAGGATTAGAGTACATGGCACTGTGACAAGGAGATTGATGAAATAACTATTTCTTCCTACCTTTGTGTCTTGGGGCACATTACTTAACCTCTCTGAGTCTTAGTTTCCTCGTCTATAAATGTGTGGATTGAATGCCTTCTTCCAGAGCTGCTGAGGATTAAGTAAAACTAAGTATGTGAACGGGATTTGTAAGAAAGCATAAAACAAATAATATCTTCACTGCAGTTTGGAAGATAAGATATCAAAATTACAGTGAAATTCTCCTGGATTAATAATAAGAATAGAATGGTAGTTCTGTCTAGAACACTGAGGTATATACAAAAGTCAATTAACTCTTTATAACCCAGAAAACAATGAATAAATACAAGGGTTCTTAAGAGGCTGAAGAGTGGATTTTTCCAGTCTGGAATGGTTATCTGGAAGGGGACCAGGTAGCCACCTGGTGATCCTCCTCAACTGGCACCCTCACAGCCCTGCCCTCAACTCTCAGCCACCAGATCATTTCTCAGGGACAAAGTCACATTGTCAGAGCTCAGACAGACTGGTGTATAAGGCAGAATCTCATTGTATTAACTTACAAGGAGAGGTTGAACTGCTGAGGGACTGGACATTTGCCTTTTTTTTTTTTTCTTTTTTGGTCAGCAAGTTCTAGACCCTTACACAAATAACGGCAGCATATAACAGAAAATCCCAAAGTACAGTGGCTTAAACAAGATAGACTTTCTCTTTCCCATAAAAGAAGTCTGCACATAGGCAGCTCCAGGCTGACATAGTGGTTTCAGTGTGTCATCTAGGATATAAGCTTTTATCTTTTTATTCTGCCGTCCTCAGCCTGTGCCTTCCACGCTCGAGATCACCTCATGTCCCAAATGACTGCTGATGGCCCATTGTAATATCCATGTGCCAACAACAGTTAGGAGGAAATATGCAAGAATGAAATACCACCTGTTTTTTAGACTTACCATTAGCCCATAAACATTTCCACTTGCCTGTCATTGGTGAGAATCTAGTCTCATAGCCTTCTCTAACTACAAGGGCAGTTGGTAAGTGTAGTCTTTTAGGAAGGTACATTGTTTCCCCCAAATAAAATTGAGGTTATTTTTATTAAAGAGACAAGGAAGAGGATGTTGGGATAGGCATTTCACTGCAGCAGTGATGATAATCATAAGGTGGCTGAATGAATGAGCAGAGAGGCTAGATTTATGATTTGTGATTTAAGGGTGCTAACGTTTAAGGCTGGACTTCTCAAACTTCACTGTGAACTAGGAACACCAGGGTTCTTGTTAAAAGTCAGATTCTTATGCAGAATATCAGAGGTCAGGATGGAAATTCTGCATTTCTAATTAGCTCCCAGATGATGCTGGTCTATGGACAACAGTTTGGGTAGAAGAGCCTAAAGCATCATTCCTAAAATTGTTGGTGTTTTCTCTAACAATTGGAGGACAACAGCTGATGCAGCCAGAGTATCACATGGGGATTCATCAGCTAGGGGTGACTTTGGTGTCCAGATTTGGAGCAAGAACTGGCTAACGCTGAATGCACAGTTTGCTTGAACTGAACCTCCTACAGCAACTTTTGCATCCAGAGCATCTACCCTCCAAGCAGACAGGCTGAAATTCCCTAAAGGAAAGAGCTGAGGAAGATGGAGGTGTGAGAGCTGTTGGGGAAAAGTGGGCACCCTGGATGTCATGGTCTTGACTCAGAATTCAGCTTATTGTCTATTGCCTGCCTAAGAGAACAGACCATGGCTCGACTGAAGCAGGAATTTAGTTTTGCACTGCCTTGGGAGGTGTCTATGGAAGTCCCTTGGGTAGGGTCAAGGCCACCATAATGAATATCCACATTTTACCACCCACAGGAAAGATCAAAACTCAACATCAAATATCCTTTGCTCCGCCTTTCTCCTACTTAGCCCAAACAGACTTCTCCAGATTACATAAGGTAGTTCTTTTTGTTGTATGTGAGGGCCCATATTTCCATCAACTGCCCATTATTACTCGTTAAACCAATGCAACAAAGCTAGAAAATGTGAGACATCAGGAATTGTTCTATATTTTAAACTCCTGGCAACATTTTTTTGTGTGCGAAGAAAAGTCAAAAGAGAATTGTAAAAACTCTACTCTTTATCTTAATTATTTATTTTTAATAAAGTTAGAATTTTGACATATATAGTTAACCCTTGAACAACACAAGGGTTGGGGCACTGACACCCCCCCCCCACAGTTGAAAAACCATGTATAACTTTTGACTCCCTAAAAACTTACTAACAGCCTACTATTGATAGGAAGCCTTACTGATAACATAACAGATGATTAACACATATTTTGTATGTTACATGTGTTTTATATATTCTTACAACCAAGTAAAGTAGAGAACAGAAAGGGTTAAGAAAATCTTAAGAGAAAGTACATTTACTTTGATGTAAACAATCACCGTATGAGTGGACCTGCACAGTTCAAACCCCTGTCAACTGTGTACAAAATGCAATGATTGGACATATATAAGGTCAAAAGACAAAACTTGAGGCCCCTTGTGACTGTGAGGCCAAAGCCAGTGGCCCTTGTTGCTCCCTGTGATAAGCCTTGGGCTTTGGGACCAGATACTCACCCTTGCTCCCTATTCCCGGTGCGCTTAGGTGGGCTCTGTGGCGTCAGTTACTAATTGTCTATTGGATATCTAGTACTCTCTTCTTCCTCACTAACAAAACTGCAATTTTGGCTGACGATCATCATGCCAGTTAAAATATGTAGTCTCCCAGTCTTCCTTACACTTGGGAAGGGCCATATGACCCATTCCTGGCTGATAGGATTTAGACAGAAGTCTGCTGGGTGGGGCTTCAGGAACATTATTATTTTAATGATAGAAAGGGAGAGATTCTTCTGGCATGTGGATTTTGCCCTTCTTGCCTCCTTCTTTGAATACTGATGTGCTGCCTGGAGGTATAATAGTCATTTTGCCATCAAGAGTATAAAAGTCAAATGCCAAGGTTGGAAGGGCAGAAAGATGCAATAGATCTGGGTTCCTAATGGTGTTGTGGATTTGTCATATTAGGCATGAACTATCTACCTTTGGACTTCCTGATATTTGCGAAACATAATTCTTATTTGGGACTTACTCTTTGAGCTCCACTTTTTCTTCTCCACTCTATATTATTTCCCCCTCTACCTTCCCCAGTATTGGTATATTATAAGATCAGTCCTGATGAAAACGCATGAAGGCAGACATGACTGAGGAATTAGTAACCAAAAGGCAAGAGAGGAGCCACGGAGTCTAACAATGTTGATGAGTCTTAGGCTGGTTGCACTTATAAGAGTGGCTTGATTAATAAACTCCAGAGGCTCTGGACAAGCAATCTAGAGAAGCACTTCTCACACTTTAACATACAAATAAATCACCAAGAGATCTGGTTAAAATGCAGTGTTCAATTCAGCAGGTTGTTGGGACAAGTAAGGTGCTATGGGCCCCGAGTGCCCCTTTCCTGTATTCTTGCTGGGTACGCTGCAAATGCAAGGGCCTTGACGCTTTATTACCAGGGCCATTTCTCAGGTTTGTTTTTGCAGCGAGGGAGAAGGTAACATCCCTCCGGAACCCCCCAAAAGAACAAAAATCAGGCTTGCTTACTGCTCACTTTAAAAGCAGTGAATTCCCTAAGCTAAGTGTTCCTCAGCTTTGATGCAAACACTGTCCCCGGGCCTCCCCATGTCTCCCCCATGGGATCTGGAGGGGCGAGGGGAACCAATGCAAACCAACAGCGTGCTCATGCCACTTGCTATGCTGTAATAAAATCCTTCGACTCAGGAGTCTTGTGTCCTCTGTTAGTTGTTATGAGACAGTAACAAACTCATTTATGAGCTTGAGAGTAGGGTAAAACCTCCAGTCCTTCACAGACCTTAATATGACTTTTGGGTGGGACCCGAAAGTCTGCCTTTCTGATAAGCTAACGGGTACTTCTGTTGCCACTAGTCTACCCACTACACTTTGCATAGTAATAATCTTGAGATTTCAAGTCAGCAAGCTACTTTACAGGTTTTTAAAAAAAAATATTTTATTTATTTGTCAGAGAGGGAGAGAATGCAAGTGCAAGGGGAAGAGGCAGGCAGAGGGAGAAGCAGGCTCCCTGATGAGCAGAGAGCCCAATGCTGCACTAGATCCCAGGACCCTGGGATCATGACCTGAGCTGAAGGCAGACACAGCCAACTGAGCCACCCAGGCATCTGCTACTTTACAGTTCTAAGACTGAACTTCCTCACCTACAAAATAAGATGAGTTTGAAGGTCTCTTCCCATTCTAACTCGGTGATTCCCGGTCCCAGTTACCATCAGCAGGTGGGGCCTCTTCTCATTCATTCATTCCTTCAATCATCGTCTTTATCCATTATTTGCAAGGCACCAGGAAGAAGAAGGATGAGCAATTTCTCTGCTCACAGAGTTGGGCACTGAGCAGTAGAGGCTACCCTAGAGATACATATATGGATAGTACCAAATAAGTCAGTTGCCTCTTTGAGCTATCATTCTTAGGTTGAGTGTCCATACAGTTTATTCCAAACCAGGACACTTTTGAGAGCGAAAGGGGATGCTATTAGTTACACTAATAATAAAAGTTACACTAATATTACACTGGGACGACCGGTGTAAATTTGCTCAGTCCTGGGTCATCATATTCTCAGGGACTCAGAAAGCTGTGGTTCTATCCAGATTTTCTTTTTTATTTTTCTTTTTTCAATTAAAACGAACATTTATCAAGCCCATATTTGATGCCGCCCCCTCGATCTCTGTACAATTCCCTTCACCCTGCTGTTTCTTCTCATTTGGGTACATTGTATGTCCTCTCATTTTTTACAGTTATGCAGCCTGTAATTATGCAGTCCTGTAATGTATAGCATCCTTGTTCAGAAGATCAGAATCTATTTAGAAAGTGATGGATAGCAGAGTGATGGTCACAGCTAGTGGCAATGTGTTTCATTTTAAAGTTTTTTTTTATTTCTTTGTTTTGAGAGAGACAGAGAGTGAATGAGAGAGCACAAGCCAGGAGGAGAGGCAGAGGGAGAAACAGACTCCCCTCTGAGCTGGGAGCCCAATGTGGGGCTTGATCCCACGACCCCGAGATCATGACTTGAACCGAAGGCAGACGCTTAACCAACTGAGCCACCCAGGTGCCTGGCAATGTGTTTCATTTTAAACAAGTATTGAGAAGGACTCATTACTTCCCATGGAGATGCTGGTCTGGTCTGGTGCTCCAGTCATGATAAACATCCGTGACAGCTGCGTATTTGTCACTCAAAAATTGAATTGTTTCAACCGTGACCTCTGGCTTCTTCCGCGAAGCTGAGTGTGTTTGATTCCCTATCAGTAAACATTTTGAAAGCCTGTGTGTTCTCTACATACCTGTCAGGGATTGACTCTAGACCAGTGATGAACTCCAGGTCAGTGGTCAATTCTAGGTCAGCAGTCAGTTCCAGACATAGTGTGGAGAAATTCCCAGCCAGGAAGAACCAGTCAGGTTCTGAAATGTCTTCACTGAAATGTCTTCAGTGCTTCAGGGAACCAGTCAGGAAGAACCAATCAGGGCCTTCTGGAGCATGGTGCAGGTGGGGAGTGCAGGAGGCTCCCTAACTGAAGGAGGGAGGTAGGCAGGCCCTTCTGTGATCCAGACTTTCTAATCCTCTCTTCCCTCTTTACCCCTCTCCTTCCCTCCTGTTAGGTCCTTAAATGTCCTGTTGCATCACCCTGAAAGTCCCTCACAGAAGAGTGAGTTGCTCTGCCCAGTTGAAGATAGCACCAAGTCATTACATAATCCCTCTCAACGCTCAGAACTCTGAGCAGCTTCTCTGGAGGTGGGTGGAAATAACCCACCATTTCAGTTTTTATAACCCATGCAGGAGTGAGACTGTTATTTTTAGGGCACAGTAATTTAAAAGCTCTTGCTGGCCTGGGGGGAAATGTCTTCAGTGCTTCAGGGAAACGAAGTGGGTTCTGTCTTTTCTTTTGCAGCCTGTGTCCAGGATGAGTTCTTTCTTTGTAGTAACAGGAAACAATGCACTGCTGGCTGGTACCTCGGGTTTTAATAGGTGCTAAACATAGCCAACTTAGAGACCTTCAAATTGTTGGAATTCAGGGCAGCCTTCTGCTTTATGGCCTATGCAGTATATAAACTTAGTATCCTTAATTCCACTTTGGTTTTGGGGGGAGGGATCAGGATGATGTCTTTTGTTCCAAATGACCCATTGTCAAGTACATAAAGGGTGAATTTTCCTTAGTTTGGTTTCCCCCAAAAGCAAACCCTGAGGCAAGGGTGCAAATAGCTTATTCAGGGAGAAGGAAAGGGTGGAGAGCCAATAAGACAGATGTTAATCAGCAGGTTTCTGTTGTCAGCAACTGGGGCTTGATCCTGCCCAGGCCGATCTGAGAGTGTGCTGGGATGTTCCTACAAATTGTCCTGCTAAGAGTGAAAGAATGGAGGTATTTATACATTTATCCCTCAGTGTCTTGGTTTGCTCCAGTGTATTAGCTCTCTGACACTTCAGGCCTGTCCTAGAGTGGCCCCAACAACGCCCACTCCCCAAAGTCAGAAAATGTCCCCAGAGGGACATGAGCAGTCCTCCAGGGAGGCAAAGGACATTGGGGTGGGGCACTGACAGACCCTGCCACAAGAGTCAGGGTCCTATTCATAAACGGGCTGTGTGTTCCTTACTTAAAATATACAGTACAGTCTTTTGAAAGACCCACTTTTTGCCTTGCAGGATCTGTTTGCCTTTAAAGTAAAGTAGCAGAAAATCCAGCCATAGCTATCGGCTGTGAAGCCAATGCAAATTGGCACTGAAGCCTTCACATTTGCAGTTCCCAACCCCCTTCTACGACTGTACCCAGAGCAAATGAGGTCACCCTCTCCCTGTAGAGTCAGCACAAGTCTGGGCAGAAGATGACGCGCCGTTGACGCTCAGCTGAAAACTGAGACAGCAGCATTTGCAAGACATAGGAAAGAATGGGGCCTCAGACTCCCTCATCTATATGTAGACAATGCAGGTAATATTTTTAAATACCTATGATGGCCATGACAATTAAATCCAGTGAGGAATGGATGCTCAGCAGAGTACCAGTGCCCATATTAGAGCTCTTGCAGATAAAGAAGAAAGCTCAAATATGTTGTTTTAATTCTTCTGAAAAGAAAACACTTTTTTCTTCTTCTGGTTCCTAAGAATAATATATACTTCTGATAATGGCAGAAAACTTAGAAAATACAGGAAAAGGTAAGGAAGAGAAAAACCTACAGTAATTCCATGTTCTTCTCTTCACAAATATGTAAACAAAATGGATTAACTTATAAGTATGTAATTACAATACAGATCTTTTATAATATAATCATATATTGGAACCAGTTGGGACCCTTCCATATACATGATTTGGTATCTGTTTTTCATATGGTGTATCATGGGCTGTATGATTCTGCATGTCACTGACAATTCTTCAAAATGTTTCTGTCACCTCTGGGGCGCCTGGGTGGCTCAGTGGGTTAAAGCCTCTGCCTTCGGCTCGGGCATGATCCTAGGGTCCTGGGATCGAGCCATGCATCGGGCTCTCTGCTCATCAAGAGCCTGCTTCCCCTCTCTCTCTGCCTGCCTCTCTGCCTACTTGTGATCTCTGTCTGTCTAATAAATAAATAACGTCTTTAAAAGAAAAAAAATGTTTCTGTCACCTGAATCATATTCCATCACCTGGATATGCTATAAACCGTTTTGCCATTCTTCTATGAATTTGTGGTGAACACCTTCGTACTGACCACTTGACCTCTGGGTATTTAATTGGGGGTATTCTCTCAGGTGTGGGATTGCAGAGTCAAATAGGAATGAGACCAGAAGTCTGAGGACAGAGTTGAGGGGAAGCCTCATAACAGCAGTCCCTGATGGAAATCTGTGACACGAAGATGGCTCTCCTTGGCTGTGGAGTTGCAGACCAGGCCTGCCAACTAACAGATCAGAGTCCTTAGGCTTGCAAGAACCCTAGAGATAACCTCTGCCCACATCCTCTTTGTTGTTTTTCAGATAAGGAAACTGAGTCGCAAAGATTTGCCAGATTTGGCCAGGCCATCAGACTCCAGACTTGGGCTGTTTTTAGAAATTAAATTACATCATGGCACTGAAAATGGAATGGCCAGACGGCTAGCTGCCCAGCCAGAAGTGAGGCTATGTTCTTCTGGTGCTTGGGAACCTGAAAGAGCACCGCCTTCCCCATCAGCTGATTACACATAATAGGATAAAATATCTCTTCCTACACTTGGAAGAACCACAAAGATTGGTGAAGTGCCTAGGAACAAAAATAAACCAGAAGGTGCATAGTCCATTGAATCAGGACAAGTCAATGAAAGCCACATTGGGAAAGGCAAAGCACTTTGGAGAGAGCAGATAATTCTTTCCTTGTTTGTTGAATGGATACTGGGGCTCCAGGAATGAAGTATATAGCAGACATTGGCAGAGTGCTGCTCATATTCCCTCAGCACACAGCATTCTCAGATATGTCAACCACTTCCTACTGCATGCACCTGAGAAGTTTCCCCTGAGGGCTTTCCCTAGCTAAAGGAGCCTTGTTCAGGGCCGTCTGGACAGGCAGCCTTGAAGTGCAAGAAGATACCTTCTGAAGCAATGCTCAACCAATGACCTATGGGAGACAGTGTCTAAATATCCCTGTTTACTTGTCCCTTGGGTAGCACATCTTTATACCATCTTACCAGGTTCCCAATGGAATTAGGTCTCAG
The DNA here is from genome assembly GCF_902655055.1 of Lutra lutra. Lineage (NCBI taxonomy): Eukaryota > Metazoa > Chordata > Mammalia > Carnivora > Mustelidae > Lutra > Lutra lutra. The sequence continues at coordinate 150,699,997 of NC_062278.1, forward strand.
ATGCCTATGGTAGTAACCTGCTTATTATCACATTCTGTACTGAGTTCCCTTTCCTTCCCTGTCTCCCTTTCCTAGTCCCCTCCCAGTCTGGCATCACCCCCAACTCAAATCCTTGTATCAATGTCTGCTTCTAGAGGAACCCAACCTAAGGCAATGCAGCCCTTTCAGAATTAGTTGTAGGAAATCCTAAAAAGGGAAACTTCAGTTAGTGGAGTAGACACAAACTGACACAAATGTTAGAATTAGCAGATAAGGACATTAAACCATTATTATAACTGTATTTTATATTTTCAAAAAAAATGGAAGAAAAATTGAACATACTAAGATGAGACATGGAAGATACTCTAAAGTCCAATAGAACTTCTAGAAATAGAAGTACCCCAAGATACATATGGGTGACGGATGCAGTGGAGAAGGATCCCAGGGTGAGAGGCAGAGGCCAAATTATTATAGTTAGGAGTAAATTCAGATATATAAAACAGGGTGTGTGTGTGTGGGGGGGGGGTAATTAGCAGTACCTTAAACAAGAGAGAAGCTTATTCTTGTCTCATGTAAAAGAATTCTGGAAGTAGGCAGTGTGTAGCTGAAAGGGCTACTCCACTCTGTCATCAGAGACTCAGTCTCCTCTCCAGCTGTACTATTTGTGAATAGCTTTCAGCTTCAAAGTCATCTCATAGGTGGTAGCTAGAGTTGCCAAGGTGGCAGCTAGAGCTCCAGCCATTACGTCTACATTCCAGGCAGCACACAGAAGGAAGAACAGAAGAGCACAAAGGGACCCTTCTTAGCAGGTTAATTCCATTTAAGCAGTGTGTCTGGAAATTCCACTGAACTCTACCACTTAGATCTCATTGCTTAGAACTTCTTCATGTGGTAGGCCCTCGCTGCAAGGCTTAAAAATATACTGTCTTGGGGTGCCTGGGTGGCTCAGTCAGTTAAGTATCTGACTTTGGTTCAGATCATGATCTTAGGGTCCTGAGAATGAGCCCCCCACTCAACGGGAAGTCTGTGTCTTCCTCTCCTGCTATCCCTCCCTCCGTTCATGCTCTCTCTCTCTTTCTCAAATAAATAATCTTTAAAAATAAAGGAACAAACTGTCTTAGCTGAATACATTGTTAAAATCAGAGTTGGGTTACTAAGTAGGGAGGGGAGAATGTTTGTTGGGTCAGGTGACCCGCAATCTCTACCTTCCAAAGAAAGATTCAAGGGTTAGAGATGTTTGGTGTGAAGGCTGGAATGAGAAGGACAGAAAACAAGGGTTAGTTGATTTTATGTTTTTGGAATAACTGAACCAATTAGATCTCTACTTTGCATCTACCTCACACATGCAGAGCACAGGCAATCCAGACAAAAACAAAAACAATTTTTAAAAAAAGCTCTGCATCAGTTATCACGACTGCATGACAAACTGCTCCAGATTTTAGTGGCTGAAAATAGAAAAATTGTTTATTTCACACAATTTTATGGGTTGGCTGGCCTCTCACCTAGAATCACATATGCAGCTGCAGTCAACTGGCAGCTTCATTGGGTCTGGAGCATCTAAGATGGCCTGGGGCCTTAGTTCTGACTCATCTGAGTCCCTCTCCCCATGGTCTGTCCTCATTCAGTCATCCAGCTCAGTCTTTCTTCCATCGTGGTAGGAACATTCTAAGACAAGGAAGGAAGAAGCTGCAAGGCTGCTTGTGGTCAAGGCTCCAGAACTTGCATATTGTCACTTTTCCTGCATTTCATTAGCCAAAGCAAGTCACAGGCCAGACCAGATTTAAGATGTGAGAAATAGACTTAACCTTTGATGGGCTACTACAAAGCTGTTGTTAAAGGGCCATGGACACAGGGAGATGTGATTCACTGGGAACCATACTATTAACAATCTACCATAGACTCTCTAAAGAAGCTAAATGAACTGCTTGGAGGGCTCCAGGAATGAAGTCTTCCCCTTTCTGGGATCTTTGGCTCTTATAACCTCAAACTTACTCCCTTTTTGTTAATTCTAAAGAAAAGTCTGCTCATAAATAAGCCCTGGCCACCTAAACAGAACTCTCAGTTGAGAGAGAGGCCAAAAGAAAGAGACCAATACATACACTACCAGAGAATATCAGTATAAACTATCTTGGAAAAATCTATCCAGTCTTTTAATCTTAGGTATGTAGAGTTAACAAAGGACTATCAAAAATACTAAGAATGTTTGAATTATGAAAAAGAAATACCAAATCAAAGGAAAAATTAACCCCAGAGGACATGGAGATAAATCAGAGAACAGAACGAGGCATGATCAAATACATAAACAAACAAAAAAACTTAGAGGACTTCAAAGAGATTTGAGAAGCTATTACATTTATAAAACAAAAACAGAATACTGTGGGTGGGAGGAAACAGGAGCACAAGAAAAGAAACATAATGGCAGTTTAAAAAATCAATAGAGAGTTTGGGGGGAAAAGGAAGTCACCTTGGAAATAGGTGATTTTGCTTTGAGCAAAATCAAAGAAATGGAAAATAGAAAAGATGGTGAACACAGAAAGCCATTCTACAAGGTTTAATCTCTAAATAATAGGAGGTCAGTGAAGAGAGAATTTGGAAACCAAAGGAAGGAAGTTATTAAAGAAATATGGAACAACATTTTCTATAGCAGTCCGTAGTTTGAAAGAAACTTCTGAGTGCCTGGTATAATATGTGTTTTAAAAAGACCCAAGTCTAGAGTGAACCATTAGAATATCATGGATTAAGAGAACCTACAAGTTTCCTAGGAGGATAAGAAACAGCAGGTAATCAATAAAGGAACAAGATTAAGACATCAAACTTATCAGACACGAAAGAGCTTAGAAATTTTGTCTCTGAAGCATCCTTTCTGCAGAAAGAAGATGTGATATGTATGACACAGTAGAACTCCCCAAGGAGTGCTGTAAAAAGGCATTCTAGCATATCAACTGTTTAACTAGCCTAAACACAGTTCACATTAGACCAAAACTCAGTGGGCTTTCACAGAATTTTTTTTTTAAGATTTTTTATTTATTTATTTGACACACACAGAGAGAGATCACAGGTGGGCAGAGAGAGAGGGGGGGGGGGAAGCAGGCTCCCCGCCGAGCAGAGAGCCTGATGGGGGACTCCATCCCAGGAACCTGAGATCATGACCTGAGCAGAAGGTGGAGGCTTAACCCACTGAGCCACCCAGGCGCCCCAACACAAGAATGTTTTTAAGAAGCATGAAATAAATTTCAAACAATAGGGAAAAGGAATAAGAAGCTAAATAATATTAGTCATGTAGTGAAAAAAGCATATGTTTCTCTTTTCAATAGCAAAAAAAGAACCAATTCAAAACACTAGAAAATAAATATGCAAATGAAGCAAAGGAAAATGTGGTATACTTTTTTTAAAAATTTTATTTATTTATTTGTCAGACAGAGATCACAAGTAAGCAGAGAGACAGGCAGAGAGAGAGGAAGGGAAGCAGTCTCCTGGCCAAGCAGAAAGCCCGATGTGGGGCTTGATCCCAGGACTGGGATCATGACCTGAGCTGAAGGCAGAGGCTTTAACCCACTGAGCCACCCAGACGCCCCAAAATGTGGTATAATTTTGAAGCAGGGATAGTGTAAGTGTAGCAGACTTAGTGACTTGCATTAATGACCCAATTAATAATGGCTCTCCTGTATCCACCTTTTCTGTACACTCCCTACCAACACCCCAACTCTGCCATAGGACTCGACTTAGCTCATAATAGTACAGTAGCAAATGATCCAAGAAGAAACATGAAAAGGTACTACATGTTTTAGCTCTCTCTCTCTCTCTCTTTTTTTTTAAGATTTTATCTATTTATTTGACAGAGAGAGATCACAAGTAGACAGAGAGGCAGGCAGAGAGAGGGAGGGAAGCAGGCTCCCTGCTGAGCAGAGAGCCCGATGCGGGACTCGATCCCAGGACCCTGAGATCATGACCTGAGCCGAAGGCAGCGGCTTAACCCACTGAGCCACCCAAGCTCCCCTTAGCTCTCTCTCTTGAAGCCCTGCCACCACCATGAGAACAAACCCAGGTTAACCTGGTAGAAAGATATGAAAAATACATAGAAGAAAACTTAAGTCATCAAAGCCAAGGCAATTCTAGACCAGCCAGCTCCCAGCCTAATTCAGCAACTAAACACAGCCATGGCAGTGAGTCCATTAGAGATTGACCAAGTCCAGTCAGATGAGCAGAACCACTTAACTGACCTATACTCTCATAAGAAATAACAGATCATTATTGTTTTAAAGGACTAAGTTTAGGAGTGATTTGTTATGCAGCAATAGCTAACTAATACGTAAATAAAAGAGTATTTATTTGACTTAGATGCTAAGAATACTCTTCAAGTGATAAAGAGAGCATGACATTGGCCCTGTTGTCAAGAAACAGGGATGGGTGAATTTGTATCCATCCCACTTGACTCAGCCAGCAGCAATATTTTATCATCACAATAATGTAAACTTTGTTTCTTAGATTTCAACATTTAGGAATAACTTAAAACCCGGAAGACTTCATTATGGTTACAGAAGAGAATGTAACTTTTATTGATCTAAGAAATGTAAAGGAGAGCTGAAAACAAGTGGGAGGAGAAAGAAGGGTTGGAGAACAAAGGGGAGTAAGTTCCAATATGTTCATCTTACTTGATAGAAGCAAGAACTATCGATAGAAGTTTATGGAACAAAAACCAGAGGTTTCAGTATATTATTTAAAATTGCAAAATTAGGGACATCTGAGTGGCTCAGTGGGTTAAGCCTCTGCCTTCGGCTCAGGTCATGGTTTCAGTGTCCTGGGATTGAGCCCCACATCGGGGTCTCTGCTCAGCAGAGAGCCTGCTTCCCCCTCTCTCTCTGCCTGCCTCCCTGCCTACTTGTGATCTCTCTCTTTCTCTCTCTGTCAAATAAATAAATGAAATCTTTAAAAATAAATAAAATTGCAAAAGTAATCAGTGATGAGAAAGAGGTAGAAAAGCTGAACTAAATTAACACTACCTCTTTTCTGTTCTTCTAGCATGAGAAGTTGATTTTTTAAATTGAGGTATAAAATACATACAGGGAGGGGCGCCTGGGTGTCTCTGTTGGTTTAACTGTCTGCCTTTAGCTCAGGTTGTGATCCTGGCATCCTGGAATTGAGTCCTGTGTTGGGCTCCCTGTTCAGCAGCGAGCCTGTTTCTCCCTCTGCTTCTCATTCTGCTTGTGTTCTCTCTCTCTTTCAATTTTTAATTTTTTTAAAAAATAAGCTTTATGCCCAGCATGGGACTTGAACTCACAACCCTGAGATCAAGAGTCACATGCTCCACTGACTAAGCTAGCCAGACATCCCCAGTGACTCTCATTCTTCACTCAGGTCATTTTTACTTCCTGTTTCCTCTACCTGGACTGCTTTGCTTCCAGATTTTTGCAAGGCTGACTCTCTCACCATTCAAGACTTAGCTGTCAGTGGCTTAAGGGGTGCTTGGGGGCTGGAACACTTGGGAACTGACTGGTCACCTCTCTATCTTCTTGTAGTTATAGGGCCTCTCTGTATGGTTCCTTTCTGTGTGCTAGTTTGAGCTTCCTCACAGCATGGCAATTTCAGGGCAGCTGGAGTGTTTTCTGTGGCAACTGAAAGTTTCAAAAGAGTATTCTAGCAAATTGGACCTAGCCTTGGAATCACAAGTATTGGTTCTGCTGACGTATTGTGTAAGTCACCAATCCACCCAGATTTAAAGGTCAGGAAAATATACTCTACTTCTTGATAAGTGAATGGTAAGTTTCTAGATGAGCATGTGGGATGGAAGATTGTGGCCAATTCTTGGAAAATATACTCAACCATACTGCCCCATACTTATGTGGTTTTCTTCATAGTACTTTTTATTATTGGATATTATTTCTTTGCTTTTGATCAGCCACCTCCCTTTACTAGAATATGTGCCATAAAAGGGCAGCATCTGAATGGTACTGGCACATAGTAGGTATTCAATGCATTTGTTCAATAAAATAATAAGACTTTTGTAATAGGGGACCTATAGATGCCTCAGGTTAATAAACCAAGTAATGGAAGTATAAGCACATTATTTAAGGATGTGGACCTAATCACTCAAAGAACTAAAACAGAAATCATTAAAGGGATTACCTGTGGGGTGCAAGATGGGGAGAAGAAGTGGAGGATGGATAGTGAAGTGCTTTTCTGTGGCACTTGAGGGGGGGGTTAAAATCCATGTACTTTTATCTCTTTGATATTAAGGCTTCGAAAAAAATTAAATGGAAAACAATCATTGTAGAAAATATGGAAGAACTGGAAGAGAGCAAAAAACTAACTTATGAGGCTTTCCTATGATACCACTACCCAGAGAAAGCTTTTATGAACATTTTGACTATTACCTTGTTGTTGAAAATAGGCAGTTCTGAATCTTGCCTTTTAATCTTTCTTGCATTAATTCTACTGTGAGGATTGCTCTGGGGCAGAATTACTGCCTGGCAAAGGTATGTGACCTAAAGATTCTGTTACTTCTTGTTTCCGCTACTTAGAGGTCTGCATAATTATGCCCTTTGTCTTTTTTTCTTTCCACCCCTGGCAATTATCTTGTACCCACTCTTTCCCTGCCCATCTTTCTCTCTTGTTCAAAGACTTCATAAATTTGTCACTGTCTCCATCTCCTCAGCCACAGGACAGAGGTGTGTCTTGGTTACCTATTGATACATAACAGACTACTCAAAACTTAGGGACTTAAAATAACCACCATTTTTATCACTTTGCACAGTTCTATTGGTCAGCAATTTGAACAAAGCAAAGTCCTGTCATCTCTGTTCCACAGGATGTCTGCTGGGGCATAGTGTCCATCATGTCTGATGGCTCCTCTAGGATCAGTGTCAAGGGTGGGGGGTGAGTGCCGATGGGAACAGTTTAATTGGGATCATATGCCTGGGGCTTCACCTTAACTCTGGCTGCTGGGTGCCTAGCTTCTCCATGCGGTGTCAGAGCTTTTCCCTCTCCACGGGTTCTCTCCAGGGGCATAGTCAGCCCTCTTGCATGGCAGCTCAGGGATCCCAGGATCCTGGACATGGAACTCTACCTGCATTCTTTTGGCTAAAGCAAGTCACAGGCCCAGTCCAGATTCAAGCGGAAGGGAACACACAGGCATGAATACCAGGAGGCATGGGTCACTAGGGCCACCAATGTAACAGATTGCCAGTGAATCAGATGGATGTGAATTCAAATCCTGTCTCCTTGGCTTGCTAACTATATTTCTTGGCCTGATTTCTTTCTGGTTTTTGTTGTTGTTTGTTTGTTTTTGAAGATGAAAACATTTATTGAATTTAAACATCATCTATAAAGTCGAGTATTGTGCTGGGTACAATCATTGCATGGTGTTTCATAGAAAGGACCTGAGCATTAGAAAGATGTGCAGAGCGGTAGTGGGGTCGTGTTTGTCACCAAGGCTACAGCACTCATAATGAACATAATTCAGATTGTTCGTGACCACCAGTTACATTTACTTGTGCCTGTGCGTTTTGTCCTTGGATGCTATCTAGACAAAGAATGATGAAAAGCTAACTGCCTTCTGGAACAAGAGTGTATTGTTTAAGAGGGAATTGAGATGCAGTGAAGGAGTCACCTGGAAGTAAAGGCTGTGACTGAATTCCAGAATGTTCATATTTTAAAAATGAGGAGAGAAATAAAAGCTCATTCATTAAAAAAAACAAAAAACAAAAAACAAAAAAACAAACAAAACCAGATGTGCAAACTGTAAACCTGATGGACCCAGGGAAAAATGAGCTCCTAGTAACCTGAAGACACCTTTGGGGGGGTTTTAGGTTTCCAAGGATCCAGAAGTTGGAGCCAATGGTATTTTGATCTTAAAAAAAAAAAAAAAAAAAAAGGCAAAAAAATAGATATTATTGTATGGTTCTAGTAGTGAAGAATTTCTTCTCTCTCTTCCTTCTTGAGTTACTTTCTTTTATTTACCAACCTCTTCACTCTACTTCAAGTTTACTTGCTCTTTTCTTGTCTCCCTAATTTCTTCTGCCTAGTAACCCTTTATTTTATCCAAACCCTGGAGCCTCAAGAAGCCCTTCCCATTCATTTGTTCATTTGCTTTGTTTTTCAGATTCTACATGTAAGTGAAATCGCACTGTACTTGTCTTTCTCTGTCTGACTTATTTCACTTAGGTCCACCCTCCCCTATAGAAGAGAAGTCCCTTTAAGTGTAGTCACCATAACTGGTTACCACCCACACTGGAGAAACAGAACTCAGACCCCACAAGAGGCTCTAGAAACACAGACCTTCCTCCTGGCCTTCTGTCTTGTTACTTTAACTATGAGCCTCCTCCCCAAGGACTGTTTGAGTCTCCTTTGTCCCAGATTTGTAAGCAAATGACCTTTAACCCAGTGAGACTCTCCTCCTGCAATCCCCACTAATCTTCTTAGGTGTTAATATTTAGCATTACCTTGTACTCTCCAGGTGCCAGGAAATGCAGCTGCCAACAGCCTTATCAGCAAAACCTGATGGATGAAATGCTTCCCCTTGCTTCTTTCCTGTTCTTGTTTGATGGAGATTTCTGCTCTGGCAAGGGGTCAGTAGAAGTGACACCCCTTTTTCAGTGAAAGGAACACACTGCAAAAGGTTTGATGAAAGGCATAGAAGCTGTTTCTCGGAGTTGCTCTCTGCCACAGAATAATTAGTCTGTTATTAAAGTCCTGTAATGAAGGTCCCAGGAAGGTGATCTGTTCTCTTCCAACTTTAGAGAGTGGATTCTGGCTTAGTAGGTCTGGGGTGGAGCCTGAGTTTCGGCATGTGTAAGATGCTTCCAGAAGAAACTGGGCTGATATGCTGATCTGGAGACCACACTTAGCAAGGAAATGCTACTAAGTCTTAAGGAAGGTGAGGGGACAGGATATGAACATCTTTCTGCCGCTCAGAGGGGCAGCAAACAACTCTCAGTTTTTCCAGACATTTCCTTGTAGCAAAAGAACCTGGGCTTTGGGGACAGACAAAGAAAGCTCTATTCTAATCTTGGCTTTCCACCCACTGGGTGGTCATGGGCAAGTCACTTAGCCTCTCTGAGACTCCGTTTCCTCTTTGGTAAGACAGAGAGTGGAGGCAATGTGTGCCTTACTAAGTTGCCCAGGAGACTTTGCGACACAATGGGTATGATGGTCTTGCAGAATGCCTGGCGCATTTAGACCCTCTGTAAATGGTGCCATGTCTCACTACTGCAAAGATGGAACTGAGAGACCTGAACCAGAGCCTGCTATCTTCTGCTTTCCTATATTCAAGGTGAGGACTTGACTTTGTTTTCACGGGCCCAAAGTTAATAAACAGCAGTTTAGTTGGTGTGCTCCCCATGTTCAGACAGTTTCTCTGCTTTGCTGAATACACTTGAGTCACCCTAGGGCAAAATGAAGTAATGCTTTGGAATTGTGATGAGAAGGCCTCTTTCTTATTAGGTGTCACACCCTCAGATGTTAAGGTATCTTTCATAGACTTTTCTGTTAAGTTCCTGTGACAACTTTGTCACAGATCTTTCTCAAGTGACAGAAAATGAAAATATTTCATAGTTCCTATGGGTTCAAGTTCATTTTCTTGCCCCATACACACAAAAAGCCTTTTCTTTGGGTCCATGTGCTCCATTCCTAAGCCTCGGGCTTGCTCAGATGTCCTAGTTAAGCAACAAAACCTGCAAATCTTTTAAAGTTCTGTTTGCTGGAACTTTCATATAACTTCAAAATAACGACAGACTGGGTCTGCTGACAAGCAGGAAGTAGAACTCAACTTTTCCCCTCTGTGTGTTTTTGCCTGTTTTGACTGCTGCTGTTGGCACCTACATGTTGTCTGACTGTTACTGATGACTCAGCAGAAGCCACCAGGAGCAAAACCAGTTGTTTTGTGCCCGAGAACACCCTCTTGCTGGCCTGATTCTCTGGCAATGATGATGACAACAACCTGATTTCTGGAGGTGAAACTTCTGGTTTTCTCTCTCCAGATGTAAGTAGCAACAACATAGACTTCTCTTTACTTCAAAGACTAGTTCATGTTAGCAGAGTGAAAAAGACTGTATCTTGAGCACAGTCATTTTCTCTAAGTTCCTAACCTGCAGTTGCTACAATTTCTGACTTAAGAGATCAAAATGGAATAGTGGGAGGTATAGAATATAGAGTGAACAAAGGAAGAAAATAAATGGAGTAACGCTGAATAGTGACTTGGGGAAATCAGAGATACTGCCCAAATGGTTTACTTCAGTAGCAGTGAGTACATGTTCCCCAACCTGACAGGGATTTCAGAGACCTCCTAAATTCAAGTTCGGATTTTTAACTTTAAAGCTTTTTAACACTAATCAGTTTTTAAACTGTGTTACATTTAAGAAACAAAGGTAGGCCATGAGATAGGCTAATTAGTTAGAGGAAAACTTGATGAAGAAAAAGTATGAACACAAGCAGGAGGTATTTAAATTTGTTCTTAAAATTTTTTAAATTTATTAAAAAATGTATTTATTTCCTTATTTGAGAGAGAGAGAGCATTAGAGGGGGAAGGTCAGAGGGAGAAGCAGACTCCCTGTTGAACGGGGAGCCTGATGCGGGACTTGGTCCCAGGGGTTTGGGATCATGACCTGAAGATAGTCACTTAACCAGCTGAGCCACCCAGGCATCCTTTAATTTTTAAATTTTTATTTTCTTATTTTTTAAAGATTTTATTCATTTGAGAGAAAGAGAACAAGCAGGGGGAGCAGCAGAGAGAGAGGGAAAAGCAGGCTCCCTACTCAGCAGAGAGCCCAACGCCTGGCTCAGTCCCAGGACTCTGAAATTGTGACCTGAGCTGATGGCCAACGCTTAACCAACTGAGCCCCACGGCTCCTCACACGTACTCATCTGATCTGGTGAAATTTTCCACTTTCAAGCCTGTATATTTACATGTACATAAGGTGAACTTCTCTTTCCTACAGAAATAATAATAAAATAAATAGAGACCTGTATATGGAGGCAGCAAATATGTATGAGGTTAGTACCTAACCCATGCTGCACTATGCTAAGTGCTGAAGGCAACACACAAGACAAACAAACTGCGCTTGTTCCAGCTGGTAATATAAGCTATTTGGTAAGAGTTTTCTGGCTACTTTTTTTTTTTAATCAAAAGCTACTCTAGCAAATGTAAGCAAAAATGGTGGTGTATTGGAAAGCTACTCCTGGAAGAGTTCAACATTCAAGCCCTGGATGGGACAAGACTAGGTGTTCACGGAACTTCCCCTTAAGGGGATGATGCCATGATGGTGACTCAGCCCCAACAAATACCAACCCTCTGTCCCTCAGTTCAAGTTTCAAGTTTCTAGGGGAGAGAACCTGCTTAGCCCAGCTTGGGTTTAACCATGAGTTAATCAATCACGGCCAGAATGGCAGGCTCCTGTGGCTCAAACATGACCAGAAGGACTTCCCCTATATATTAAGTTTATCTGAAAACTAAGAGGGTTGATGAATGCAGCAGACACTCTGGTTAGTTTTTATGTTATATAACCCTAACACTTAAATAGGCTCAGGGTAAGTATTCAAAATACTTAACTACTGCCCTGGCCCAGGCAATAATTATGCAGAGCAAATGCTGGTCATAGCCCAGGAACAGGGTCCAGGAGGACCCCTACTGGGTCAAGCATTAACCCTGCAGTTAGTAGGTCATGGAGAGATGTGTGGCATCCTATGGGAGGGGCCAGGACATTAAAAAAGGGGGGGATTTGGGGAATTATCCTAGAAGGTCTGGTGCCCTAGAGCAGACTTTGAGATGTGTATTCATGTAGAAGTGATTTATTAAGGAAATGTTTCTGGGGAAGACCATTTAGAAAATGAATGAAGCAGGACAGGGAAAGAGAGGAAGCCAAGCAAGGATGCTGTATTAGGGTTTTCTAGAAACACAGAATCAGTATCTATAGATAGATAGATATCTGAAGTTAGAAACACAGAATCAATATCTATATCTGAAGTTAGAAATTTGTTATAAGGAATTGGTTCACATGATTTTGGAGGCTGAAAAGTACTGTGATATGCTGTCTATAAGCTGAAGACCCAGAAAAGCCAGTGGTATAGTTCTAGTCCATGTCCAAAGACCTGAGAACCAGAAAACTAGCTGGATAACAATATAACAGTAGAAGTTCACAGTCACCTAAGGCATAAGTTTCCTTAACTATAAAATAAAAGGTTTGAGGTAGGTGATTTTACCTCCAGTCTTCCATTGATACTTTCTCCCCCAATAACTAAGAATTGTCCTCATTTTGGCTAGACTGTACCTAGATTTTGAGATTCAATGGTAAATAACACATGTAGTGGACACTTGGGTTTTTTTGTTTCTAGAATCAATTCTTACTTTCCTATTCATTAATCACTGTTTGAAGGAATTCCCTATATGTGGTCTTGGTAGAAAATAGTGGCAGCTTCCCAAAGGGCCCAACTTCCCCTCCTCCATCAGGCCCAGTACAAGCAGAGGGCCTGAATATTCTAGGTCACCTAGGTACTCTCTCCTGAATTTCAAATTTGGAGTAAGTAACACTTGGAGGTGGAGATGGTTTGGAGGTCATTCCTTGCAGACAGCAGTGTTTACTGACAACACTCTTCTACATATGGCCTCCACCTGGGTTCCTGATGCTTAGTCCTCCCACCCCCAACCCCGGAGCCCCTGAGACTGCACCTTTGCCATGCCTGGCCATGAAGACTTGATTCCCTGACACCGTCTCCTACATTCTTTTTCTGTTTAGTTAGTTTCCACTGTTCACAGCCAAGAACCCGGAGAGAAAACAATAGGCTCACACTATAAATAATATATTTTATAACTCTGAAAGGCCTTATGTAATAGGCCATTGTAATGGCACAGACAGTAGATCCTACTATTTCATTCCAATATCAGGGAGGTCAAGAGTTGTTGACATGTCTCTCTCCATCTCTAGAAAGGGTGCACCTTTAAGGCTAGGACTATGGACTCTGCTGCTGGGGTAGACTCATATCTAGTAGAAAACCTTGCACAAATTAGGCTTTTAGTAATAAGAAAATGAGTAAAAAGTAGCATATCATAGTACAGACAAAAAGAAAATGGAAAATTAGTATTGAATTTTTTCTAAAACTCAATTCTGAGATTTTATACACAAGTCCTTGAACAGACAATTGTGTCACTGGAAGGATTTCTTTCAAATATTGATAAAATAAAATTTTGATAAAATTTTGATAAAATATTGATAAAATAACACTCTTCCATGTGCCTGTGTCTGTCTAGCTCTTTATCCAACAATAGCTTGTTTCCTTATGTGCAGGGACCCTGTTTCTAGGCATAAAGCTGAGTTTCCAAGGACTGTTGTTTTAGGTGATGTTTACGTGCAATTTTTTCTTTTGTTTCTTATGGATAAAACATGTTACTGACTGTAAGATCAGAATCTGAAGCAAGTAGAAATCAGTATCTTGAGTAGTCTTCCATTCATCCCTACTCTCACCAGGATCCAACAAAACCATCCCAAACAGATGAAACTCTGTTGGCACACAACTTTGAAGGCACACAGCAAAGAAACTGTGAAACAAACAAACAAACAAACAAACAAACAAACAGGCAAGCAATGGAACGTGTGTGCCAAGGGGGAGAGAGGTTTCTGCTTATACTTTCTTAAAATCATGAAGATAAATTCATTATGGTCCCAAGATATCTTGAGTCAGAAATTCAAGTACCTGATTATTCTATAACATCAAAATGGCAGCATCCTTGGAGAGACAGTTGCCTGGTAACTCAGACCAGAAGGTTGTCTTCAGATTCCTCTGGAATCATGTGTGTCTATTTTGGTTTTTCTGTTGAGCTCATTTCCTTCCTATAATCCAAAACCCGAACAATTTTGGGGGAAAATTCCATTCATAAGAAAAACTTTTCATCCAGAAGATATTTTTGTTAGGGAGTACAGCTGTTTTCATACCATTGAATTCCTCTATTTTCAGGATTGTTGTATGAACATATAAGAAAAGAAATGGAAAAAAATGCATAAACATATAAGAAAAGGAAAAATGTCAACAGAGGGGAGGTTTCAGATTGAGGTATGTGTTTATTTGGATCTTGAAAGCCAGACAATGGCTTTCTAAGACAAGAGACTAATTCAGCATCTCACACAGGATCAAAGTATAATTTACCCAGTTGAGAAATGCTTTGTTTACGCCTTCTTCTTCCTTGAAGCCAGGAGAGTTGTCCAGGTAGGCTGTTACTCACCAAGCTCAGAAGCCCTGGGTCTGCCCTCTTCTGATTCAGTGGTTCTGTCCCAGATCCATTCTCACTCTGTGCTTAGATGAAAGACAGTAAGAATCACATTACTTATCATTCTTTTGGTAATAAGCAAGAGAGCCTGGGTGAGAGACTTTACATAAGAGGGACATCACTGGAAGTATTTGGAGCACTCACAAAAGCCTAGCCAAGTAGCTAGAAAATGGGCAGGAACCAAGGCTTTTGACGCTAAAAGGCCCAGAAAGGTTGGAAGGAGAAGCAGGCTAGCAGAACTCTGCAATGGAACTCATGAAGCTCAAAGAACCATTCTATTTTTGTATTACTCACTTAAGATTCATAATCCCAGGACAGAATGTCAAGTTGGCTGAATTTAGGTCACATGCCTGGGCCTGCTATACCAAAGCAGTGAGAAGAGGGATTTAATGGAAGGGAACTTCACAAGCTCCTTTAGCTTCCATGATGGCAGAGCACATACCCAGATTCGGTCTCATCAAGACTGTTCAAAAGGTGTGGGAGATAATTTCCCAAAGGAAACTCTTGTGCTGTTAGGAAGGGAGAATGCATGCTGAGAAGCCAAAAAATGTCTGATGTTCACCATCATCTTTGATTGGGTTTCTAGAAACAGAGACTGAGGCTGAATGCTGTATTTAAGAGACACACTGAAATTCTGCTTTCAGGAGAAACTTGGAAGAAGATAAGGGAAGCAAGATAGAGCAGGGGAAGTGGCTAAACAAAGATGAGGTTTCAGTTGAAGTCTAACTTAAACCTGACCCTATGAAGAGTTTTGGAGTGTGAATGACAGCACAGAGTTGTCCTCCTTGAGGCAAGGGGGCTTGGCTTTTGTATCCCCGTATCAGTCACTGGCTGCACGATGCATGGAGGTGAGATATAGCCTCCCAAGCATTTCTCGGTAAGGTGGCTCTCATTGACCAAGAATAGTTCTCCAGGGAAGTGCATATTGAAGCCGTTAGCAGCAACACTACAATAGCTGAGGATGAGGCACCAGCACAGTACAAGGGATCAGGGCAGGACACCAGCAATGTCAACTACTACCACAGTAATACAGGTAAGACATTTGGATTTGCTTTGCTAAGTCCAGGGCTTCTCATCTGTAGACTGGCGCAAGCATCCTGGGACTACCACTGATTCTGAGATAGGTCAGATGAAAGGGATTGATTATTTATTGTGTGGCTGTCTCACTAGGGAAAATAGTGTAATTAACGAATACCAACAGACAGTGTAAGAAGAGGTAAAATTTCTTTAAAAGGAAAAGATATGGAAACTTGTGAATATATTCAAAGAATATATATAAGGAAAGAAGATTACGAGGAGATCACTAAAAAGAAAAAAAGAAAATGGATAGATTTTCTAATGCATTTGGAAAAGTAGAGTAGTGAGGGAAGTGGCTATCAAATAGAGTTTGATCCCCATCTTCCATAATGTAAAGTTGTTCTGGTAATTGGCCCATTTGCTCTCTAGTTCATACACTGCCTTCTCCTCTTGGGCTCCTATTGCAAGAGCTATGATTCCCAGACCTGGATGACTGGTTTCTGGCTAAGTTCAGCCAATGGCAGTGCCAGGGGATTGGAGGATGAGAGACAAGGAGAAGCCAGGATATTTCTCTTTCCCATTCTCTCTGCTTTGGGCAACATCTCTGGTAGTAGCTTCTTCTTCTCTATGTCCTCAGTTTCCTCTGAACATTTCCTGGTAGTACCAGGCCATCCTACTGGTTTATTGCTTCCTGTGATGGCCTTTGTTAGCACTGCCTTCTCAAACTGACCCACTGGCTCTGGAAGTCATAGTGGCTTTCTGCAGTTGCGGATCCTAGTGTTGCCTCTCCTTCCCCCAGTTCTTTCCAGTTCTTCCAGTCTAAGTTTTCTTGTCAACTTTAACACTATTGAATCTGTGTGCTGGATGATTCTTTGTTTCAGGGGCTGCCCTGTGTGTTTTAAGATGATTAGCAGCATCCATGGACCGACTCTGCCCACTAGATACCAGTAGCCTCTACCCAGCTGTGACAATTATGTTTCCAGACATTGTCAGAACATTGCCAAATGTTTCCTGGGGGGTGGAATCACCCCAAACTGGAAATGACAATTCCAATTCCAATCACGTTTTCTTTACTAAGTAATCTGATGAGGGTTTTATTTTTCTAACTTGAAACTAACTGATTCAGAAAGCTATAAAAGGTGTCTAAATATGATAAATATTAATGTAATAAACACATTGTTTAGAAATAGGCAAATAATAAAAGAATAATCAAAAGTATTGAATGCAGTTGGTTCTAGAGAGTAGGATTGGAAGGCAAGGAGTGGTGATTCTCAACTCTTTAATATAATTTTATTTTTAAGATTTATGTATGTATATAGCCAATTAAGAGTAATACAGGAAAAGAGAACATAGAAGACTCAGCCATTCTATTATCACATAGAAATTTCCAGAGAGAGGCTTAAATTCTTATTTTCTTATTTTTTTTTAAAAGATTTTATTTATTTGACAGACAGAGACCACAAGGAGGCAGAGAGGCAGGCAGAGAAAGAGGAGGAAGCAGGCTCCTTGCCGAGCAGAGAGCCTGATGCGGGGCTCGATCCCAGGACCTGGAGATCATGACCTGAGACGAAGGCAGTGGCTTAACCCATTAAGCCACCCAGGCACCCCAAATTCTTATTTTCACAAGAGAAGAAAGACGTGCTTATTCTGATCTTTTGTTTCTAATCTCATCTAAATCATTTTCTCTTATATTTTACCCGGAGGTAAGTATGGCAGTCACCTAAGTTTAAATCATATATATATATACACGTTTTTTCAAGGTAACTGCAGGCTGCCTCCTCTGTAATAGTTCTGGGTGGAGAACTGGCTTACCTGGTTTTAATTATGTAGTAGTCAGAGAAGGCAGGAAAAACACTATTGTAAAGATTTTATGAACACTGAAATAACATTAGAGTCTTTAGATCCTAATGGACTGTCTCCCTCTAAAAACAGGAGTGGGGTGAGAGGAGGCTGTTTCAGACTTTGCTGTGCTGATGTGTGTCAGTGCTCCTTATTTTACTAGCATATCTTTCCGCAGTCTCCATCCACCCCCATCTCCCACACATTGTAATCTCCTCCTCCACCTCTAACTCATCCTCATCTAACCCCCACCCTAGCAACTGAAAAAAAGTCTTAGGATTGAATTCTTGATTTACTTGATTGACTAGTCATGATTGTGTTCCAATTATTTTGGAAATGCATCATTCTGATAGACGACCATGTAAAAGAAGACAGTTTTCAACCCTCTAAAACATAAAAAGATGGAAACATATATTTGTGTATGTCCATATGTATATACATGATATACACACACAAATGTGATATATATGCATTTTTATATCTATATTTATGTATTACATTCATATATGTATGTTTTAGTACATACATTAATATCACTATACATTTATTTACATGTAAATAGCTTTTTTCTCACATAAGAGAATAAATGCTAATAAGGAAAAACCAGGTAATACAAAAAATATTTTAAAAAGTAAAAGCAACTAATATTCCTACAATCCAATGGTAGGTACCATCTGGGTCAGAATTAATTTCAGCCGCAATTATTAGGGGGAAAATATTAAAAGTAATAGAAAAATATTTACCTAATATATCTGGAAACAGGCTGTCGAGAGCTTGTATGGTGGCTCCAAAATCATCATGAGGCATCTATTTTTAGGTCTCCACTGCACCATTCTTAGGGTATGGCCCTCATTCTCAGGGACCAAGATAGCTGCCAGAGCTCTAAACTTAATATTCATACTCCAGGGAATATGGATAAGGGAATAGGAAGGGAACGAAGGGCACAGCACAGCTATCTTTTTTTCCTCCCTAGATTTATTTATCAGGAAGAGAGCAGCGGGGAGAGGCAGAGTAAAAGGAAGAGAGAAACTTCAGAAGACTTCTATGTTGAGTGTGGAGCCCAATGCAGAGCTTGATTCCAGGACCCTGAGATCACAACCTGAGCCAAAACCAAGAGCCAAAGGCTCAACCACCCAGGTGCCTTGACTGACAGCTGTCTTTTAAGTTGGTTTCCTCAGAAGCTGCCACACAATACCTTTTATAACTCATTGGCCAAAATTTACCCACACTAAATGTTGTGATTTAAATCACAATAGTTACCAGAAAAGATAGGGAATACAGAACTTTTAGCTAGGCATTAGAGTGACATTAGTGGGAATGGCAAAATAAAAATCTCCAAAAATCCATTCCTCCATAAAAGTAATGAGAACATAGGCAAAAATTGTTAAAATCTTTTTCAGAATGCTGGATATAAATCAAAGACTTGCAATAATCCAAGAAACATTTATCCAACAAAAGTTAGTGAATCATGGTAAGAACAATGACTTTGTGGCATTTAACTTACCCTATTTACATCTCCCTTTTCCTACATGAAGAAATAGATCACTGGTGAAGGCAACACAAAGCTCAATATAAAAGACTATAAATGGGGGCGCCTGGGTGGCTCAGTTGGTTAAGACTGCCTTCAGCTCAGGTCATGTACCTGGAGTCCTGGGATCGAGTCCCACCTCGGGCTCCCAGCTCCACAGGGAGTCTGCTTCTCCCTCTGACCTTCTCCTAACTCATGCTCTCTCTCACTGTCTCTCTCTCTCAAAAAAAAAAAAAAATATATATATATATATTTAAAAATATATTTAAAAAAGACTATAAATGTAACTTTTGTGTGAAACCCTTTTCTTCTCCCATCTGATTTAAAAGACAATTGCATAAAGCAATACTTATAAATATGTCATTGGGCATGTAATGTATAACAAGGTACTTTGTATTTCAATAATAGCACAAAGGAGGAGGAAAGGAATGAACTTATATTGGAGAAAACGTTCTATATACTATTGAAATTAAGTTTGTACTAGTACAAACTAGATTATTAGATGTTTAGATGTTGATTGTAGTCTCCAAGGCAATCACTTATAGAACAATGAATATATATGTTATATAAATAAATAAATATATTTATATATTATATAAATAAATAATATATAAATATTATTATATTATATTATATTTATTATATAAATAGATATATATTTTTAAAAGTACAAGGGAATAAAAATAGTACAGTAAAAACATTTAGCACAAGATAAAACAATAGGAGAACTAAACAAAAATACATGAGACAAATCAGAAAGCAATGGTAAAAAGACACAAATTCTATCTTACTAATAATTTCATTAACTGTAAATGGTTTAAATACTCCATCAAAGGCAGAGATTAGCAGAATAGTTTAAAAAAAGAACCAACTATGTTGTATTTGCAAGAGACAATTTAGATTCAAAGACACAAATAGGTTTAAAGCAAAAGGATGGGAAAAGATATACCATGCAAAGAGTAACCAAAAGAAAGCTACAATGTCTATACTAGTCTCAGACAAAATGGACTTTAAGATAAAAATTGTTACTAGAGGGGCACCTGTATGGCTCAGTGGGTTAAAGCCTCTGCCTTCGGCTCAGGTCATGATCTCGGGGTCCTGGGATCGAACCCCGCATTGGGCTCTCTGCTCAGTGGGGAGCCTGCTTCCCTCTCTCTCTCTCTCTCTGCCTGCCTCTCTGCCTACTTGTGATCTCTGTCTGTCAAATAAATAAACAAAATCTTTAAAAAAAATTGTTACTAGAAACGAGGAAGGACATTTCCTAAAGATCAAAGAATCAATCCCTCAATATGTAGTGATTATAAATATGTATTCACCTCATAACAGGGCCAAAAAATTAAATGAATGAAAAACTGACAGAATTGAAGGGGGAAAACAGACAATTCAACAATAATAGCTGGAGACATCAACACCTTACTTTCAATAATGAATAAAACAACTAGAGAGAAGATCAAAAAGAAAATAGAAGACTTAAGGTCAGAAAAAAAAGTAAAAGACTTTAACAACACTATAAACCAACTAGGCCTAATAGACATCTATAGAACACTCTGTCCAACAACAACAGAAACACATTATTCTCAAGTGCACATGCACCATTCTCTAGGATAGAACATATATTAGGCCATAAAACACATCTCAATAAATTTTAAAGGATTGACATCATACAAAGTATCATCTCCAACTATAATGGAATGAAATTAACTCCAATAACAGAAGAACTTGTGGAATTCCCAAATATGTGGAAATTAAAAAACATAAAGAAGAAATCACTGGTGAAATTAAAAAATACTTTGAGATGAGTGAAAATGAAAACAGTACTCTAAAACTTATATGATTCAAAGAAAGCAGTGTTCAAAGGGAAATTTATAGTTGTAAATGTCTACATTTTCAAACAGGAATGATAACAAATCTGTTACTTATCCTTTTATCTTATGAAACTAGAAAAAGAAGAGCAAATTAAACCCAAAGCAATCAGGAGGAGGGAAATAATAAGAATTAAAATAGAAATAACATAGAATAGAAAAATAGAAAAATAATATAAAATATAAAAATAGAATAGAAAAATAAAAAATAGAAAAATAGAAGAGAAAAATAATATAGACAATCACCAAAGCTAAACTTTGGTTTTTTGAGAAGACCAACAAAATTGACAATTCTTTAGCTAGACTGAGGAAAAAAAGAAGACTCAGATTACTAAAATCAGAAATAAAAGAGAGGACATTACTACAGACCTAACATAAATAAAAAGTATTGGAAATTCTGTGGACAATTGTATCCAACAAATTAGATAGCCTAGATGAAATGGAATAGTTCCTGGAAAGACACAAACCACTGAAACCACCTCTTGAAGAAATAGAAAATCTGAGTAGAACTCTAATAATAAAGTTCTATTGGGACTGAAATAGTAATTTGGGCACCAGTGTGCCAAGCTAAACATCAGGGTTCCTATTACTAAGGAAGAAGAAGAAGAGAAAGATTGCAGGGAATTCCCAACACTCTCTGCCACAGCCACTATTAACACTTGGGTAGACTCGGAATAACATATATGTAATTTATCACATGGACCATTTGGTAGCCTAGGCAATTAGGTTTATTGGAAATTAAAAGCATAATTAAAAGCATAACATTTCAAAGAAAATACAACTAACTCACCAAGTTTACTGTCTTGCCAAGTTGGTAATTTGTGTATCTAGAGAAAATTAGTTGTTTTTTTTTTTTAACCTTCTTTTTCCAACAGGGTCATGTGAAGGCTCTCTCTGAAAAAGCTCACACATAGCTCCAGTTACCAAATCTGTGCTGATTTCTCTAGAAGTTATTCTTTTTTATTAATTTTTAATTTTTTATTAACATATAATGTATTATTAGCCCCAGGGATATAGGTCTGTGAATTGCCAGATTTATACACTTCACAGCACTCACCATAGCACATACCTTTCCCAATGTCCATAACCCAACCACCCTCTCCCTACCCACCTCCCCCTGGCAACCCTCAGTTTTGTGAGATTAAGACACCCATCTTATTTCATTTTTTCCTTCCCTACCCCCCAAACCCCTCACTTTGCCTCTCAACTTCCTCATATCAGGGAGATCATATGATAATTGTCTTTCTCTGATTGACTTATTTTGCTCAGCATAATACCCTCTAGTTCCATCCACATCATCACAAATGGCAAGATTTCATTTCTTTTTTTTTTAATTTAATTTAATTTTTTTATGTGACAGAGAGAGAGAGATCACAAGTAGGCAGAGAGGCAGGCAGAGAGAGAGGGGAAAGCAGGCTCCCGGCTGAGCAGAGAGCCCAATGCGGGGCTCGATCCCAGGACCCTGAGATCATGACCTGAGCCGAAGGCAGTGGCTTAACCCACTGAGCCACCCAGGCGCCCCAAGATTTCATTTCTTTTGATGACTGCATAGTATTCCATTGTGTGTGTGTGTGTGTGTGTGTGTGTGTGTGTGTGTGTGTGTATGTATATATACCAAATCTTCTCTATCCATTCATTTGTTGATGGACATCTAGGTTCTTTTCACAGTTTGGCTATGGTGGACATTGCTGCTATAAACATTCGAGTGCACGTGCACCTTCGGATCACTACATTTGTATCTTTAGGGTAAATACCCAGTAGTATGATTGCTGGGTCATAGGGTAGCTCTATTTTCAACTTTTTGAGGAACCTCCATGCTGTTTTCCAGAGTGGCTTTACCAGCTTGTGTTTCCCACCAACAGTGTAGGAGGGTTCCCCTTTCTCTGCATCCTCGCCAGCATCTGTCATTTCCTGACTTGTTAATTTTAGCCATTCTGACTGGTGTGAGGTGGTTTTCTCATTGTGGTTTTGATTTGTATTTCCCTGATGCCTAGTGATGTGGAGCACTTTTTCATGTGTCTGTTGGCCATCTGGATGTCTTCTTTGCAGAAATGTCTGCTCATGTCCTCTGCCTATTTCTTGATTGGATTACTTGTTCTTTGGGTGTTGAGTTTGATAAGTTCTTTATAGATTTTGGATACTAGCCTTTCATCTGATATGTCATTTGCAAATATCTTCTCCCATTCTGTCAGTTGTCTTTTGGTTTTGTTGACTGTTTCCTTTGTTGTGCAAAAGCTTTTGATCTTGATGAAGTCCCAATAGTTCATTTTTGCCCTTGCTTCTCTTGCCTTTGGTGATGTTCCTAGGAAGAAGTTGCTGCGGCTAAGGTCAAAGAGGTTTCTGCCTCTGTTCTCCTCAAGGATTTTGATGGATTCCTTTCTCACATTGAGGTCTTTCATCCATTTGGAGTCTATTTTTGTGTGTGGTGTAAGGAAATGGTCCAGTTTCATTTTTCTGCATGTGGCTGTCCAATTTTCCCAACACCATTTGTTGAAGAGACTGTCTTTTCTCCATTGGACATTTTTTCCTGCTTTGTCAAAGATTAGTTGACCATAGAGTTGAGAGTCTGTTTCTGGGCTCTCAATTCTGTTCCACTGATCTATGTGTCTGTTTGTGTGCCAGTACCATACTGTCTTGATGATGACAGCTTCGTAATAGAGCTTGAAGTCTGGAATTGTGATGCTACCAACTTTGGCTTTCTTTTTCAACATTCCTCTGGTTATTCGTGGTCTTTTCTGGTTCCATGTAAATTTTAGGATTATTTGTTCTGTTTCTTTGAAAAAAAAATGGATGGGATTTTGATAGGGATTGCATTAAATGTGTAGATTGCTTTAGGTAGCATAGACATTTTCACAATATTTGTTCTTCCAATCCACGAGCATGGAACATTTTTCCATTTCTTTGTGTCTTCCTCCATTTCTTTCATGAGTACTTTATAGTTTTCTGAGTACAGATTCTTTGCCTCTTTGGTTAGGTTTATTCCTAGGTATCTTACGGTTTGGGGTGCAATTGTAAATGGGATCAACTCCTTAATTTCTCTTTCTTCTGTCTTGTTGTTGGTGTATAGAAATGCAACTGATTTCTGTGCATTGATTTTATGTCCTGACACTTTACTGAATTCCTGTATGAGTTCTAGCAGATTTGGAGTGGAGTCTTTTGGGTTTTCCACATAAAGTATCATATCATCTGTAAAGAGTGATAGTTTGACTTCTTCTTTGCCAATTTGGATGCCTTTAATTTCCTTTTGTTGTCTGATTGCTGAGGCTAGGACTTCTAGTACTATGTTGAATAGCGGTGGTGATAATGGACATCCCTGCTGTGTTCCTGACCTTAGTGGAAAAGCTCTCAGTTTTTCTCCATTGAGAATGATATTCGCTGTGGGTTTTTCATAGAAGGCTTTGATGATATTGAGGTATGTACCGTCTATCCCTACACTTTGAAGGGTTTTGATCGAGAAAGGATGTTGTACTTTGTCAAATGCTTCTCAGCATCTATTGAGAGTATCAATGGTTCTTGTTCTTTCTTTTATTAATGTATTGTATCATATTGATTGATTTGTGGATGTTGAACCAAACTTGCAGCCCTGGAATAAATCCCACTTGGTAGTGGTGAATAATTCTTTTAATATACTGTTGGATCCTATTGGCTAGTATTTTGGTGAGAATTTTCACATCTGTGTTCATCAAGGATATTGGTCTGTAACTCTCTTTTTTGATGGGGTCTTTGTCTTGTTTTGGGATCAAGGTAATGCTGGCCTCAAAAAATGAGTTTGGAAGTTTCCTTCCAATTCTATTTTTTGGAACAGTTTCAGGAGAATAGGAATTAATTCTTCTTTAAATGCTGGTAGAATTCCCCTGGGAAGCTGTCTGGCCCTGGGCTTTTGTTTGTTGGGAGATTTTTGATGACTGCTTCAATCTCCTTACTGGTTCTGGGTCTGTTCAGGTTTTCTATTTCATCTGGCTCTGTTGTGGTAGTTTATATGTCTCTAGGAATGCATCCATTTCTTCCAAATTGTCAAATTTGCTGGTGTATAGTTGTTTATAATATGTTCTTATAATTGTTTGTATTTCTTTGGTGTTGGTTGTGATCTCTCCTCTTTCATTCGTGATTTTATTTATTTTTGTCCTTTCTCTTTTCTTTTTGATAAGTCTGGCCAGGGGTTTATCAATCTTATTAATTCTTTCAAAGAACCAGCTCCTAGTTTCGTCGATCTGTTCTACTATTCTTTTGGTTTCTATTTCATTGATTTCTGCTCTGATCTTTATTATTTCTCTTCTTCTGCTGGGTTTAGGCTTTCTTTGTTGTTATTTCTCCAGCTCCTTTAGGAGTAAGGTTGGGTTGTGTATTTGAGACCTTTCTTGTTTCTTGAGAAAGGCTTGTATCACTATATATTTTCCTCTCAGGATTGCCTTTGCTGTTTCCCACATATTTTGAACCGTTGTGTTTTCATTATCATTTGTTTCCATGAATTTTTTCAATTCTTCTTTAATTTCCTGGTTGACCTATTCATTCTTTAGCCTCCAGGTATTTGGTTTCTTTCCAAATTTCCTCTTGTGGTTGAGTTCTAGCTTCAGAGCATTGTGGTCTGAAAATATGCAGGGAATGATCCCAATCTTTTGATACTGGTTGAGACCTGATTTGTGACCCAGGATGTGGTCTATTCTGGAGAATGTTCCATGTGCACTAGAGAAGACTGTATATTCTGTTGCTTTGGGATTGAATGTTCTGAATATATCTGTGATGTCCATCTGGTCCAGTGTGTTATTTAAGGCCTTTATTTCCTTGTTGATCTTTTGCTTGGATGATCTGTCCATTTCAGTGAGGGGGGTGTTAAAGTCACCTACTATTATTGTATTATTGTCGATGTGTTTCTTTGATTTTGTTATTAATTAGTTTATGTAGTTGGCTGTTCCCATGATAGGGGCATAGATATTTAGCATTGTTAGATCTTTTTGTTGGACAGACCCTTTAGGTATGATATAGTGTCCTTCCTCATCTCTTATTATAGTCTTTGGCTTAAAATCTAATTGATCTCATTTAAGGATTGCCACCCCAGCTTTCTTTTGATGTCCATGAGCATGGTAAATTGTTTTCCACCCCCTCATTTTAAATCTGGAGGTGTCTTTGGTTCTAAAATGAGTTTCTTATAGACAGCATGTTGATGGGTTTTGTTTTTTTATCCATCCTGATACCCTGTGTCTTTTGATTGGGGCATTTAGCCCATTAACATTCAGGGTAACTATTGAGAGATATGAATTTAGTGCCATTGTATTGCCTGTAAGTTGACTGTTACTGTTTTAAAAATTTAGGATAAGAAAAAAATAAAATTAAAAAAAATTTAATTAACTTTGTAAGACTAAAGAATCATGGGGAGAAAGCCATGAATTCCATACTTTGCTTTCCATTCCTCTGGAGTTCCACTGTTCTCCTTGATAAGTGAGCTTGGTCTTGGCTGGATTTCTTGCCGATCTTCTGGGAGAGGGGGCTGGTGTAATGATTCTCAAGTGTCTTTGCTGGAGGCAGAATTGTGCTGCCCTTGCCAGGGGCTGGGCTAAGTAATCTGCTCAGGTTTGCTAGGGAGCTTTTGTTCCCTGAACGATTTCTGTAGAGCCCTGGAGGGTGGGAATGAAAATGGTGGCCTCCCA
Source organism: Lutra lutra (assembly GCF_902655055.1). Lineage (NCBI taxonomy): Eukaryota > Metazoa > Chordata > Mammalia > Carnivora > Mustelidae > Lutra > Lutra lutra. The sequence goes on from NC_062278.1 coordinate 150,726,118, forward strand.
ATCTCCGGCCCAGAGGAGCCGAGAGCTCGGGGCCCCTCTCCTCAGTGTGCCCTCGGAAAAAAAGCACTCAATCACTCCTGTCTCCCTCGTCTCCAGCCGCCCTCTGAGCTCACCCAGCCTGTGACCAAGCATTTCTGTCTCTGGCACACAGCCCCATTTGGAGTCTCCAAACCCAGCAGATCCCTGTGGCTCTTCTCAGGGGTCTTCCCAGATCTGCCACTAGTGGGGTCCCTGCTCAAAGAGCAGTGGCCTGACTGTTCAACAGATCACAGTTTAAGGTAACCCCGAGTTGAGAGCTCACTCCTCGGCTCCACCTCTGTAGCCAGCTTCCCTGCTCTGATACCTGCGAGCTCTGCAACACTCAGACACCCCCCATCCTTCTGTGACCCTGTGGGACCTGAGACCACACTGTCCCTACGAGGGCTCCACCCCCACTTAGCCTCTGGAGCCATGTCCCTCTGTGGAGCAGAGTTCTAAAAGTTCTGATTTTGTTTTCCATTGCTCTGCCACTTGCTGGGAGCCTGCCCCTCCCCTCCACGGTCTATCTTCCCATTGCTTCAGATTCACTACTTCAGACTCACTATACCTTTCAGAAAGTGGTCAATTTTCTGTTTCTAGAATTGCTGCTCTTCTTCTCTTCAATCTCCTTTTGGATTTGTAGGTGTTTGGAATGATTTGATAACTATCTTGCTGAATTCCTGCTACCTGTTGTCATATCAGCCTGCTACTCCTCTGCCATCTTCCACAATGTTTAGAACTTGTTCTTCAGCCTAAATCTTTCTCTTAGCTCTAGAGCCTTACACCCAATGACCTCCTGAACATCCACTTGGATATTCTGCACGTACTTCCAATCCAACCTATATAAAACTAAACTCACAAAGTGTAGACTTTCTGTTTAAATGATTGCCTTTCTGAGGTATGACTAAGGCTACTAACTCCCTCCATGTGTTATAGATCAAAGATAATGCATATAGTTATTAGGTCTAATGATGTGAAATGGCCAAACTTGTAGGACAAAAACTTGAGTATCTGCCATTTTTCATGGCCCCACCTGATATATCACACCGTAGGTCACAGCATTTAATTTATTTTATTTTACTTTTTTATTTTATTTTATTTTTGTTAAAGACTTTATTTATTTATTTGAGAGACAGAGAGAGTGTGAGAGAGAACAAGAGAGAACAGGACAGAGGGGTAGAGGGAGAAGCAGACTCCCTGTAGAGCAGGGAGCCTGATGCAGGACTTAATCCCAGGACCCTTGGATCATGACCTGAGCTGAAATTGCTGAATCATATGATAATTCTATGATTAATTTTTTTTGAGGAACTACCAGGCTGTTTTCCACAGCAGCTGTACCATTTTACATTTTCACCATTAGTCCACAAGTGTTCCAATTTCTCTCTATCCTCACCACTTGCTATCTGGGTTTTGTTTTGCTTTTTATAATGGCTATCCTAATGGGTGTGAAGTGGCATGATATTTCAGTTTTGATTTTCATTTTCCTAATAATTAATACTATTGAACATTTTTTCATGAGCTTATTGGTCATACATCTTCTTTAGAGAAATGTTTATTTGAGTCCTTTGACCATTTTAAAATCAGGATTTCAGAACACCTGAGTGGCTCAATCAGTTAAGCAGCTGCCTTTGGCTCAGGTCATGATCCCAGGTTCATAGGATCAAGTCCCACATTGGGCTCCTTGCTCTATGGGGAGTCTGCTTCTCCCTCTGCCTGCCTCTCTGCCTGCTTATGCTTGCTCTCTCTGCACCCTCTCTCTGTGTCAAATAAATAAATAAAATCTTTAAAAGAAAGAAATAAATTGTAAACAAAAAGAAAAAAATTAAAAATAAATAAATAAAGTCAGGATTTTATGTTGTTCAGTTGTAGGGTTTCTTCATATATTCTGGATACTAATCTACTATGAAATATTGATTTACAAATATTTTCTCCCATTCAGTTAGGTTTTCTTTTCACTCTGTTGATAGTGTCCTTTGATATATGAAGTTTTTAATTTAATGAAGTCCAGTTTATCTATTTTTTTACTTTTGTTGTTTGTGCTTTCGATGTTATATTCAATTGTCATGAAGCCTTTCCACTATGTTTTCTTCTAAGAGTTTCATAGTTTTAGCCCTTACATTTAGATCTTTGATCCATTTTGTTAATTAAGGTAAAGACCTAGCTTCATTCTTTTGCATGTAGATATCCAGTTTTCCTCTTCTACCTTTTTTTTTTAAACTGTGAATTAGAATATAATTTATTAAGAGTTCTTACAAATTTCTGGAAAGAAAATATTGAAGATAATTAAAAGCTAAAAATTATATAAGGCACTGTATCACTTGGTTTTAGAATTTGGCCACATTTTACAGAAAACTCAGATAGGAGTGGCTTAAACATGAAAGTCTAGAGCTAAGTAGTTCCAGGTTGGTGTGGCAATTCTGTGATCACAAAGAGTCCAGGCTTCTCCTCACCTTCCTTCCTGCTGTCCTTAGTGCTGGCTCATATGTCGAAACTACCTTTTTGTTTTAACATTTTTCCTTAACTCTGGCTTATTTGGAAATGATTTTCTTTTATTTCTTTTTAATCTTTTAAAAAAAATGATTTTATTTATTTATTTGTCAGAAAGAGAGAACACAGGCAGGGGAGCAACAGGCAGAGGGAGAAGCAAGCTTCCCACTGAGCAGGGAGCATGGGACTCGATCCTAGGACCCCAGGATCATGACACCTAACCAACTGAGCCACCTGAGCATCTCTGGAAATGATTTTCAAGTTTAATATTGATTAAAGGTCTGAGCTAATTTTATTTTCAAGTTGCTAATCCACTTCCAAAGCAATATCTTTTTCTCAATTATAATTTTTTAGCACTTTTATGGAGATATAATTCACCTACCATATAATTCACATACTTAAGATGTACAATTCACTGGTTTTGAGTATATTCACAAAGTTATGTGACAATTACCACAATTTTGGAACATTTTCTTTTCTTTTTTTTTTAAGATTTTATTTATTTATTTGACAGAGAAAGAGAGAGAGATCACAAGTAGGCAGAGAGGCAGGCAGAGAGAGGAGGAAGCAGGCTCCCTGCTGAGCAGAGAGCCTGATGTGGGGCTCAATCCCAGGACCCTGAGATCATGACCTGAGCCGAAGGCAGAGGCTTAACCCACTGAGCCACCCAGGCACCCCTTGGAACATTTTCATTACCCCCAGAACAAACCCACATCTTCTGAGAAACTAAATCTGGTCAGCTCAACATCTATGCCTTTTAATGAAGGCACCAAAGCATCTCCTTTTGCTTAACCCAACTGGAGGTGCAACCCTAAGAATCTTGAGTTATAGGGTATCAGGAAACCCTTTATCTCTCAACCACCCAGCCTGAACCAAGTGCTGATCTACTTTCTGTTTCCATAGATTTGTGTATTCTGGACATTTCATGTAAGAATCACACAATAAGTGGTTTTTTGATAACTGATTTCTTCTACTTAGCATAATGTTTTCAAAGTTCACCCATGTGGTAGTATGCATTAGTATTATATTTACTTTATTCCTTTTTTAGACAAATAATACTCCATTATATATATATGGTACATTTTATTTATCCATCCATTAGTTGACGGATATTTGGATTATTATAAATAATGCTGCTATGAACATTTGTGTACAAGTTTTTATGTGGATATATGTGTTTTGTTCATTTGTAATTCCAGAAGTGGAATTACTGGGTCAAAAAGTTATATTTAACATTTTGAAGGACTGCCAGACTGTTTTCTAAACAGGTTGCACCATTTACATTCCCACCAACAGTGTTATGATTTTATCCACATCCTTGCCAATACACATCTTTTTTATTACAGACTTCCTAGTGGGTGTGAAATGGTATTTCATAGTGATTTTGATTTTCCTGGTGGACACTGGTGATGAGCATCTTTGTATGTACTTATTGGTCATTTGTATATCTTCCTTACCCAATTAACTGTATGTCTTTTTTTTTTAAATCAAGCCTGCTTACCTATTCCATTCCATTTGGCTGCCCGTTCTTTCATCAGAGCCACACATTTCTCTCTTTATTTTACATGTTTTAGTTTCTAATAGGACTACTCTCTGAACTTTGCCCTTCTTCCATTTGCTTCTTCTGAATGATCTTGGGTATTCTCTCTTATCAATTTATTGGGAAGAACTTTAGAAATTTACACATTGCTCACATGTTAACAAAATAGAGACACCTTGGTTTGCAACCATTCTTTCTATATTTGTTACAGTATTCTGATGCAGTTCATATGCATTCTAAACATCCAGTAATGGTTTATACTGGAAATGGTATGCATGTAATTTGTGATTTTAATGAAATATTATTGCAATATTTTTAGAAAAGCAGTTGACACATGTGAAAGTATTAACTTGAGTCAGTTGATGTCAGGGGATAAATGCTTCATTTGTAGTAAGAGGTTTCATCTAAATACTTTTCCTAGTTGTCCCTTAGCATAGGTAATTGCTTACTATGCTAGTCTCTTTGCATAAATTTCAATTTTCCAGCATTTGATTAATCTTGACAGTTGGGATTCTCCATGGAAACGGTGGAGCGAGATACTATACCTTCCAAAAAAACAAAACAAAACATAAAAATAATGCTCTTACTTGTTGCCTGGCAACAGTACTCTTTGTTTTTATTCACAGGAAGATTTATTTTTGCTGATTGGTGCAACTTTGGCAGGGAAAGATAGGAGAAAATAGTTCTCTCCATATTCAAAAATTGATAGGGCAGCTTAATCTTTTTCTTTATTAAAGACCCAAGTGCATAAAACAGCATAAAGAGCATAGCTAGAAGAGTATAGAGCATATAAAATGTAAAGGCAGAGTGAGTACGATCAGAAAGGACTCTTCATTATGGATCTCAGATGACAAAGGGCTTTTGATTAAGGGGTATGCTAGACAAAACTGTTGTGATTCTCAAGCAGTATGAGTTCAAACTGCATTTATAAGGTTCAAGGGTAGATCTCAGTCTAAATGTCATTCCATCCTGGTTTGTCCCTGTGATAGGTGGTACATTTTTACCCAGGACTCTTTCTTCCTTTTCCACCTTTGCCATGGTTTACTGCAGATAAAGGGCAGTTCTCTAGCTCATTCGCTTTTGACTTGGTCTGTAGAATGTGTGTGGATGTAACATATGCCATATCCAACCATTCACATGTCTGTATGTGAATTTGTGAGATTTGGTTTAACCTTCTGCATTTCTGACAGGTAGCCATCGCCCCTTCATCCTGGCTGCTGAAAGGGAATCAAGTAGAGCAGACCAGAATCTAAGGCCAAGGGGAGCCTGGCCAACCCACATGCAGCACAAGACCAGTGAGAGAAAAACAAATGTCTGTTGTTATGAATCCCTGACTCTTGGGGGTGGTTTGTTATATAACATTATTGCAGCAAAACCTGACCAATAGAATCATTGAGAAACTAATTGTTCTTATTAATGCCTACCATGAGCAGTCACAGAGACTTTAGAATTTGCACTCCAGATTCCAGTGAGGTAGACCCCTCTTTCCAGTCACCAATCAGATGGAACGAAGTCTATTTAAGAGATAAGCAAGCTTACCTTGAAGATGCTAAGGAGGTTCTGGAAGGTGAGAGATCTATTTTTTCAAATCTGTATTTATAAACTAGGAGCAGATATTCTAAGAATACTATTAGTGGAAAAGACCAATTTACAGAACAACTTGGATGTTCTTATTTAGGAAAATTTCAAGCATGCACTGCGGCAGCTCCGGAATTTCCATATGGAATTTCTAGGTATGTGAGCTGAATGACAACCTGATTGGAAGGGAGTTGGGGTGAACAAAAAGGTTTGACACTGCATTTGTATAGCACTTTCATATGACTGAAGAAACTCCCAACTGGCTGCATTAAAGAACTGGTTGGAGGGAAGCTGATGAAGAGTATATGTGAATTCTAAAGCTCCACACTCCCAGGCCTTCCCTGGCCCATACAGTGCCTATATTAAGTATATCTATAAATACACAGAGAGAGGGCTGGAAGGACATATACCAAAATGTAAATGGAAGTTACAAATAAAAGTAGAATCTTGGGGAATCTTTTTCTTCTTCTTTTTATTTTTCTGTATTGTTTGAATCTTTTGCAGTGAACATATATTATTTCCCAAAAATATAATGAAGTTATTTTTCACAAGGAAAAGAATCCTATGACCTCTACTTTCCCCCATATCTCATTTTAATCATCTCAGTGATGTCTCAGATCCCCAGATTTTGGTTCTTCCACTATGGCTTACCTGTCTTTAGCTCCAGTCCTTCTCTGAAAACAACCAAATGTAAAAGAAACAAACACAAGATACGGAAATGGAGCCCTGGCCTGAGGGTAGGGATTCCATGCCAACCCTCAATTTCTCTGTAGGACTTCAGCTTCCACATTGGAGAAGGAAGGGCTGGACTAATGCCTGGAGGAGCCAAAGAGAGACAGAGAAGAGAAGCAGGTGCGCTGGGGTGGTGGGATCTGTTCCGGACTGGTAAACACCAGCCCAGCCTAGAGGAGGCTACTGCAGGCCCAGACTTGCCAGATCTTCCAATTTATTGAGAGGCTGGAAATTAGTTTTTTCTAGGAAATCTGATTTTTGAGGGAATATTTGCAAATAAATTTTGAAACATCCTGTGAACTCCTTATAGGATACATTAACCTCATCTAAGAATCCATCTGGTGGCTGGTAAGCGGATGCTTGGTCAGATGCTCTTTCAGAGTCCTTGTTTCACTCGCCTAGAGTGCTAGGTGCCACCTAGTGACAGGGACTGTTACAGTTCCCAAGAAGGCCCTTGTGGAAAAGGACAGCTTTTTAAAAATTAAACAGATCCGTTAAGATGTCATTTATTTGTATCCCAAATGTGTATCTTACTAAGTGGTCTCTCAGGTATAATTAAAATATGCCAAAACATGATTTACTTACTCCTCATTGGAAATACAGGATTAGGAAAAGTGAAGAACATTTATTGTCAACTGAATTCTAAGCTATGTTCTGTTCTAAAGTATTATTTTATTTAATCCTCATGATAATCCTATGGATTAAGTGTGATTACTACCTTGTTTTTATCAGATGGGGAACCTGAAGCCCAGAGAGACTGTGTAATTTATACAAAATAACATGGCTAATTTATGGTGGAGCTGGGTTTCCAACCCCAGCAGCCTTAATCAAGAAGGTATGCTCTTAAAAAAATTACTCAAAACAAAAATTAGGCTCTTTCCCTAAGTCCTCGGAAGAATGCAGAACTGGTCCCAATTCTGAAGCAAGAAGTCATGGTTAGAATTTTATAAAACTCAGCTTTTTACTAAAGAAAATCCCCCCAAACCCAATCTGGCTATCAGAACTAACCTGAAACTTGAACTATGTAAGATTTTCTGGATTCTGAACTGAATAGCAAAAATATCTAAAGCTTGTGAAGTTTCCCTAAGTATTTCATCTTTATTGTAATATAGATTAATAAAAGGCTTATAGGGGTAGGGAGGGATAGGGTGCAAGTGCTCCATTGGATGTGCTCTTATTTCTTTAACTTTAAAATCCCTCTCAAGGACTCTTCCCCTTCAGCTGTTGTCCCAATTCACTGCCTCCCCTTTACAGAAGGGTGTGGAATCAATTCCTCTCCCTTCATTCTCTCTTAGACTCTGTCTTAAGCCCATAGATTATTACTCCCACCACATTGCCTTTGTCAGGGTCACAATGACCTTCACATTGTCAGCCCAATGGCCATTCTTAGTCTTTACCTTTCTTGACCTGTCTGCAACATTGGATCCAGTTGATTACTACCTCCTGGAAACACTTGTTTCACTTGGCTTCTGTGACTCCACAGTGTCCAGACCCTGCCCCCCCCAAGCCCCCCCGCACCAAGCATCCTGTGGTTCTCTCCCTGGTCCTTTGCTTGTTCTTCCTCATCTCCCAAACCTTGTAACAATAGAGGGCTCCAGGGCTTGGATCTTGAACCGCCCCTCTTTTCTACACTCACTCTCATAGCAAACTCATCCCCTCTCATAGCTTTCCATACCACTGTCTGCTGATGACTCTTCAACTATCTCTAGCTGAGACCTCTCTCCTGAGCTCCAGAGCTTTGTGCCCAACTGCCCCTGGACATCTGTATTTGAGACCAATAGGCATTTCAGTCTTATCAAGTTCAAATGGAGCTCCTTACCTTGTATTCCAAATCTACTTAGGCTTCCATCTTTCACCTCTTGGTCCTTGGTTTGGCATCTTCCTTGGCTCTTTTCTTTCTCTCATATGGCCACCATTCCCAGCTAGTCTGTCAGGAAATCCTGCTGGCTCTGCACTCAAAGCATGTCTTTCTACAACAATTTCTAACCATTTGTGCAGTTATCATCCTGCCCTTAGTCCCCATAATCTGTTACCTGGATTATTTAATTAGCCTTCTTTCTGGTTTCATTACTTTCATTCTCGCCTCTTAAAATCTATTCTCATCATGAAAGCCAGAGTGATCGCCTTAAAGTCACCCTTCTGCTCTAATCCCTTGACTTCCCATTTCTCTGAGTGAAAGCCTCTTGGTGCCCAGGAGGCTCTGTATCATCTGGGCCCCCCTGTACCTCTTCCTTCATCTCCGAATACTCTCCCATGCACACAATCCTCTCCAGACATGGTCTTTGTTATATTCCTAAAACATGCCAGTGTGGTTACATGCTAGGGCCTTTGCAGCCTCCACTTGAAATCTGTGTCCTCTACTTGAAATGATATCTCCCAGATATCCTGATGGCCCAGTTCCTTTTCTTCTTCAAGATTTTACTCAACTGTCACCTTCCCAAGGAGGCCTAACCTGCCCACCCCACTAAAATCGCAGTCTCTCCCCACTCTCCCCTAAACATTTTTATCTTGCTCAACTTTTTTTCTCATGGAAACTTTTCACCTCTACCATACTGTAGAATTAGTGTATTTATTACATTTACTGTTTATTGTCTCTCCTCCTACCTGGAAGGCAAGTTCTGTGAGGGCAGGGATTTTTGTCTATTCTATTCTCTAATGTGTTCACACAATCAGGACAGTACTTTCATAGTCAGGAGGACATGCATTAGGACTTTTGACATGATAGTGAATTGTACTGTTATATTGTTTGGGATTATTTTGTGTAAAATTATTATATTTGTTAAATGCAAAAACATAAAATACTTTACAAAATATATCTTACAATATTTGTTACCCTGTTTGGGCATTTTAAAGATTTATTTATTTGAGAGAGAGCAAGGGAGGGGGCAGAGGGAGAGGGAGAGTGAGAATACCAAGCAGACTCCGTACGGAGTGTGGAGCCCAACATGGGGCTCAATCTCAGGACCCTGGGATCATGACCTGAGCCAAAATCAAGAGCCAAATGCTTAGCTGACTGTACTGCCCATGTGCCCCATGTTTGAGCATTTAAAAAATATGTATCTATATATCTCTTCAAAAAATGGCGGCCTGGGTCTTTCTGGGTCTCCAAAGGACTCTCAAGGATTCTTTTTTTTTTAAATTTAATTTATTTTTTAAATTTCTTTTCAGTGTTCCAGAATTCATTGTTTATGCACCACACCCAGGGTTCCATGAAATACATGCTCTCCATAATACCCACCACCAGGCTCACCCAACCTTCCAACCCCTGCCCCTTCAAAACCCTCAGATTGTTTTTCAGAGTCCACAGTCTCTCATGGTTTGTCTCCCTCTCCAATTTCCCCCAACTCCCTTCTCTTCTCCATCTCCCCATGTCCTCCCTATTATTTCTTATGTTCCACAAATAAGTGAAACCATATGATAATTGACTCTCTCTGCTTGAGTTATTTCACTGAACATAATCTCTTCCAGTCCTGTCCATGTTGATACAAAAGTTGGATATTCATCCTTTCTGATGGAGGCATAACACTCCATAGTGTATATGGATCACATCTGCCTTATCCATTTGTCTGTTGAAGGGCATCTTGGTTCTTTCCACAATTTGGTGACTGTGGCCATTGCTGCTATGAACATTGGGGTACAGATGGCCCTTCTTTTCACTACATCTGTATCTTTGGGGCAAATACCCAGTAGCTCAATTGCAGGGTCATAGGGAAGCTCTATTTTTAATTTCTTAAGGAATCTCCACACTGTTTTCCAAAGCAGCTGCACCAACGTGCATTCCCACCAACAGTGTAAGAGGGTTCACCTTTCTCCACATCCTCTCCAACACACGTTGTTTACTGTCTTGTTAATTTTGGCCCTTCTAACTGGTGTAAGGTGGTATCTCAGTGTGGTTTTGATTTGAATCTCCCTGATGGCTAGTGATGATGAAAATTTTCCCAATCTGGCTAATGGAACCAGCGTTCGTGTCCTAGAGGCAGAAAGGTCTTCCCCCAGATCATAGAATCTAGAAAGACCTCAAGACACCTGATTGTAAAAATGATGAATCATAATTTTAGACAGAAGCTTTTGAAAGGAGCTAGGGGGAAGAGACTCCTTACGTACAGAGGAAAGCCCATCAGAATAACATCAGACCTGTCCACAGAAATCTGGCAAACTAGAAAGGGCTGGCAAGATGTATTCAGGGCACTAAATGAGAAGAACATGCAGCCAAGACTACTTTATCCAGCAAGACTGACATTCAAAATGGATGGAGAAATAAAGAGCTTCCAAGACTGGCAAGGTTTAAAAGAGTATGTGACCACCAAGCCGAAACTACAAGAAATATTAAGGGGGGTTCTATAAATGATGAAAAAAACCCCAAGAATATAATTGAACAGAAATTTATGGAGACAATCTATAGAAACAAAGACTTCACAGGTAACACGATGTCAATAAAAACGTATCTCTTAATAATTACTCTAATGTGAATGGCCTAAATGCACCCATAAAATGGCACAGGGTTGCAGATTGGATAAAATGACAGGACCCATCCATATGTTGTCTACAAGAGACCCATTTCAAACCTAAGGATACATCCAGACTGAAAGTGAAGGGATGGAGAAGCATCTTTCATGCCAATGGACCTCAAAAAAAGGTTGGGATAGCGATTCTCGTATCAGATAAATTAGATTTTAAACTAAAGACTGTAGTCAGAGATACAGAAGGTCACTACATCATTCTTAAAGGGTTTACCCACCAAGAAGATCTAACAATTGTAAATATTTATGCTTCCAATATGGGAGCAGCCAACTACATAAGAAAACTGTTAAGATAAAAAGTCATATTCGTATGAATACATTAATTGTAGGAGATCTTAACATGCCACTCTCAGTGGTAGACAGATCATCCAAGCAGAAAATCAATAAAGAAAAAAGAGCATTGACACATTGGACCAGATGGACCTCATAGATGTAAACAGAACATTCCACCCTAAAACAACAGAATACTCATTCTTCTCAAGTGCACATGGAACCTTCTCCAGAATAGACCACACACTGGGTCACAAATCAGGTCTCAACCGATACCAAAAGATTGAAATTATTCCCTGCATATTCTCAGATCACAGTGCTTTGAAACTGGAGCTCAACCACAAGAAAAAATTTGGAAGGAATTCAAATACCTGGAAACTAAAGACCACCTTGCTTAAGAATGCTTGGATCAACCAGGAAATCAAAGAAGAACTTAAACAATTCATGGAAACCAATGAGAATGAAGACACTTTGGTCCAAACTCTATGGGATACAGCAAAGGTGGTCCTAAGGGGGAAAGACTCTCAAGAATTCTTGTGAAAAAGAATTATTTTCTTGTGAGCCAAGTTTTTGTCCATTATAGCATTTTAGTTTCCTCAGCTTCACTTCAACCAAAGGTATTGTTATTGCCAGAGAACACAGGATAGTGTTAAAGTTATTTAATATGCTTTTGACCGTTTGGATTATACACCATGTGTCTGAATTATCTATTCAAAAAATAAATAGTAATTGTAAAAGTTTTACTTCCCCCTTTGAATTCTTAGTAATCTTCAAAGTTAACAAAGTAAGCATAGTTGATGCTAATAAAATTGGTCACTTGATTCCTGGTAGACTTATTAACAATGCTGGATAGCTTCTTTGAAAACATAGTCTTCATGGAGAAATTAAATCTAGATATATGAGAGAAAACCTCAAGTCATAACAATGACTTTTAAAAATCTTTTAATCAAAGTATAAAAGACATAAGAGGGCACATATTATAAATGTTTACAGTTCAGTGAATCTTCACAAACTAAAGTCACTCACATAACCAGCATCCAGATCAAGAAACAAGATTTCTAGCACCCCAGAAAGACTTCTTCACACTCCCAGTCACTACATCCCCCAATATACCCACTCTCCTAACTTCTAACTGAATAGTTTTACCTGGTTTTATATTTTATATAGATAGAATCATATAGTATATACTGTTTCATTTTTTATTTATTTTGCTCAGCATTATGTTTGAAAAATTCACCCATTTTGTTGTCTGTAGTTATAGGCTGTGAATTTTCATTGCTTTATGGTATCCCATGGCATGACTATACCATGATTTATTTATGTTTGTCTGTTGATAAACAGTTGAACAGTTTTCAATTTTATACTGTTACAAAGAGTCCTTTTATGAATATTCTAGCTCACATATATTATGGATTGAATGGTATCCTCTAAAAAAATATGTGAGGTACTAACCCCTGGTTCCTGTGAATGTGACTCTATTTGGAAACAAAGTCTTTGCAGGTGTAATGTTAAGATGAGGTCATACTTGATTAAAGTGTTAAGAAGAGGAGAAGAGACACAAGCTAGAGCACATAGGGAGAAGATGGCCTTGTGAAGACATAAGGCAGAGATTAGAGTAACACATCCGTGAGCCTAGGAAAGCTAAGGATTACCCACCATCACCAGAAGCTAAAAGACAGGGAAGAGATTGTGCCTCACAGCCCTCAGAAGGAAGCAACCCTGTCTACACCTTGATTTTGGACTTCTAGTTTCCAGAACTGTGAGAGAACATATTTCTGTTCTTTTAAGCCACCTGGTTTGTGGCACTTTTTTCCCAGAACCCCTAGGAAATGAATACAATATCTTTTGGGGAATTTAGGCTAAACGGTTACCAGTGAGTGATTTTACCCCACACCAGTAATGTATGAGAGTGGTGGGAGTGAGGGCTCCACATCTTCACCAGCACTTGGCATCATCAGTCTTTTTATTTCAACCCTTCTGATGAATGTTTAGTAGCATCACATTGTGGTCTTCAGATCGTTAGCCCTGTCATTGACCTTGCAAAACCAAATTTATTAAGACATTATTAAGATATTAAGAACATTTATTACTGAGTATCTCAACAAAATATTTTTATTTGATGCATTCTCTGGTACAGGAAGTAGGGAAAAAATTAAATGTTAAATGGACAGTAAAACCACATTTTAAACTGCCTAATATTCTTCTGCCACAGGTTCAGAGAGAACAAAAGAATCCAAGTAAACAAATCACAGATTCAATTAGTCAATACAAGTGAGAATCAATTATGCTGGCTGGAATTATCATTATCACTTGCATCTTAGCAGGATAGGATATTAACTTCTAGATAGTAGCTATATTAGGGTATCATGGTAGTACTAGTCATTTCAGTGACCAAAAAAAACCCACATAAAAGCAAAAGTGTTGGGGAGATTTCTGGCTTTAAAAATATCTGGGGCACAAACTGCAGCATCTTCCCCCTCTCCCTCAGTTCTTTCTTCTTGCTTGTCCATAGTCTCAAAAAAGCTCTACTAAGTCATGATAAACATGGCACCTTCTGGGATCACGAAGCAATGGAGAAAGAGTGGTCTTGGAAAAACTGGCTTGCATTTTGAAGAGAAATAAAATTGGATCCCTCCATAATACTGAGACAGGGAAACTGAAGGAACTCCATGAAAAGAAAATTTTTTTTTTCTTTGCTCTTTTTCCTGCTTCTATTCCTGCTAGAACCTACACCCCTGCCTTACACATGCCTTAGTTTATGTCCCCCTTGAAAAGGTCAAGGAGTTAATGATTTCTTTGGAGTCTTCTAGAGCAATAGACACCATCTAAGGAGCGGCAGGGTGGGGTGGTCATGAATGTTCTCTGAGACTTCTAACTCCAAATGCCTTGAACACCAAGACCCCTGGCTCTAGGCATGAGTGACTTATGGAGGGCACCTGAACACTCATCATTGTTCAACCAGTTCCTGGATGCCAGAGAGGACACGTGCACAAGATCACCGTCTTTAGTAAAAACTCCAGACCTCCCAGCGTGCATGGGCGGCTCAGTCGGTTGAGTGGCTCAGCTCACAATCCCAGCAATCCTGGAATAGAGCCCCAGGTCAGGCTCCCTGCTCAGTGGGGAGTCTGCTTCTCCCTCTCCCTCTGCACTCCCCACCCCTGCTCAGGCTCTCTTTCTCTTGCTCACGCTCTCAAATAAATAAACAAATAAATAAAATCTTAAAAAGAAACAAACAACTCCAGACCCCCAAGCAAAGATGAGACTCATCCTCCATTTCCTTTTTGAGTCTCCCAGATGCTCCCTCTGTATCTGGGTTCTCTATATCTTCAGTTAACTGCCCTCACTTCCTGCTGGCTTGCATTTGCACTAAGCCAATGACCCTCTTGATTGGTTCTTCAGGACCCCCTCTGGTTCCTTGGACTTGCCTGCCTGCATCAATATCACATATACAGGGGAGCTCCAGATGGATGTGAAAATCAATATATATAGTTAAAATGGAAAAAATGTGGGAGGCAGTCCATGTTGAGAAGGGCTTCAGTGAAACTCAGAAGTACACACCATAGGAAAAAAAGTTGACACAACTGATGACGTTCGGTGAAGGGGTAAAAAGGAGGGATGCAGGGCAGCTAAGGCAAGGTGGTGTGAGGTTACACTCGCTCACAGCAGGTTTCTGTAGCAACTGGTGGAAGAGAGGATGGGTCAGGCGAGAGAACACAGGGCAGAAGGGCAGGGCAGCTGCTGCCTATAGTTGCCAGATTTAGCAAATGAAGTTGAGTTTGTTTTCATCTGAGAGAATGTACTCAGAGCTGTGGACTTCTAAAGCTTTTATTTGCAAAGAAGGCACCAGGAGCCTTTTCCACCCTCTGGGTGCACAAGCCTTCAGAGAAAAAGCAATGATGGGTGATGTCTGCTCGGAGACCCCAGCTTACACAAGCTCCATAAGCAGTCAGTGAGTTCCAGGACGCCAAGACCCTGTAGGAAGTTCATTTCCATAAACCAAGGCAGAAGTGCCTGCCGACTGTGGTTAACAAGAAAATTCAACAAAGTGGATTTTTTTTTTTTAAAGATTTTATTTATTTGAGAGAGAGAGAGAGCATGAAAGGGGCAAGGGGCAGAGGGAGAAGCCAGCTCCCTGATGAGCAGAGGGCCTGATGTGGGACTTGATCCTGGGACTCCAGGATCATGACCTGAGCCGAAGGCAGCTGCCCAACCAACTGAGCCACCCAGGTGCCCAACAAAGTGGATTTTAAAGATCCAATTGGCTTTATTCACTGATTTGGGAATCAGGCGGCATCCCATCTAGCAAATAGGCACTTTAAGGAGCTGTACAAAATGAAAGGCTTTCATAAGCAGAAGAGGGTGGGACAAGGACATTATTAGAGAAGAGTGGATTGTTCATGGCAAAGTCACCTTCCTTTAGGGGACAACAGAGTTCCCTCAGGGAGATTGTCTCACTAGCGCTGGCCAGGTAATTCCGATTGGCCATTTAACATTCCACTCCTAGAAGAGGCTGAAACTATGGTTGATTTGGGCAGTAGGTCTCAGTTTGGTGGCATGGGTTTAGCACGAGTGACTCCACTGGGGCCTATTATCTCCTTTTTAATACATCTATGATGCTCTAACTAGTGATGTTGGGTTCTCCCCTCCTTGGATTTCTGGATATTAAAAGCCAACCTGTTGATGAAAAGTGTGAACTTGCCTGAGTTGGAATTGGGTTCGCCTCTTACCAACTACAGTCTCTTTTTGCCCGAGATGTCTCATCTGTAAAACAGAGAGTGTAATACAACCTACATCATAAGGCTTTGGAGGCGAGTAGTGAGTTAATGTTGTGAAGTATTTAAACAGTGCCTGGCACTTAGTGAGAACTATAAAACATATTGGCCATTATTATCAAGGCCATTTGGGATGTCTGGGTTAACCCAGATCTATCTTACATCTACTAACAGCACGTGACTTGGGTAAGAGTCTGGTTTCCTGTGTGCCCTGCAGTCAAGTCCGGCTACCCTCCTTGGATGGGAGGAAAGACTGTGTGCTTCTAGTTCCTGAGAATTTAACAAAGCTAGAAGCTGTTGTCTTTTCAAAATTCCCCAGGGGCCAACATGTAAAAATGCTGTTATTTGTGGAGGCCAAGAATTAATACTGCTTTTTTTAAAAAATGGAGAAGCTGAAGCACCAAGGAGTGATTATAAATAATGAAACTCACACCACTGGTTCCTGGGAGGTGAGATCTAAATGCAGGCATTTTGGGCTTCTCCTCTTCCTGCAGCTGGCATTCTGTTGCCTGTGCTCCCATCCCTTCCATGGACCTGCTCTCTAAGGCAGGGCAGGGGGGTGAATTCCTTGGGCCTTTGGTTTTTAATTGGCAACACCTGGAGCTCTAACCACCGGCCCCCTGCAAAGCCCACAGGGATGAAGCTTTATGGATGGAAATAGTGGGCAGGGGTATGAAGTTTTAGGCTTAAACACTCAGCCTGGCAATTTCTTAATCTTCCTCCTAAAAACACATTGTGACAGCAATTACCCTCCTCCCTCCAGTTAAGATTGCTCGATAATAATGATAATAAAAACAAACATGACAGAATGCTTACTAGGTGCCAACCTTGTACCAAGTGCCTCACATGTAGTATCTCATTTAATCAGCTATACACTCAGTGGGGTCCTGTTATTACCCACACTCCCATGTTTCGGATGAGGAAACTGAGGCTTTAGAGGACAGAAATGAAGGTGGCTGGGAAGTTGCTGAAAGATCAGAGGAGCCCCATCACTTGCTCCGGTAGCATTTTATTTCCAGGAAGCCTCCTGAGCTGCTCCCTTTGCCATGAGTCTGCACTCACCATCACGAAGACCACAATAAAAGGAAACCAAATGATGGGCTTAATCAAGATATCAAACACATAATTTAACATTTCCAAAGCTGTACTTGTTCTAATCTCTGCCAGAGTGGGAAGGAAGAAAGAGTGTTAACCTTCATTAGTCAGTCCTCCCCCACCAGCCTGATTCAGCCCCATAAACAATAGATATAATTACACCGAACAATTGGGTGTTTATTTCTATGTCTAGACACAGAGCTCACATTTGAAAACAAAAGAGAACAGAAAAGAGAGAGCATCCTGCTGCTTTTTAATTCTTTGTGTCAAACTTTTCCTCAGCCTGGATGCTTCTCTCGTGATCAAAACTTTTTGAAAAAGTCTTTTTTTTTTTTTTTTTGAAGAGGAATTAGTATTAGGAGTAAGACAATAATATATTTAAAGAGCCTCTAGTCTGAGTAGAAACAAGTCATTTATAAACCGTAGAGGATTTAGAAAACCATGCATGGATGCTAAAACTAGTGAGTGAAAGTTTGAAGAGGAATAGGTTATTTACATAGTATCAGAGTTGTCCCTGCAAATTATATTGTAATTGTAAAGGAGAATAGTAACTTGACCTTGGCAAGACCTGGCAGACACTAACTTTATCATGTGATGCAAGTCAACATCACCGATATTGGGACAAACCGACATCAGGAAAACCCATCAGGTGCCTCCTGAAATGATGCACTGAGGGAGAAAACGTCATTTCTCCCAAGATGCATAATCTAATCGTGAAGAAACTTCAGATACACTCAGCTGGAGGGGGGGCACGTTTTACAAAATAACTGATCTTTATTCTTCAAAAGTGTCAATGTCATGAAAGACAAAGACTGAAGAACTTTAAAGAAGAGTGAAAGAACTTTAAAGAAGTGAAAGAACTTTAAAGAAGAGTGAAGTACAATGGAGTGGTTTTTAGTATATTCACAAGAGTGCACAGCCATCACCACTACCTGATTCCAGAACATCTCATCAAAAGAAGAAACTCTCACACCCCTTAGCTGTCACTCCCCATTCCCCCTCCTTCTCTCCCTGCCAGTGCTTGGCAACCACTGATCAACTTTCTGCATCTACGGATTTGCTATTCAGGACATTTCATATGAACAGAGTTATACAACAGGTGGTCTTTTCTGACTGGCTTCTTTCACTTAGCATGTTGTCATGAGTATCAGTATTTTCTTCCTATTTATGACCAAGTGATATTACGTTGTGTGGATAAATCACATCTGGTTTGTTCTTTTTTTCACGAAACAAATCACATTTATCTGTTCATCTCTTGACAGACATGTGGTTTTTTTCCATGTTTTGGCTGTTATGAAGAATTCTGCTGTGAACGTTTATATTTAAGTATTGGCTGGAAATTGTGTTTTCAGTTCTTTTGGGTATATATCTAGGAGGTGCAACTGTTAGGTCAATTGTTTTTGAGGAACTGCCAAACTGGTTTTGAAAGTGGCTAACCCATTTTACATTTCCACCCCAAATGTAGATTCCAGTTTCTCCATATCCTCGCCAACATTTGTCTTGTCCATCTTTTTATGACAGCCATCCTAGTGGGTGAGAAGTGTTATCCCATTATGCTTTGGATTTGTCTCTCTCTAATGATAAATGTGTTTGTAGGGGATTTGAATATCTTTGGGGAAATTTCTGTTCAGGTGCTTTGTCATTTCTAAATTGTCTTTTTATTGTTGTTTTATTGTTGAATTGTAAAAGTTCTTTTTAGAAGTTCTTAGAACTTTATACTAGACCTTTCCCAGATAAATGATTGCAAATATTTTGTACCATTCTGGGAGTGGTCTTTTCATTTTCTTGATAGTGTCTTTCCACGCACGAAAACTTTCAGTTTTGATGAAGTTAAATGTATGTGTTGTTTTTTTTTCCCTTAACTGTTGTGCTTTAAGTGTCATTTCTAAGAAATCATTGCCTAGGGGCACCTGGGTGGCTCAGTTGGTTAAGCCTCTGCCTTCGGCTCAGGTCATGATCCCAGGGTCCTGGGGGATCAGGTCATGATCCCAGGGTCCTCAATAGGGAGCCTACTTCTCCCTCTCCCACTCTCCTGCTTGTCACCCTCTCTCTCTTTGCCAAATAAATCTTTAAAAAAAAAAAAAGAAAGAAAGAAATCATTGCCTAATCCAAGGTCCCAAAGATTTATGCCTGCATTTTCACTTAAGAGTTTAATAGTTTTAACCTCTTTGGATTTTGAAGGCAAAATTATACCATATCTGAGTGCTCTGCTGCAACCCCCGACCATAAAGAAGCCAGTTTTGGGTGTGCTCCCAGACTAATAAAACACAATACTACAGCAAACACAGCCTGTGGTACAACCCGCCCCCCCCAACCATTGGTACTTTGTTTTTTCTAAGATTTTATTTATTTATTTGACAGACAGATCACAAGTAGGCAGAGAGGCAGGCATAGAGAGAGAGAGGAGGAAGCAGGCTCCCCATTGAGCAGAGAGCCCGATGTGGGCTCAATCCCAGGACCCTGGGATCCTGACCTGAGCCAAAGGCAGAGGCCTTATCATACAGAACCACCCAGGCGCCCCACCATTGATACTTTTGACATAACACTCGAATGTTATATCTATGTACATATACATGTACAAAAATATGCATATGGTGACATAATAAAAAAAAATATTTAGACTCTGCTTTTGGTTCCTGACACAGAGCTCCTAAAAGCCATATAATTTCCTGAGTGATGGGGTGATGGGAGTTCCTTTTACAGAGCTCTTTAATCTCCCAGCATTTCTTTTTTCTTTTTCTTTTTCTTTTTTTTTTTAAGATTTTATTTATCTATTTGACAGAGGGAGATGGTGAGAGAGGGAACACAAACAGGGGGAGTGGAGAGGGAGAAGCAAGTCTCCCACGGAGCAGAGAGACTGATGTGGGGCTCCATCCGAGGACCCTGGGATCATAATCTGAGCCAAAGGCAGGCACCCAATGACTGAACCACCCAGGTGCCCCTCTCCTAGCATTTGTTGATAGGGGACACTTTTGTATTAATGGGGCATTGTGTGGTGGGCTCCTAGATAGCTTCAGGATGGGGGCTGGTCACTAGAAAGACCAAGCCATGATTCAAAGCTTGGAACTTTCAGCCTCACTGCCTCTATCCTCTCCGGAGTATAGAGTGCATACTCTACACATTTTCTTATCTCTCTTTTTTGTGTGTATTTTCATGTTTTTTTTTTAAAGATTTTATTTATTTATTTGACAGACAGAGATCACAAGTAGGCAGAGAGGCAGGCAGAGAGAGAGAGGTGGAGGCAGGCTCCCTGCGGAGCAGAGAGCCCGATGTGGGGCTCGATCCCAGGACCCTGGGATCATGACCTGAGCTGAAGGCAGAGGCTTAACCCACTGAGCCACCCAGGCGCCCCTATTTTCATGTTTTATCTATCACTTCATAGCCCTTCTAGAAATCTTTCTCATTACTTTTTACAGCCACATAGCACTCCATCGTGTGGATTTATCATGGCTTCTCTTCTACACATTGGGTGGTTTCTCATCTTTTGTTCTTCAATGAGTAGCTTCATGCATATGTCTATTCACATTTTTGCCAAAGTATTCTGAGATAGATTCACATCAATCAGGCCTCTGTGATGAAGTCTCCATAAAAATCCCTAAACTATGGGGATTGGAGGGCTTCCACTTTGCAGAATACATCCACATGAGAGGAGAGTGGTACACCCCAAAATGAGGACAAGACGTTCCTGCACTCAGGACCGTTCCAGATCTCGTTCTTTGTGTGCCTTCCTCTGGCTGTTCATCTGTACACTTTACATCTTTTTCAATAAACTGGTAAACATAATAAATGTTCTCTTGCATTTTGTGACCCATTACAGTGAATTAGCAAGCCTGAGGGGTTGGGACTGTGTCAACTCCTGACTTTGTAGCCAACTTGGACAGAAGATAGATAGCCTGAAAACCCATCACTTGTGACCAATATTTGAAGTGAGTCTTAAATATGGACAGTAAGTAGCAGAATGGAATTAAATTGAAACACGCCAAGATGTAGTCTGAAGACTTGGAAAATTCATTGATGAGGGGGAAAGCCCTCACATATTTGGTATCAGAAATGTAGTAAGTAGAGAAACAGTTTTTTCTAATGTGTCAGTGCATAGTCAAAGATATCTGTATATGTCAGTATATTATAGTCAAATCTAGCAAAATACAAGGCTCCCTCATTTCAGACTGCTAAAATTATGGAGAAAGAGCACCTCTCTGCTGGGGACACCTTGCTGATAGCACAGAAACATGGAGTACATGTGGTTCACTTAGAGACAATGGGAGGAACAGACTGCCTGGGAAGGAAACCTACTGAGAAGAAATAATCAAAACATAGAGAAAATCCTCAATCACATCTTTAAAAAATTTTTTTTATTAACGTATAATGTGTTATTAGCCCCAGGAGTACAGGTCTGTGAATCACCAGGTTTATACACTTCACAGCACTCACCACAGCACATACCTTTCCCAATGTCCATAACCTAACCACCTTCTCCCTACCCGCCTTCCCCCGGCAACCCTTAGTTTGTGAGATTAAGAGTCTCTTATGGTTTGTCTCCATCCTGATCCCATCTTACTTCATTTATTCTTTTCCTACCCCACAAACCCCCCATCTTACCTCTCAGCTTCCTCATATCAGGGAGATCATATGATAGTTGTCTTTCTCTGATTGACTTATTTCGCTAAGCATGATACCCTCCAGTTCCATCCACGTCATTGAAAATGGCAAGATTTCATTTCTTTTGATGGCTGCATAGTATTCCATTGTGTATATATACCACATCTTTTTTATCCATTCATCTGTTGATGGACATCTAGGTTCTTTCCATAGTTTGGCTATTGTGGACATTGCTGCTATAAACATTCGGGTGCACGTGCCCCTTCGGATCACTACGTTTGTATCTTTAGGGTAAATACTCAGTAGTGCAATTGCTGGGTCATAGGATAGCTCTATTTTCAACTTTTTGAGGAACCTCCATGCTGTTTTCCAGAGTGGCTGCACCAGATTGCATTCCCACCAACAGTGTAGGAGGGTTCCCCTTTCTCCACATCCTCGCCAGCATCTGTCATTTCCTGACTTGTTAATTTCAGCCATTTCTGACTGGTGTGAGGTGGTATCTCATTGTGGTTTTGATTTGTATTTCCCTGATGCCGAGTGATGTGGAGCACTTTTTCATGTGTCTGTTGGCCATCTGGATGTCTTTGCAGAAATGTCTGTTCATGTCCTCTGCCCATTTCTTGATTGGATTACTTGTTCTTTGGGTGTTGAATTTGATAAGTTCTTTATAGATTTTGGATACTAGCCTTTCATCTGATATGTCATTTGCAAATATCTTCTCCCATTCTGTCAGTGTCTTTTGGTTTTGATGACTGTTTGCTTTGCTGTGAAGAAGCTTTTGATCTTGATGAAGTCCCAATAGTTCATTTTTGCCCTTGCTTCTCTTGCCTTTGGTGATGTTCCTAGGAAGAAGTTGCTGCGGCTAAGGTCAAAGAGGTTGCTGCCTGTGTTCTCCTCAAGTACTTTGATGGGTTCCTTTCTCACATTGTGGTCCTTCATCCATTTGGAGTCTGTTTTTGTGTGTGGTGTATAGAAATGGTCCAGTTTCATTTTTCTGCATGTGGCTGTCCAATTTTCCCAACACCATTTGTTGAAGAGACTGTCTTTTCTCCATTGGACATTTTTTCCTGCTTTGTCAAAGATTAGTTGACCATAGAGTTGAGAGTCTGTTTCTGGGCTCTCAATTCTGTTCCACTGATCTATGTGTCTGTTTGTGTGCCAGTACCATACTGTCTTGATGATGACAGCTTCGTAATAGAGCTTGAAGTCTGGAATTGTGATGCCACCAACTTTGGCTTTCTTTTTCAACATTCCTCTGGTTATTCTTGGTCTTTTCTGGTTCCATGTAAATTTTAGGATTATTTGTTCTGTTTCTTTGAAAAAAAAAATGGATGGGATTTTGATAGGGATTGCATTAAATGTGTAGATTGCTTTAGGTAGCATAGGCATTTTCACAATATTTGTTCTTCCAATCCACGAGCATGGAACATTTTTCCATTTCTTTGTGTCTTCCTCCATTTCTTTCATGAGTACTTTATAGTTTTCTGAGTACAGATTCTTTGCCTCTTTGGTTAGGTTTATTCCCAGGTATCTTACGGTTTGAGGTGCAATTGTAAATGGGATCAACTCCTTAATTTCTCTTTCTTCTGTCTTGTTGTTGGTGTATAGAAATGCAACTGATATCTGTGCATTGATTTTATGTCCTGACACTTCACTGAATTCCTGTATGAGTTCTAGCAGATTTGGAGTGGAGTCTTTTGGGTTTTCCACATAAAGTATCATATCATCTGTAAAGAGTGATAGTTTGACTTCTTCTTTGCCAATTTGGATGCCTTTAATTTCCTTTTGTTGTCTGATAGCTGAGGCTAGGGCTTCTAGTACTATGTTGAATAGCGGTGGTGATAATGGACATCCCTGCCATGTTCCTGACCTTAGTGGAAAAGCTCTCAGTTTTTCTCCATTGAGAATGATATTTGCTGTGGGTTTTTCATAGAATGCTTTGATGATATTGAGGTATGTACCCTCTATCCCTACACTTTGAAGAGTTTTGATCAGGAAAGGATGCTGTACTTTGTCAAATGCTTTTTCAGCATCTACTGAGAGTATCATATGGTTCTTGTTCTTTCTTTTATTAATGTATTGTTTTACATTGATTGATTTGCAGATGTTAAACCAACCTTGCAATCCTGGGATAAATCCTACGTGGTTGTGGTGAATAATTCTTTTAATGTACTGTTGGAGCCTATTGGCTAGTATTTTGGTGAGAATTTTTGCATCTGTTTTCATCAAGGATATTGGTCTGTAGTTTTCTTTTTTGATGGGATCTTTGTCTGGCTCAACCACATCTTTTGAGAAACTAAATCTGGTCAGCTCAACCTATACCCTTTTAATCAATGGCACCAAGACATCTCTTTTTGCTTAAGCCAACCAGAGTTGCAACCCTAAGAATACTGAGTAATAGGGTATCAAGAAAGCCTTCGGCCATGCAAGATTATGTCAGAGACATTCCAGGTACAACTCCAGGAAAAAACACAATAAAGCAACTATCCTAATAAAGATGTCCAAGGACCTATTTGGTTTCCCAGTAGAGATAAGAAGTTAATTTTGTAATATATTATGTGTTTTAAGTGTGCAATATCATTGTTAAAAAAAAAACAACAACAACAGGGTAGATACCTTAATTAAATGCTTTATTCCTTGAAAAAAGGAAAACTAGAACTGAACTTCCAGCTCTAATATCACTGAGGACACATCATATTACAAATACAATATTAAAAAAAGTTAGAAATGTTGCAAATTAACCAGAGTGTTACAAGAAACACAAAGTGAGCTGTGCTTCTAGAAACATGGTGCAGACTTGATAGACCTACATCAGATCCAAAACATATTTGTAGAAAACAGTATCTCAGAATAGACAATAGGACTGAAGAAACCAGAACAGCATTGCGAGGGCTCTGAAGCAGAAGTTCAAGGTCCCTGAGTGCTCATAGTCATATATGTATTTACTGTCAGCTTGTGTTGGTAGGGTCTTTTCCCAAGCTGCTGGTGCAGGTGCCATGTTTACACTGGAGTGGTGGGTCCAAGACATGTCCCCTTAGAGTTTTAGAGAGGAGTGTGTGGTTGATAGTACCAAGCACAGCCCTGTCCCTACTGGGTGTATTGGTCCTGCGGTAACCCACTCCCCCAAGTTTTGAGGTGCCCCCAATCCCCACCGTCATAGGAATGAGTTTAATTTCAACTGGTAGAAGGAGGCCGAAGTTTCCATACTTGCTGAGCGCCTCTGCCCTGCGTTGGGC
The DNA here is from genome assembly GCF_902655055.1 of Lutra lutra. Taxonomy (NCBI): domain Eukaryota; kingdom Metazoa; phylum Chordata; class Mammalia; order Carnivora; family Mustelidae; genus Lutra; species Lutra lutra. The sequence continues at coordinate 150,750,965 of NC_062278.1, forward strand.
ATCAGTTACATGTTCGATGGCCAGAAAAGCCACAGGGTCTGAGGGAGAGGAGGTGGCGTATTGTATTTTTGTCAGCAATGTCCTGAGTGGAGTGGGCTGTTAAATTATCATCTATATGCAGTAGTCCAGTTTCCTTTTCCAGACTTAGCTCTTTTGGATCTTGTCCTAAGATTTTCCCAAAGACAGTGGGGGGAGACTTTCAAATCCCTGGGACCCAGGGTCTTCCCTCTCCAAGGCAGATAATTCTTGAGATGCAGATTTAATGGGCTACAGAAAAAGGTATCTTTTAAATCTAGCATAGTGTAATATGTCTCATTAATTGGCAAATTGGCAAATAGGGTCTATAGATTGGGTCCTACAGGATGTATGTCTTGAACATCCTCATTAACAGTTCAGCGGTCTTGAACAAATCTGTATTCCTCACTCCCTGGCTTTTTTACTAGGTAAAATAGGGGTGTTGCATGGAGACCTACTTGGCCTGATGAACTCTTGCTCAAAGAGCTTATTTGTTACCTGGAGGATTCCTTCTACAGCTTCTGTTTTTGGGGTTATTGCTTGACCCAGAGCCAGTGATCTAGCTGCTTTATTTCTACCTTCATGGGCATGGTGCTGACCATACTTCCCACTCATCCTTGCATCAAGTCCTCTCAATTAACTTGGTTTAAAACACTTTATGGAATCTCATTTCCTTTAGGTATTGGCATATCTTGTACCTGGGGACTTGGATTTCTATAGTGTCCGGTTCCCAACTGATTGAGGCCCCCTGATTTGGATAAAATGTCTCATTCTAAGAGAGGAACAGAGAGGGCACTCTGGTATAATAGAAAAGAGAACTTTAGTAACTTGGACCCTATTTCACAGGTCAAAGACTTCAGAAATCTTTTGGTCTCTCCTTTTCTTGAGACTCCTTTTAGGTTACATTTTCTGTGGAAAGGCTACACTTTTGGGTGTTCAATACGCAGAAAGTGGCTCCAGTATCAAGCAAAAATTGAACCTCCTTTCCTCCCACTGCCAAGGTTTCCCTGAGCTCTTCATGGGAGATGAGGATCTGATTGTCTGAGACAATGGAGGAGCCCCGTGGTCCTGCCACATCTCATCTTAAGTGAGGGGAAACTGGAATGACTTGGTTGTGTTTATCCCCTTCCTCTTTTGGGGGTGATTTGAGAAATCCCATTTCCAGTGCCCCTCTTGCTTACAGCATGTGCATTAGTTAGATCCTAACTTTATGGGTTCTCTCCTGGTACCATTGGGGGAGGGCAGGGGCACTCACCCACAGTGTCTTCTTTTCCTCCCCTGGGCTACCACATGTGGATGGGAGTCCTCCATCACCTCCCTGTTATTGAACACCCTGAAAGCCCACCTCTATAAGCTGAGTGGAGTTAGTGTCAGGACCCATGGCAAATTTTCGAAGTTTCAGATGGTTATCTGGAGCACTTCGAGATATGAATTGGGTATTGAGGACCACTTACCTATCTTGGGCCTTGGGATTCCAACTTGTATTCCATTTCAGGCAATCCTGCAACTTTCTAAGAAAGTTGATGGCTTTTCATCAGTCCTCTCCAAATCTCCCTTCATTTGGACCAGTTCATAGGAGGTCTACTTACTTCTTGCATAGCTTTCAAAAGCAGACTCCAGAAATGCCCTGACTTCTCCTTCCCTTCTAAAGAGTTAGGATCCCGTTCAGGGTTCGTCCCTGGTACTGCCTCCTCACTTAGTCTTCTGGAACCTGACTTGGGATCATACTCCTTATTAGCCTCTTCTCTGGCTTTTGTAAATATGGCAGACTTTTCTTCTGCCATTAGGAGGGTGGTTAGCAAAGCCTGGATGTCTGAGCAAGTTGAATTATGTGTAGAAAAGATGCCCTGCGTTAGGTTCAAAACCTCAACCAGGTGAGCCCACAGCCCTTTGATGCCTCCCAGTTGTGTAAGTCTGAAGTTGTAAACCAGACATGCAATATTGATGAGATGTCCATTACCGGCAGGTACTTGCCTTCATGGAAATATTCCAGCCCCAGGTTTCGGATTAGTGCCATCTGGCAAGGGAGGGTAAAGGGATTCAAGAGAAATCAGAGACCTGTTGGTGTGTGTGGGGGGGTGGGGATTAATAAAGGATTAGGAGTTGGTACAGATGGGGCCAGAGGAGCTTGGTCTGAGTATCAGGGGAGTAGGTTTGGGACCCCTTAGAACTTGTGACTGACTTAGAGGTGGGGGAAGGGGTCTAGGTTTTCTCTAGCTTACAGTATTCTTCTTCATCAAATGGACCCTTTAATATTGGAAGCATTTTGGGGGTTTTAGATTCAACCTTCATTTTACATATGTGACATTTCCTCTGTAGACCCCTTTTTCTGATATAGTGTCATAAAACTTTGAATGTAATACTTCCCATTTCCGTGCTCTCTACAAAACAAGTCCAATTGTAATATGGTATTAAAATTCAAAGCTTCACTCTCCAGCCATTTCTCTTCATCTTCTAAGATATATTGTGGCCAGGCTATGTTACAGAAGAAGATTGTCTGCTTTTAGATTAAGGGGGAAAGCCTTCCAGGTATGGAGGATACAGTCCCATGGGCTCTCCTTGGGGATGAACTTGTCCTCACCTCCTTATTCTGGATTTTTCCTTAGGTTCTCCTTCCAACTACCTCCCCCCACCACCATCAAGAGGTTTACAGCGGTCCAGTGCTTTCACTGCCAAAGTCAGGTTTGATTCCCAGTCAAGGAACAAGGCAGCCAGGATGGGGATTCAGATGGAGCAAAAAGCCACACAGTTTAGTGAACAAAAACACACCACACAGACATTAGATCAGTCAGATCAGAGATGCCTTGCAACCTCCCAGACCCTAAGCGCCAGATGCCAGAACTCGTGTCCGGCGTCCCTGACAAATAGAACAATCCACCTTCGGATCAGTCTCAGATAGATGGCTCCCTTTTGCTGGGCTGGAATATGCGATCTCCTGAGTGGCCAGGTCGTGCAATCTTTTGCTGCCTCCTTCACCCTGGGATTTCTCTGCTGGCTTACTCAGACTTGTGAAACAACTTGAATTAACATCTGCTAGCTGTGCCTCAGACCTGGTGCTAGTCACTTCTGTGGAGATCCTTCCTTCTGAGAAAAAGCCTCTGCGGAGCCGAGGATTCTGCGGTGAGGTCAGAACACTAGGTGGGGGTGGGGGTGGGTTTACAGGCACCAAGAAGGGAGAGTCCACCGAGGAATCCGTCCCAGCCCTGGCAGCATGAACAGGTTAGCCTGGGATGCGCTGCCGCTGCCCACTGTTCTGTTCTTTGGAAACCAGGTAACCAGAGGATGGAGTCTCAGAAGGATGAGTGTCCCATCCGGGTTGCCACATCTGTGACCGAAATAAAGCGTACAGTTGCTTCTTGGTAAATTACAGATATGGACTACACCAGATGGAGTTGTTACACACAGGAAACTTTATTCGCAGCAAATAAGGAGAAAGCCGGCAATCACTTCCCAAGCCAGGACTCTCTAAGCAGGGATGAACCAGATTCTGTTAATCCGGGGTTTGGGATGAAGTTTCATCATTATATGTAAAAGGCGAGCATAGGTTTGTGCATATGCGCTTACAAAACATACTTATACGAGCATCGTGTGTTAGGTTAAGGAGGTTTATGTTCCTCCCAGGGCGGGGATCCTAACATTATAATGAAGTCGACGTGAAGGTCTGGCTCTTTATGGCTCGGTTGTGCAGGCGCCCCCTGGTGGTTGAGCGCGAATTCGTCTAGGCCAGTTGGAGCTTGTTTCTTTCTCTGTTCCAGAAAGACGTTAGTTTCTAAAAGATAAAATTGATAGTGTGGCCTGAGTGTAGGGGGCCTTGCCAGTGACATTGTCTGCCTCAATTTAAGCCCCAAATTATAAAAATGTGCATATTTCCTTCAAAGACAGGACTGGCGGATGCTGGCCAGGTGGGTTTGGCTGGGGTATAATCCAGTAAGAGGATCCTGGGAGTCCTGGTTCCTGGAGTAGCCCGGGACGCCTGCAGACAGCGAGTTCAAATAGGGACTGAGGTTGGCCAATATGCAGATGCCACCTCAGAGTGATTTTCTGGGGTGGGCCCCTTCCCCACTGAGGCCGATGCGGGAGCTGGTGCCTGGCTGTGGCATCAGACCCTTGGACTTCCCCGGGTTGCTCAAGTCAGGCCAAGGGCACGAAGTGCGCATGCACGTGTGAGGAAGCTTAGGGATCCCGGGACCTAGGACAGGGCTGTTGTCCTGAGATGCTGGGTCTGAGAGGCTCTTGGGGATGTAAACCTTAAAAATAAAAAAATAAAAAAAAAGAAAGGAAGGAAGGAAGGAAGAGAGAAAGAAAGAAAGAAAAAGAGAAAGGAAGGAAGGAAGGAAGGAAATAGCTAATTATTTTACCAGCAAAATATATTTATTTGGGGCGCCTGGGTGGCTCAGTGGTTGAATCCTCTGCCTTTGGCTCAGGTCATGATCTCAGGGTCTTGGGATCGAGTCCTGCATGGGGCTCTCTGCTCAGCAGGGAGCCTGCTTCCTCCTCCTCTCTCTCTCTGCCTGCCTCTCTGCCTACTTGTGATCTGTCAAATAAATGAAAAAAAAATCTTTAAAAAATATATATTTATTTGAGAATTGCAGAGAAATTGCCGTTTGGGACAAGCAAACTATACAAACCACAGGCAACTCTGAAGAGATCAAGGGAAGGTCAGCTTTTATTAGGTTTCAAGAAGAAATTGAGGGTTGTTTTGATGCAAAGTTTATTGGAGAAGAACAAGAGTTCAAGGTTATAATGATTTCTCATTGACTGAAAGCCATGGTTAGCTGGTTGCTGCTGGGGCTGGGAGAGATCTTTTTCTTAAAGGCGGGAGGTACAATTCCTATGGGAAAAGTGTCCTCCCTTGTCCTTCAGCTGAGTACACGAGAGCTCCCCCTTCAGGGCTTCCTGACTCCATTTTTATGAGGGTTCCTTGACCCATTTTCACACTTGCCCAACTTGATCAAGAGATCTCCTCAAAACCGTCGCTGATCCAGAGTAGGGTTTTGTGCATTTAGTGGTTTTTGTCCTGGTTGTCATGTCCCCCGCTGGTGGGAAAGTGTGATGACTGGGAACCACCAAGGCCACATTTGAATAATGAGGAAGGGAAGGCGGGAGAACTCTCAGGTATCTTCCACCTAAAGTCTCTCTCTCTCTTTCTCTCTCTTTTTAAAAAGATTTTATTTATCTATTTGAAAGAGCATGAACATGAGTCAGGCCGGGCAAGGGATGGAGGAAGAGGGAGAAGCAGGATTCCCATGAGCAGGGAGTCCGATGCGGAGTTCAATCCCTGGAGCCTGGGATCATGACCTGAGCCAAAGGGAGACACTTACCCAACTGAGCCACATGGGCATCCCTAAAGTCTGTGTCTTATTGAGGTTGTAAGTATTAGAGATCATCTTGAAGCCATTTTGAACCAGCATCATTCTATTTGGTGCATCGGCTCTGCAGGGATCTGGCTGGCAGACAAGAGGTACAAAGTTTTAAAAGATTATACAAAATAATACAAAAAGCAGAATGATGACCCAGTTTGCATAGTAGTCCTAAACTAAGAGCCCAAAGCTGAAGGTAGCCAGCTAAATAGATCAAGGCTCACGGGTGAGGTGGAATTCTTTGTAGTCAAAGTGCTTATTCTCTGATGTTGTGCAGGTCGGTATTTACTTCCCCAGGGGAAGTAACCCATGTGCCGCAGACGGCATTCCCTACTGCACAAACGCCTCCCGGTTCGGCCAGGAGATGATCAGGGGCTACGCAATTATCCAGAATTACTGTAGCCAGTGAGGCAAGTGATTGTTGCTGGGCTGTTAGCGCTTTGGTTGGGGAGTCAGCTAGCTCTCTTAATGTTGGAGAGAGATTTCCGATCTTGTCTTTGTTGACATTTACTCCAATCCATGAGAGAAAGTCTCTGCCTAGGGAGGAAAACCAGAGTCATATATGCCTCCTGGAAGTTCCACTTAAGACAGTCATAGAGGCTCAATGGAGTGGAGCAGTGGGGGGCTTCTGACTTGTTATGCATGTTAAGAGGGACAGTGAAATGTTCCAGTAAGCACTGCTCTCCGGTTGGCCAGCTGTCAACATTTGTGTGTCCCCAGGAAATGCTGTCCACCCCAAATGCAAACGAGCCTGGTAGATGGCATCCCTGGGTCGTAAGGTGTGAAGTTGAAGGTCTTCATCTCCTGGGAGCAGCTGTGAGGCGACTGCTCAAAGCAAAGCATGGTTATTTTAACAAGCAAGTAGGTCTGTAAAGTACTGAGGTGTATCTCCTGTTATCAGCCATGGGTCAAAGAAGCAGAGTCCAGGTGCTGTGGGAGTTCTGTTATAAGGAGAATAGATTTTTTTTTTATTTTTTAGATTTTATTTATTTGTTTGACAGAGACACAACAAGAGAGGGAACACAAACAGGGGTGGAGGGAAAGGGAGAAGCAGGCTTCCCCCAGAGCAGGGATCCGGATGCATGGCTTGAACCCAGGACCGTGGGTGGGATCATGACCTGAGCCAAAGGCAGACACTTGACGACTGAGCCACCCAGGCGCCCCAGGTGAACAGATTCTCATTGAAATGATGCAAATACATACATTGTCATGAAAAGTGCAGAAGAGTTTCAGAGTTCCAGAGGGATTAGGTAGGGAGAAAAAGATAAATGTCTCAGTCTTTATTGTAAAAGTCCGAGTTTCCAAATTGCCCTAAGTTACAGATGGCTTAAAGGAGAGGCGAATAGCAGTTCTTTAACCCTGGAAAACAGAATACGAAAGCAGTTTCCCATTACAGCTTCAGAAATTTTCATGAGTTCAGTGTAATGATCTTCAGTTGATCAAAACCTGTGTTCTAGAGTACTTGTCAAAGTCTTCCTCAGGAATCTCTTTGAAGATGAAACACTTGAAACAACTATTTGTCGCTGACAAATACTTGCAAATAGCAATGGTTATAGAGATCTGAGGGGAGTTCTTATGTCACTGACGAAGAAATTTGGCTATTTTTGTGACGCACGTCTCAAAAAAACTAGAGTTATGACTCATAACACTATATGAGGACACTGAAAATTTTGGAATTTAATTTCCAAAACACTATATGCATCTACAAATACCACATAAAGAAGACTTAGTGTTTTTTATTTTAAAGATTTAATTATTTTAGGGGGAGAGACAGAGACAGAGTGCACACCTGAGTGGAGGGAGGGGCAGAGGGAGATATTTCAAGCAGACTCCCCGCTGAGCATGAATCTGACACAGGCCGGATCCCATGATCCATGAGATCATGACCAGAGCCAAAACAAAGAGAGAGACGCCAACCGACTGAGCCACCGAGATACCCCTTTTTTAAATTTTATTTTTTTTAAAAAGCTTTATTTATTTGAGAGAGAGAGAAAGAGAGGAGGCTTAATATTCTTATTTAACAATGCTGCCCATGTAGGGGCGCCTGGGTGGCTCAGTGGGTTGGGCCGCTGCCTTCAGCTCAGGTCATGATCTCAGGGTCCTGGGATCGAGCCCCGCATTGGGCTCTCTGCTCAGCAGGGAGCCTGCTTCCTCCTCTCTCTCTGCCTGCCTCTCTGCCTACTTGTGATCTCTCTGTCAAATAAATAAGTAAAATCTTTAAAAAAAAAAAAACAATGCTGCCCATGTAATATAACATATCAAATAATGCTCATTACTGTAACATCTCCCCTTTTATATTCTCCAATTTACTTTCAGGTCAAAAAGACTATTTTAGAATTTGATTTTGGGAAGTTCGTCAAAAATATCAAAAGGTTTTGGACACTTAACCAAACAGGATCACATTTTGAAACAATATTTACTTGTCTATTTGGTCAATGTGACAATAAAAGATTTCAAAGGCAAATACAATGGGTTGTTACATCGTTGTAGGTAAACTTAGCTCTCTCAATGTCCAGAGGACTTCGTTTACTTGAGTAATCAAAGACCTGATGATAAAGATTAACGTGGAGTACAAAAAATTATTTTGATAGAACACAAAATATTTGCTTTTTAATTAGATTACTTTAAAAGGTAAAACCTTCACAACTTTTTATAAAAAAACAAACCCAGTAATCCAAGAAAACTTTGTCTTTTTAACAGATAAATAATTTTTAGTTTTACATAAGTACATTATTGGTAGTAAGGCTTAATTCCTTAGAATAACAATTTAATTTTTGGCCAACCTGACCATATAAAAAATTCCTTTCATGAGATTCTTTTTCCATAAAACTTCTACAACTTTCTATGTCTATTAGGTTTGCCCTAGCTTTCTCCTTATTCTGGAACAATGAATTTGCTTTAGGATAAAATTACCTTTTTTCCTTCCCCTCCCTCCCAAACACACACACACACACACACACACACACACACACAATGATGTCCTTCATGCCATGCCTTATCCAATCCTATTTTCCCTACTTTTCCATATATAACCATTTTCTTTGATCCTTATTATTTCTAGCAGTTCTTTGTTTTTTAAAGTTTTATTTATTTATTAGAGAGAGTGGCGTGTGCAAGGAGGGGCAGAGGGAGAGAGAAAAGCAGACTCCCCACTGAGCTGGGAGCTGGATGTGGGGCTTCATCCCAGGACTATGAGACCATGACTTGAACTGAAGGCAGCCACCTAACCAACTGAGCCACCCAGGTGTCCCTCTAGCGGTTTTGTTAAAAACATTTTGTTGCTGACAATTTCAACTTGATCGGTTTAAATGTTATTTTCTAAATTTCAAGAACTTATACAGCTTATCTAGAAATGATGTCCATTTGTTACCGAATAATTACAAATTTACTCTTAGAAAGTAGCTTAATTGCTTATGCATTATCTTAGGTTAATAGAAACTTTTATATAGTTAAAAAAAAAAGCTGCAGGCTTTTTGGAAGTGACAGTTTGAGATTCACTGGTGTCTGTGGTCTCATCCTGACGGTGCTCTGTTAGAACGGGGATGATAGAACAGGCAAAGGCGACAGGATCCCCACATTGTTGCTGAAGAGGCTTCTCTAAGTTACATAGGCAGAAGAAAGATTTGAAAAATGGGACAACTTCTAAACTGGTGGCAGAGCTATAAATAGTGGGGAAGCTGCCAACAGAACTTCCAGCTTTGTAAGTTGTTACAAGAAATGGGGGAAGTGCCTTTACAGAAAGATGGCTGCCTGGCTGCGCATCTGAAAAGACAGGGCAACAAAGTATGAGGCTCACAGACTGATGACCACACAGACCCTTGGTGGCTCAACTTCCGGGGATGTGAGAGCAGGGCTTTCCAACATGTTGGGTGGTTCCATAGTGAGAAATGTGTCTATTTTATGGTCTAGCACATTCCTATATAAAGAAAACCATCTAAATAACTGAAATAGGGGCGCCCGGGTAGCTCAGTTGGTTGGACATCTGACTCTTGGTTTGGCTCCCAGGTCATGATCTCAGGGTCATGGGATCGAGCCCCGCCTGGGACTCGGCACTCAGTGGGGACTCTGCTTGAGAATTCTCTCTCCGTCTGTCCCTCCCCACTTCCTGCTGCCCCCACACTCACTTGCTCTCGCTCTCGCTCTTTAAAATAAAGAAATAAATATTTAGGTACCTGAACTAAAAGTTTAATAAACTCTATGTATTTCCTATATTCAGTATATGCCACGAATATATTCTGTGTTGCATTTTATGGAATTATATATAATCAATAATATTTATAAATTATAGATAAAATTGAAGATATATTTTCCATTTATCTGTATGGATATACATAATAATACATATATTTCCTACTTAAATAAATGTTAATCATAATTCATCAATGGCCTGTTTGGAAACAAAGAGGTTGGGGTGCCTGGGTGGCTCAGTCATTAAGTGTCTGCCTTCGGCTCGGGTCATAATCCCAGGGTCCTGGAATTGAGACCTGCATTGGGCTCCCTGCTCAGTGGGGAGCCTGCTTCTTCCTCTCCCACTCCCTCTGCTTGTAATCCTTCTCTCATTGTCTCTCTCTCTTTGTCAAATAAATAAATAAAATCTTAAAAAACAACAGCAAGAAGATGTTATAATAGACTCTTCCATAGGAGGAGAAAGCTCTCATGGGAACACTGTTGTTTCTCGCCTTCCAAGGGGCACCTGCAGCATTGCCGGCATTCCCTCAGTATGAATGCACACAGCACAGTTAATTTATGCTTATTACCGTGTGTTCTTTTTGTTGTTCCTTATGTATCCTCAGCTCTTCTTCTGATATTATGCAATATTTGTCATCGTGGTTTTTCAGTGAAAAGTAGGAAACAGGAAATTTTGCATAATCGTATGTTAGCATCCTGCAGTAGATGAGCAAATCTGTAAATATATTTCCATTTTTTCAAGGTGACATAAAACATGTTTATTAATAGACTCATATTTCTTGTGTCTCTGTAAAAATTAAAGAGCCAAGAGTATAGGTAGTATAGATACTTATGTTTAGCATTTAATGTTTACCTTATTTGGAAATGACTTAGCTATTCAATAAATATCTATTGTTCAGTTTAACTTAGTATAATATTTGATCTTATTAACATTTATTGACATTATTTGTTTTCAGCAAATATACTTGGATAAGGCACTAAACAGCTAACCATCATCTTAAATTATTTCTCTTATTGACAAATTCTGTAATAGAAAGATAGCATGAATTTATTTGATTAGTGACCCAGGTAGAAGAAGTTGTTTATCTGCATTATATTTAATCCGGAACTCTGAGTAAGTACCTATTTTTCTTAAACCAACAAATTTAAAGTAGTGTTTATTGATCAGAGATTATCTCAGTTCATATGAACTGAAAAAATATTTGGGTACGCTGCTATATTTCTGAGATGATATTTGACTTATGTAAACACTTTATTTTATTCAAGACAATTAAATAGAGCTCTGTACAACTTAATTTTGGCAGTACTGATACTACCCCACCTCAAATAAATTTTGGCTAGGAAGCAGTGAGCTAGCTCCATGCACCCTGTGAGTAGGAGCACCTGTGTGCTCACAGGCCTCGGAGTTGTTGGGGGATCTTCTCTGGATCCCGCTTCTCAGACATCATTTAATATCAACCTTAAAGACACAATAGCCAATGATTTTACGAGCAAAATGAATTTCTTCGGGAATACCCAAGGAACTGCAATTCAGGACAAGCAAATTCTGATAAGCCACAGGCAGATATGAAGCGACAAAGGGAAGGTCAGCTTTTATTAGGGCTTAGGAGGAAACAGGGGAGGATTGTTTAAACAGAAGTTCACTGAAGAAGAAGAGTCTTAGATTATGGCAGGTTTTCAATGGCTATAAGAGCTTATTGCTGTGGCTGGGACAGATCTTCCTTCTTTTTCTTAAAAGCCAGAGATAAAAATCCTCTGAGAAAAGCACCCTCCCTTAACAAGAATTTCCTTCTTCCTCCTTGTTGGTTACACGGGCTGCAAGGTGTGGTACTTGCATGGGAGCGCCCCCTTCAGGGCTTCCAGACTTTTTAAAATTGTTGTTGTTGTTTTAGATTGTATTTATTTGAGGTGGGGGAGTAGCAGAGGGGGAGGGAGAGGGAGAAAGAATCTGAAGCAGACAACACACTGAGCCCCACAGGGGGCTCGATCCCACGTCCGAGAGATCATGACCTGAGCAGAAAGCAGAGTCAGACTTAAACAGCTGAGCCACCAGGTGCCCCTCCAGACTCCATTTAAAATGAGCTGTCCTTTACTCGTTTTCATTCGATGAGGTTTTTGCATACTCAAAAGCTCTGACCCACCTAGCAGACAAATTCCCTCTTAGTGAAGAGCTTGAGGTGATGCATCTGCCTCAGCAGGGCTTTGTCTGAGAAGAAAGCCCTTGGGAGGTCGGTTGGCTAGAGAAGCCTCAGAACTCCTCAGGCAGCAAGTCCAGATGGGGAATGGCTGTCCCCCACTGGCAGCTGCCACCTCAGGATGGTGCTCAGGGGTTGTCCCCTCCACACTCCATCTAGCAGTTTCCTAGGGCCCGGCCCCAGCTGAGCAACCAGGTGGTCCCAGGTTCCTTCAGGCTGGCGGAAGTGTTTTGAACGGAGCATGCGCTGGCAGTAGTTTCAGGTGGCCAGGAAATGAAATGAACAAGAGTTGGGACAGGCCAGATCTCAGGAACGGAATGATGGGGGTCCACAGCATTTGCCTAATTCCAAGATTTAACCTACACCAATGGGTTTATTCCTTCTGAAGGCAAAGCTGGAGGAATTTGCACTTTGTTGCCTGGGACTGGACTGGGCCAGGCTGACTGACAGGGCATGTTCCAGTAAGAGATACCAGGAACTTCAATTACTGGTAAATCCGGGACTCCATTAGGCAGCCTGTCTACATAGAGACTGACTGTGGCTAGCTTAAAGTGGACACCTCAGAAAGATTTTCAAGGTGGACTTTCTACCCAACCTCCCCCCTACCCCCTGCAAAGGTATTAATGGTGTTTTGGAATGGCCTGAGTTCCACAGGCCTGCAGGGTGCTGGTAACCAAGGCCTGGCTGACACAGTGTGTTCTGCACGTGGGTGAATCCATAGAGTAGGGGAGCCAGAGATCTGGAATAGGGCAAGTGTCAGGACAGGCTGGGTCATGGGTAGGACCATTGTAGGTCCAAAGGGAGCTGCCTAATTCCAAGCCCTATTCTACACAAAGGAACATAGGGGGCTAAGGGGCAGGGGACAGCAAATGGGCCTCATTGGCTGTTTTGAATTAAAATTACTTAAATAGCTTGTGCAAGACAACTCCCTGACTTCCCTTTGTCTCCAGAAAGCAGGAAATAAATCTCCCATGTGGAAGGCACCCTCCCTGTACCAGGAAGTAAAGAGTCACCTTTATCACTAGGGAGAGGGAATTCAGTCAAGAAAGCTACAGAAACCAATCTTGTTACTTTTACTAGTTTACTTCTCCAGCCCAAATTCTGTTAGATTTCCTCACTAATTGAAGCTTCCAAACATAAGTTTTCTTTGGTCTGTCAGACTCCTCACAGGTTGTTTCTTTGTCTAAAATGTGAAAAAGCTGCTTGCCTTTTGTTCTCAAAGTTAACATTAGGCCTCCACTCACAATAATTAAATTTTGTGTTTTGTCTTCTGTTAATCTGTTTCATATCACTTTAATTCTCAGACCAGCTAGAAGAACCTTGACTGACAGAGGCAAATTTTTCCTCCCCAGTAGTTGGAGTAGGTAGCAGGATAAACTTTACTGGCTGGACACTGCTGCATCTGAGAAAACCTGTGACATCCGACAAAAGCCGGCACAAAGAATCTTCACCCCATTAACTTAACACCCCACTCCCCCCAGATCTCTTCCTGCAGGTCTAATAAAAGCAAGAATGGTGAGAGTTGTTTTGGCTCCAAATTTATAACAGTAAGAGAAACTAATTTGTGGAACTGGTTCCTCGAGCTTAGCAACTCCAGTAAATTTGATAAAGTACTCTAGGCTCTACTGGTCCTGTTTGACCCAGAGACACTCACATTTTCTTTGTCATTGTCTTTTGGGTTGTTTGTCATAAAAAGGAATTACCACACGGGAAGGGCACAGGCATAGGCCATATTGGCCTGCTGTTGGAGCTGGCCTCACAGACTGGTAAGTTAGTAGTTCTCATCACACTGGACTCTATAGCATTTTGCCATGTAGCATTTTATCTTCTTCTATGTCCCACGAGCTTGGCTTTGTGAACAGTGAAACACTCTCTTTGGTCTCCACCATTGGCAGAATGCACTTGCTGGGTACACCTTGGTGACCTGTAAAGTAAACTAAAAGGACAAGAGTTCAAGTACATGCAGTTACAAGCAAAACTCTCTGTATCCAGCCATGCCAGCTCTCAGGAGTTTCTCATAAGAGGCCCCAGGCCAAAAGGACAATAATCTCTTAGTTGCTTATTAGTGCTGGGAAAGTGTTATTTCATCAGCCCATGTGGCAGGAGTCATGGATTAAAACTGAAGACATTCCGTGCTTTTTTGGGAGAACACAGAAACTGTTTTCTCTAAACCAACCTTAACTCGTGTCCAATAGAGGCTGTTGCTTTTCGGACTATTTTGGGGAGTGATTTTGGAAATGAGGGCTATAAAAGAATCCCTCCCAGATGGCATCTTTTGATCATTCTCTAGGCCCAAAATTGCTGGGGTGGCAGCTTGAAGTCAGCTGTGGGCCTTCCTCATCTCCCTAGGCTGCCTCACCTGGTCTCATTCGGACCAGTTGACCAGGGTCCCAGCTGGCGTCTCTTACTAGAGATGAGCCCCACTTGCCACCCAGGCCAGTCTTGCCAAGGCAGTCCACACTCTTCCACCTCTTTCAGCCCATGGGAGGATGGAGCAAGGGTACATTAGCCCTTGGAAGTGGGCGGCGTCTTTTACTACCCACACACAGATCCCACCACCGGGCTTCTCCACACATCTGCCAGAGCCCAGGTCCTGGGCTCCCCTGAACCTGCTAGGCCGCTGCAAGTCTGTGTGTACCACGGCAGCCCCCCTTCGATCTCCCGGGCCCTCCAGGACCTGGAGGACCCCCAGCAGCTTCCAAAACACCTGCATAGCCTCCTGCAAGACAAAACCCACCCCCGAATTTCCCTCTGCCCCACAGCTATAATAAGCTGCCACAGTCTGCCTCTGTGCCAACTAGCTCCCCCATAGGGTCCCTGGCTCCTAGAGCAACCAAGATCCCTAGGTGTCTCCTGCCTCAGGAAGCCTGGTCCACTCACCCAGGTCCCACCCTGGCAAGGCAGTCCTCGTTCCTCCTGCCTGGCCTTCAGGGGTAACATAAGCATATTGGTGTCAAACAAGGTTTGGAACCAGACAGACGTCGGCTACCTGTGGAGCCCTGGCTTCTGGCACCCCGCCTTACCCTATAGCTGCCCTGTGCCAGCTCCCAGGTTCTCTGGCTCCCCTGACCTACTGCCAAAGGCCAGGGCCCTGTCCACACCCGGTTCTGCAGGCCTCCGCCGGCAGGGGGCGCCAAAGGCCTCCGAGCAAGGGCTGGGTGGCGGTGGGGAGGCAGGACCCCCAACCGGATTGCTTGGACTCAGGGCACAGGAAGCCCACTGAGGCAGGTGCTTTGTGAGGCCCAGGCAGCCCAGTGAAATGGACAACAGATAGTTTCCCTTTGACTCGGCTGACTCATGGGGGTCCCAGCTCCTCCAGCCATCAGGGCTCCCAGGTGTATGCTATTCCAGCGGCCCTTCTGCCCCAATCCTTAGCCCCCAGTCACAAGCCAATGGGTCCCACCCTGGCAAGGGAGTCTGGGCTCTCCCAGCTGAGACTTTGAGTCTCTTCCAGCTCTGGCCTCAGGGGGGACATGTGCCCCCCTGAACTGCAGTGTTTGGACTCAGGCACGTGACTTGTACCACACAGCCTGCTCCCTTGACCGGGTCTCACTGCATTCTTGTCCTGTGCCAGCTCTCTGGCTCGCCTCACCCATGTGCTGGGTCTGTCCATAGGCAGGACCCATGCCATCAGCCTGCCTGGGCCACCTGGGGTCCTCCAGGCTACTGGAGCTTGGGTGGGTCCAGGACCGTGTCATCACCTGCAGGGATGTGACAGCCCAACTACCCCCAAAATCCCACTGGGATGACAGCTTGAAGTTGGCCATGGGCACACCCCGTCTGTAGACTGTCAGATTCTCTGACCAGGTCCCATGCTTACTGGTTAGCCAGGGTCCCAGATGGCTTCTCTTGCTGGAGGTGAGCCCCAGTAGCCACCTACGCTGGTCTTGGCAAGGCAGTCCACACTCCTCCGTCTCTGTGTACCTGTAGGGGAAATGGGGAATGTGTGGTTATAATTTAAATTAGGCAGTTGTTTATTTTCCCCAGTTGTCTTCTGCTGAACTGTCCTCTGCAGACTTTGTTAATTTTTTTTCATGGCTTCGTGTCCACGTATTTCCTGCTTATCCTTGGCAATATATGCATTGCTTTTCATTTAGGGTCTCAGGTTCTGGGTTAACATGAGATGTTACTGGAAAAGGCATATGTGAGTTACATGGGAAGTTCATAATTAGCAAGATACCTCCTGCCTGATTTTTTTTTTTTTTTTTTTAGTTGCTTTCTTTTAAACAGCCATCATTGTGTAAGGAAGCCCAAGTACCTGTCTTTTCTGACATCCCTGGCTCTGTGCCCATTTACTGTCTGGCATCACTCATCCGAAATTAAGTACTTAGTCTTCAACTGTTTTCAAAACCTGGCTATCTTGTTACCCTCAGTCTTTAGGCCCTCCCAGCGCCCCTAGCTCAGGTCCTAGATATCTTGGATTTGGTGTGTTGTGTCTGGTTTTCTGACACACTGAATCCATTGTCATAGAAAAAGGAGTATTGTTTTGGGCACCTGGGTGGCTCAGTTGGTTAGGTGTCTGCCTTGGGCTCAGGTCAATATCCCAGGTTTCTGGGATCAAGTCCCACATTGGGCTTCTTGCTCAGGAGGGACCCTGCTTCTCCCTCTGCCTGCTGCTCTCCCTGCTTGTGGTTTCCCTCTCTCCCTCTGACAAATAAATAAAAGCTTTTTAAAATAAATGAGTATTGTTTTATGTCACTGTTTGAGGTGGTTTGTAATGCAACAGTAGCAATTGAAAGGAATGCTGACTGGTCAGTTTGCTCATTTGATGCCATTTGACCCTGTCCTTGTTCAGACTGTTTCTGTGGCCTGGGGCCTCTTCAGACAGTTATCCTGACACCTCTGTGAGCATGATTCTCCCCCAGAGAGACTATTTCTTCTCCCTTACTCTCCTGTTCCTCCTGCTCCCAACCATTGATAAAGCATATTTCATTTTAGATTTTGAGTCTAAGCTTCCACTTCTACTGCAGATGAATAATTCATTCCACTGGTTGAAGAATGACCAATGACCAAGGTGCACAGAAAACAGGAGTGACAATGAAAGAAAAGGGAGCAACATGGGATTTATATTAAGTCTTCCAAACAAACTGCCACCTGGACAACTTCCCTGACCTTTGTACCTATCTCAGGGCTGATACCCAGAGCGGGCGGTTACGCCCCTACTTTGCTCGGTCTCAACGTGTCAGAGAATCTGTTTTATGTTGGACTCTCCCAAAAGGAGACCCTGAGATTAGGATTTGGGCATAAAGAGTTTACTTGGAAAACGATCCCCAAAAAGCATCGTGAAATAGTCCAAGAAAAGAGGAAAGCCAATAGAGAAGATGATGATTGGATTTTCAGTGGGTACCAGCACTGTGCATAAGTGGGGTTAATCCTGCCAGGCACCCTCTAAGAAACTGTGCAGAGCCCACTTCCCAACTGCCCCACCAAGAGGTTGGGAAACTGAGATACTTATGCACCAACTCTTTCTCCTTACTAGTTGTAGTTTGCCTGTGGTCAGTGACCCCCTGGAACTTCACTTTTGGTCTGCCCCCCACGCAGACCACACAGTCTTGCAGCCAGAGAATGCCTAGGCAGTGGGGTGGGAGCCTCTCAGCATGCCCAGGAACTGTCCGCCGTCCTTTTGGGTGGGCTGAGGAGGCAGGGGCAGGGCACAACCCCACCACACCCTTGCCTCTACTTAGGAGTTACAGCTTCTGGATTCTTCTGGCCTTTTTTTTTTTTTTTTTTAAATAAAGGGTCCATTGACACTTTTTTCCTCTTTGGTAGCATCATCATTCTACACTATTCTACGGTGCCTCTTGGGGATTTATGAAGTTTATTTCTGAATGGACGAGCATTGCAGCCTCCTGTCCTCACCACTACAGCCAAGTTGGCAGGGGACATAGAACAACAAACACGGGGGTGCACCCAGGCTTCGGCAGGCATGGTCACTGGACCGTCTGTCCTTTATTCCTGCTTCCTAAAGTCGCTATAAGAAAGTACCACAATCAGCGTGGCTTAAAACAACATAAATTTATTTCAAAGCTATGGAGAATGGAATTCCAAAATCAAGATAATAGTACGGTTTATTTCTTCTGAAGACACTGAGGGAGAATCTGCTCCATGCCTCTCTTCTGGTTTCTGGAATGGCTGGCAATCTGTGGTGTTTCCCAGGCCTGTAGACGGAGCACTCGAACCTCTGTGACCTTCTTCACCTGGACTTCCTCCTTGTGTGTCTGTGTTTCTGTATCTAAATCTCTTTCTCCATTCTTTTATAAAGATAGTGGTCATTGGATTTAAGGCTAACCCTAATCCATTATGGCTTCATTTTAACTCAGTTACATCTCAATAATTTCCAAATAATTTTGCATTCCCTAGCACTGGGTGTTAAGACTTCAACAGATCTTTTGGGGAGACCTGATTAAACCCACTACAGTCTCTTAGAGGGTTTCATGTCAGCTGTGTAGAGTTCTTGAGGTTGAACCCACCTGCTCCTTTCTCTTTTTCTAACCCTGTGGATCAAATTGTCCATACCAGTCAGAGTGCAGTTAGGAAAGCAGCCGAGTATTCAAGTATGGGTTTTAAAGAGATATTTTTTTTGTAGGGGATTTGTTGATCAGAGAAAGGATGGAGCGAGAAGCCACATGGATTGGTGATATAACCCAGAGTGTATCAATAGCAGGAAGCTGTCCACCTTGGGCTGGAAGCATAGTGGAGCCCAGAGGCTGGGTGGCTCCAGGGAAGGTCATCTGGCCAAAGCTGGAGCCATGAGGAATGTTAATCGCTGCTGAAAAGTCCACTTGAGACCGAGAGGGAGAAGGAAGTATTTTCTCCTCCTGCATCCTTGTCTTCTACCCACTGAGACTGGTTTGAAGCCTGAGAGCAAGAGGGTCTAGAAGATGTGGCCAGCAGGGGTGATACAGAGAAGATGGAAGGAGAAAGGGCACACAGACCAAGGACCAGCACAACCATTAGCCGGCAGAGCAATTGCCTCCTGCTTTTCTTTAAAATCAAACTTTTTATTTTTATTTTGTGATAATAGATTTTTATGCAGTTGTGAGAAGTTGCACAGAGGGATCCCATGGATGCTTCACCCAGTTTCTTCCAGTGGAACTATCATACACTATCACAGTATCATAACCAGGGTTTTGACATTGACACAATCCAGCAATCTTACTCAGATTTCCTGTTTTACTTGTACGTGTGTGTGTGTGTGTGTGTGTATTTGGTTCTATGCAATTGTAGGCCTTATGTAGGTTTGTGTATCCACCACCTGTCAAGATGTTCTAACACCACAAAGACCTCTGGTGTTGGCTTTTATAACCACACCCACTTCCCTCCTGCCAACATCCGACATCCTGACTCTGACCTGAACGCCTAACAATCATCAGTGTTTTCTACTTCACTAATTTGTCAGTTGAGAAGTATTATATAAAGGGAATCACACCACCTCCCATCTACTGGGATTGGCTTTTTGTCACTTAGCATAATGCTGTTGAGTTTCTTCTAACTGACCCCATGTATCAGTAAATTTGTTCCTTTGGGCTGTGGGCCAGCACGCCTGGTACAGATATAGCATGGTTTGTTTGACTCTTACCCTGCTCTTTTCATTTATTTCTCAGTCTGTTTTCTTTCTGTCCTTCAGACTGGGGAAATTGATCTGTCCTGAAGCTCACAGATCCTCTGTCATCTCTACTGTTTTTTTATTTCCTTTATGGTATTTTTCTGTTCTATCATTTTCATTTGAATTTTTTTAGAACTTTATTTATTGAGATGTTCTGTTTTCTTGTCTGTTTCAAGTTGATTCTTAATGATTTTTAAAGCATTTTTATGGCTGATTTTAGATAATCTCAACCTTTGATTCATTTTGGTGTTGGTGTCAATTGATTATCTTTTCTCATTTGAGTTGGGTCTTCCTGATTGTTGAGGACGGGTGATTTTCTACTAAATCCTTAATGCTTTGGTTATTAAGTTTGGAGACTCTGGTTCCTATGTAGTTCTTTTGTGATTGTCATCCTGTATAGATTTAACACAAAATTTAACACACAGGTCTTGCCAACTTTTGTGAGCCATAGTTCCAATGACAGTTTAATATTCAGAGCCTCTTTGATGCAACTTAGTGTGCTTGATATATCTCGGGTGGCTGGGGCTCCCACTGAGCCCTGCTGATTCTGCCTGAAGGGTAGAAAGAACTTGTATAATCTCAGCCTCTAATTGGTGGAAGGGAGCGTCCTGCCTATGGGGACAAAGATTGCTTCTGGCATTTAATGTCTGGCTCTTCCACTTTTAGTAATACTAAGATCAATCAGTGGATTCAAGTGTTATCAACCCAATTTATCCCTTATTAAATACCTCATCAACATTTCACCCAATGGTTTCAGTATTGAAACCTAGGTAACTGATTGTTACCTAGTTACTGTAACTCTTAAAGATTTACTAATTGTATCCTTCCATCTGCATTTGTTAGCTGGAATTCTTTACAGTGAACTTTTTTGTTTTTTGTTTATTTTTTTGCTGTTTTTTTTTCTTTTCTTTTACTTTAATTCCAGTATAGTTAACATAGTGTTGTGTTAGTTTCAGGTGTACAATATAGTGACTCAACACTTCCATACATCACCCAGGGCTCATCACAAGTGCCCTCCTTAATCCCCTCACCTATTTCACCTATCTCCCACCCACATCTCCTTTGGTAACCATCAGTTTGTTCCTTATAGTTAAGAGTCTGTTACTTTGTTTGTCTCTCTCTTTTTTTTTCTTTGCTCATTTTTTTTTATGTATGTATGTATGCATTTATTTATTTAAATTCCAGTATAGTTAACATACAGTGTTTATTGGTTTCAGGTGTACAATATCATTATTTCAATAATTCTATACATTATTCAGTGTTCATTGTGATAAGTGTATTCTTCAGTTCCCATCTCCTATTTCACCCATCCTCCCATTCACCTCCTCTCTGGTAACCACCAGTTTGTTCTCTGTAATTTAAAGTCTGTTTCTTAGTTTGTCTCTTTCTTCTTTGTTCATTTGTTTTGTTTTTTAAATTCCACATATGAGTGACATCACCTAGTATTTGTTTCTTCAGGTGACTTATTTCACTTAGCATTATACCCTCTAGCTCCATTCATCTTGTTGCAAATAGCAGGATTTCATTCTTTTTTATGCTCCTTTGTTTTGTTTCTTAAATTCCACATGAGTGAAATCATGTGGTATTTGTCTTTCTCTGACTTATTTCACTTAGCATTATACTCTCCAGCTCCATCCACATCATTACAAATAGCAAGATTTCATTCCTTTTTATGGATGAATAATATTCCATTGTGTATATTACCATTTCTTTATCCATTCCTCTATCAATGGACACTTAGATTGCTTCCATAATTTGGCTACTGTAAATAATGCTGCTATAAACTTAGAAGTAGTTGTATCCCTTTAAATTAGTGTTTTTATATTTTGGGGGTAAATAGCCAGTAGTGGAATAACTGAATCATAGGGTAGTTTCATTTTTAACTTTTTCAGGAACCTCCACACTTTTTTCCACAGTAGCTGCACCAGTTTGTATTCCCACCAACAGCGCAAGAAGGTTTCTTTTTCTCCACATCCTCACCAACAGTTGTTGTTTCTTGTGTTTTTTATTTTAGCCACTCTGACAGATATGAGGTGGGATCTCATTGTACTTTTGATTTGGATTTCCCTGATGATGAGTAATGTTGAGCATCTTTTCATGTGTCTGTTGACTATCTGTATGTCTTCCTTGGAGAAATATCTGTTCATGTCTTCTGCCCATTTTTAACTGGATTATTTATATCTTGGGTGCTGAGTTGTAGAAGTTCTTTATGTATTTTGGATACTAATCCTTTATCAGGTAAGTCATTTGCAGATATCTTCTCCCATTTGGTAGGTTGCCTTTTAGTTTTGTTCATTGTTTCCTTCACTGTGCAGAAGCTTTTTATTTTGAGGTAGTCCCAAAAGTTTATTTTTGCTTTTACTTCCCTTGCCTCAGGAAACATATCTAGGAAAATGTTGTTAGAGCCAATATCAGAAACATTTCTTCCTTCTACAATGAACTTTCATCAGCTACTGGTTCCCCTGAAAAACAGATCATGCAGGAGAGACAGGGCAAATGCTTGATTCTTTTCCTTTCTTTGTTGGGATCCCTAGCAACATCCAAAGACAATCCAAAGTTTTCTTCTTTTAAGTGTCATTATAAACCTAGATCTTTTACTTCCAATTCTGTCCATTCCAATTGCAGTGTATTGCATTACTATTTCATGTCCAATTGTCCCACTTTTAGCCAGTGGGAGACCCTCAAGTTGACCCCTAGGTGCCTTTGATAAGATTCCATTAATATTTGACAGCTTCTTCCTTTTCTAGCACAACCACATGTTCTAGGGTCATATGGTGCCTTTTCTGCTTCAGGTGTGGAATCAGCCATTTCTCAAGGAGCCCTGATTTCTTTGAGTGGGAAATGGTATTAGAGACTAAAATTCATTGCTACTAGACATTTTCAGCAAACAGCTGGGAAAAACTTCTTTTTAGAAAGAAACATAAGAAATAATAAGTTATTGATATTTCCTATTTAAATGTAAGATTATAGGATTTTTCCATTATTTCTTTGAATGTATCTCTTTCTTCTCATGCCCTCCTAGTTTTTTTTTTTTTTAAAGATTTTATTTATTTATTTGACAGAGAGAGATCACAAGCAGGCAGAGAGGCAGGCAGAGAGACAGGAGGAAGCAGGCTCCCTGCTGAGCAGAGAGCCCAATGCGGGGCTCGATCCCAGGACCCTGAGATCATGACCCGAGCCGAAGGCAGCAGCTTAACCCACTGAGCCACCCAGGCGCCCCATCCCTCCTAGTTTTTTTCTGCACCTTCCCCCCACTTTGGTTTTATACACCCAAGACCTAAATCCCTAGTAGGTTCAGATTTATCTCTTACCTCCCTCATTTTAATTTCCCATCTGAATACCTTCCAGCTCTGAAATGAGGAGTCTGATATTTCCCCCATTAGAACTAATATAGTGGAAATAAGATGGACTTGTAGGGACGTGGTGAAAATCTTCCCACCTCAGGATAGCTCAAGGTCATGTGAGCAATTGGATTCCTTAACACCACCCATTTCCAGGCAAACACTCCCCAGCCTTTCCAGGAAGTTACTCCTGACAGACACACCTCCCCAGGGAAATCACAAGCAACATAATTAAATGAGTATGCTAGTTAAGAGCTGATCACCAGAGATTCTATCTCTGAAAGTCTCCTGAGACAAAGCTGAGTGTTTTTCCATTCTTTCTTTAAAAAAAAAGAAAAAAATCTGATCCAGATTAAATTATGTTCCATGGTAACTTGCATCAGTGAAGTTGTCATGGTTACAGGTGAACCTAAAAGTGAGCTGTGACAGCCTGGGTTCTGAGTTCCCTGAGCTACAGGTCTTAAAGACACATCCATTTGTCTTCTTGTCCAGGCTAGAAACATAATGAGAATTAATGAAATTCCCAGCAAGGTGTAGCCTGCAGACATATGCATGTTAAGGAAAGGCAGAGCCACGGGCCTCTTCATATAAATGTTTCCCTCCATCAGCCAGAGCAGTGTCCAAGGACACATCACACCATTTCCCCATGCTTGCTTCTGCCCACGCATGAGGAACCAGGGAGAATCACCACGTGCCTGCAACTCTCCAAATGAAGAAACCATGAGCCATTCCCAGGAATTCTCGTTAGATGAAAGATAAGAAATAATATCTTCCTTTGTTGTAAGGAGAAATTGTCCTCTTTAAAATGTCCTGTGCTGCTCTGTGGAGGGCAGACTAGAGGAAAAAAGTCAAGGGAAAAGCCAAAAATCTCAGGTAAGAGCTACTGGACCAGCAATTCCTCTCCGTACCACCCATCTGTCCCTTGTGGTATCAGCTGAAAGTTACCTGAGAGAAACCAGAGTGGAAACCCAGCAGAGGCCATCCAACCTTTTTTCAATTACCTACGTTAGTGGTCTCCCCTAGCAGCACATTAGAATCACCTGGGAACTTTGGCAGGGAAAATGACACCCATGATCCCACCCCAAAACAGTTAAATTGATATTTGGGGGTAGGGCCCAGATATGGGTATTTTAAAATGTATAACTCCAGAGGTTGACAACCACTGTGCTGGACCACGGGCCCTCAGACGTAAATGTGCATCAGAATCATCCACTGGGCTGGGTAAAAAAATTAGATTGCTGTTGACCACAGCTTCAGATTCAGTAACTCTGGGATGGCCCCCAAGGACTCAGGTGGTACTGATGCTCCTGGTCAGGGACACCTCATCAAGAATCCCTGCTACAGAAAAATACTTCCAGCATCTGGTACCTGTCCCCTTGGCCTTGCCTTGTTCCTCATCTTCCACTATTTCTGTGGTTACAAGCTCCTGATCACTGGCTTATCCCTGGACCCAACAATCATTTGACTTCTCCATTTTCCCCTTCACTGCACCCTCCTGGAAGTAGTTTTATATTCACCCTCCTCCTGCCCCTTCCTCTAGTCTTACCTCACCAGACCCCCACCCGCCCACCCCGCCTCCAGTCTCAGGGGTCCCAATCTGTCATCAGCCTCCACAACCAGAGTTTCCATTGGGGTTGGATGGCTTCCTGTCAAGGGAAGAAGGTTACAGCCTGGGAGGGGGCCTTAAACGGATGTTCACATCAGGGGTCTTTATCTTGTCACAGTGTTACAACACCCTCAGATCATTCTGGTTATACTGTTCCCACGAGATGAAAGCATTTGAAAACTGTACAAGCCATTTTGAGGGTCTTAAGATGTGTTATTTTCCAGCCTTATGAACCAAATCCAGTTCCATCTATCTTGAACCTCAATTTTATGACCCATAAGATAAGGGGATTAGACTAAATCATTACTAGAGTTTCTTTAACTTTAACCTCTATAAAATAATAATTTCTCTAAGATCTGAAAGAGTGAGCAATGAGGTCCCATTACTGGCAAAATTAGATTCAGCCCAATGGAATCCAATACATTAAGTAAAAACATGTACCCATGGAAACAAAGAAAATCATAAGCTTATTAAAAATAGAACATTTTAATTTAAAAATGTCTGCATTCATCTTTAAGATACTTAAAGGAAAATGATTTGGGCCAAGGTAGATGAGTCAGCAACCTCAGAGATTCCTGTGAGAATTGCTGTCATTTCCCGAAGACTCCTCTTATCGAGACACGCTCATGACCTACTAGCAAGTGAAAAAGGCAGGTCACAAAACAGTGTGTACAGTAGGACTTCACCTTGCATGCTGACATACTCACACAGAGAAAACAGTTTGGAAAGAGATAAAACAAAAGGCTAACTCAAATTAAGGGTAATTTAAATTGCATTGTTTCAGCTTATAGTGGTTTTCAGTTTTGCCTGCAGTGAACACATTATGGCTTCAATAAAGGAAATACAAAAACTTTCACAAAAAACTTTTTACTTTCAAACTTGCACATCCAAAGGAGTATAAGCCTTATGGAAGGAGTCTGGGTCACACATGTGAACTTATCAGCAGAGCTCCCGCATAAGCACATTGGGTTTCCTGGGGACCTGTGTCCAAGCTGTTCTTGCCTGTCCAACCCTCTGCCAGCTGCGTCTGAAGTCATCAATTTGAAATCTTTCTCTTTTTTTAAGATTTTATTTATTTATTTGACAGAGATCACAAGTAGGCAGAGAGGCAGGTGGGGGGGTATCGGGGAAAGAAGGCTCCCTGCTGAGCAGAGAGCCCAATGTGGGGCTCCATCCCAGGACCCTGAGATCATGACCTGAGCCAAAGGCAGAGATTTAACGCACTGAGCCACCCAGGTGCCCCGAAATCTTTCTTTTTTAAAATAGTGCCTTTAGTGCTCAAATTTCCCTCTAAGAATTATGTTAGTGACATCTCACAAATTTAGTATGTTGGGTTTTTGTTTTCGTTCACTTAATATTTTCTGATTTCCTTTTTGATCCATGAGTTACTTAGAAGGACCTTATTTAGTTTCAAAAAATTGGGGGACTTTCTACGTATGTTTCCATCATTGATTTCTGATTTAATTGCCCAGAGAACCTACTTTTAATTTGAATTCTTTTAGGTTTATTGAAATGTGTTTTATGTACCATAAGATCGTTTTGGTAAGTGTTCCATGTGCACTTGAAAAAGATTGAACTTATACTATAGTTGGGCAGGGTATTTGAAAAATATCAATTAGGTCAGGTTGGTAAGGTTATTTAAGTCTTCTGTATCTTTACTGATTTTCTGTCCACTTGTCTTATTAATTATTCAGATAGAGGTTTGTGATCTCTCAGCCCTGTGTGAGCTCTGGGCACTCTCTCCTCTAATCCTTTCACATGGTTTTTTCTTTGGCCTCTGAGTTTCCTCATACGCCAATCAATACTCAACTGAAAACTTGAGAGGGACCTTATGCAGTGTTCTAGGAACCACACCCCCATCTCTGACTGAGATCCCTCTTTTCTAGTCCTCTGTCCTTTGAACTCTCGCTGCCCTGGCTTCCCAAGTCTTCCAGCCCCTCTTCTCAACTCAGCTCTCTGCCTGGTTTCCCTCCCTGTGCACTGCGGCCTAGAAGCTCTCCCTATGCAGTAAGCTGGAGTAACTGTAAACTCTGTCTCATTTGTTTACTCTCTCTCAGGGATCACTCTGCTTTACTGACTGATGTCCAATACCTTAAAAACACTTGTTTCATGTGCTTTGTCCAATCATATTTCAGGCTGAAGAATAAATCAAGTTCCTGTTACTCTGTTTTGGCCAGAACAGAAATGCCACCATTAACTCTTCTTCCACTCTTACCCACTCTGACCCATTCTCTGCCCAACAGCTATCTTTTCTTCCTAAAAAAAAAAAAAAAAAATCTTTTAAAAATGTTAATTCTACCACTTCCTAGCTTAACATTCTTCGATGGGTTCTATTGCTCTTAGAACCCAAAACCTTAAGTATAACTTCCAAGGACTGTACCCTCTACTTCATGCTTACCTCTTTAACCTTATTTAGCCCCAAATCTCCCTCTTGCTCTCTGATCTCCAATTTCATGACTGTGGCCCCTGGTTCCCCAGGGCCTTTGCTCACACTATTTCTTCTCTCTTCTCATATCCCCCGAAGCCCTACTTATATATCTTCCACATCTTCCTCAAACAAGCCCTCCATAATTCCTTAAACTAGAGAGTGTTTTCCTGCCATCATCTTTCAGAGTTCTCAGTTTTTTTCTTGCACCTTACATGCTCACTGGTTTTATTATATACTGTCATGCTTATTTACTTAACATTGGACTTCTTTGCTAGATTTTAGGCTCCAGAAGATCACAGGTAGTATCTGTGTTGTTCTCCAGTGCAGCTACAGTATCTGGCATAGGGCTTCATACAGAGTGATGAATGGTGGGTAAAGGAGGGAAACTAGAGCAGAGTCTGTGGTGCTGACTCATATTCCCCTAGTTCCCCCTAATTCCTTTGCACCATAAAGGCTTCCTAAAAAACGTACCTGGGCTTCTCCATCTGATGGCTTTCTGCACAGGTGAGGGACAGAAGATGAGACTCTTGGAAATAGTTCCTGCCTGGGCACCTGGATGGCTCAGTTGGTTAATCCTCCCAACTCTTGATTTTAGCTCAGGTCATGATCTCAGGTTTGTGGGATTGAGCCTAGCACCGGGCTCTGTGCTCAGCACCGTTTTTCCCTCTCCTCCTCTTCACCCAGCACCCCCATCATGCACTCTCTATCTCTAATAAATAAATAAAATCATTTAAAAAAGGAAAAAAGAGAAATACCTCCTGCCACAGTGGATAAGAGTTGGAGCTTGAAATCCTCCGTTCTTCCCCAATTTGGGAACTATGACTCTGAGGAATGCTCTATGCAGTCCCCAGATTTCCCCAGTGTGACTGAGCCATTGTTTCCCAATTTGCCCTATATTGGCTTCTTTCCCTTCCCTGTCTTACTTTTCCATTCCCTGGTAGGAACTCCCTGGGACCACCTCTGAAATAAATGCCTTGCCCTCAGATTCTTGTTTTGGAGATACCCAACGTAAAAGAATGATACGATAAATGGGAGTCACAGACAGGTGACAGATCCCTGTAGGTATGGATGAACTGAGCGGTGTTTATGCAGCATCTAGTGTGTTAATCAAGCTTTGGAGACCTGGAAATGGGGGAGGAATATGGAGGAAATGCTATGTGCAAACCTTCAAAGGGCAGGTATGGAAAGTGAGCAACCTGTATGGGACTTCCATCCCTGCCCCAGGGAAGGGATGACTTTTCTGCTCTAACAAGCTGTTTTTGGTTTAAGAATTTCCTCCCTCGTCTTCAGGAATAATATTCTTCTTCTGAGCTGGTGAATCTTAATGTGCCAGTGAAATCATTTGCACTTTAGGTCACGTCACCCAAGTCAGCCTTATTTCTATTTCTGCTTTTACAAAATGTCTCTTTCATAAGCCAGGATCAAAGAACAAAATACGGGACACAGCAAGTTCAAGAGTGTGGCTTCCTCCCGCACTCCTCAAAGTCAGGCCAAGGGCTGGCAATTTTTCCCATGACTAGCAAAGGGGTGATGACAGTCTGACGAGAGTAGGACCAACAGGAGATGTCTTTTTCCTCTAGAATCATCTAGAATGTCTGTCAGATGATTGCCTCCATCCAGCTTGGCTGTGAACCAGGTAGACTCAATCAGATGAGAAGAGTTTTTCCAAAATAAAGGAAGCAAAGCCAGCAAGCCTTCAGTCTTGTCTTTGATGATGTAATTTGGCCCAAATGCCTTCTCTGAAGTTATGTAGGCTGAAAATATACATTGAAGATCCCTCAAAATACTGATAAATACCCCCAAATGATATATTGCAAGGAATGTTTCCCGAATGAAGGAAGCTGTTGAAGCAACAGTGTTTCCCCTGTGAAGTAGAAGCCCAGGGCTTCCTCTTGACTTCAGTGGGAGACTTCTAGCAGTGGGCACCGCTGTCCCACACAACATCTGGGGGAACATCAACTGGCCCACAGCTGGACCTCCACAAACTAACACCCTCATCAGCAGACGTTCTCTTGCTAGATGTCGTAAGAGGTACCCAGCAGATTGTTTAGGCTGTGTGAAAAAATAGGTCTCGTTGGGCAGCTAAATAACGAAGTATTCATTATTATCTTCCAAGCTCGTTCAGGGCACCACAGAAGGCAGGGACATTATCCATCTTGCTAACTCTCAGCGATTTCACCTGGATGCAATGCGTTCTCTAGTCATGTTGCCTCTGGACAAGAGACCGAAAGCTGGTGAAGGATGATGGAGATACATGGCAGAAACCAAGTCAGGGACTACAGACAACTCTGGGGTCTTGTGAAGGGATGGCTGTTCAGAGGTTTCAACAGATAGAGTTGATGCTGAGTGAAGTTCTTATTCTAACAGAAGGAAAAGATATTCTGGAAGAAGTGGGATAGACTACAGGGAGAAAAAAAATGTCAAGATCAGTATTTTCATTAATGGTTCTTCCCCCCATCCCAGCCTTTTTGCCTGCTCTCCTTAAGCACCGTGAGTTGCAACTCCTCCCCCCACAAACCTTGAAGGGTCAACTGGAAAGGTGTCTCCTTACTGGTTAGTAGTTAACACACACTGAACATCTACTACGTGACAGATACTGTGCTAATAGCTTTAGCCTTATTCTATTCATTTTCACATTGCCATGTAATAAGACAGAGAGAGGGGTCTTAAAAACCTTCCAGTAGAATTCCTCTTACAAAAGGGAACGTCTTTTGGAAAGCAACTACATGAGGTGCTTGGTGAAGGTAGCAGACCACAGACTGAAGACCACACTCATCAGCCAACATCTCCTTCAGCATTGCTCCAACCCCCTTCTCCCACAGGGTCCACACTGGCGATAGAGAATTATAAACTCCATCTCCCACATGCTTAGGAGCTAGAGATCCATGTGGGACCTGGGGTCCATTAAAAAAACCTTGGAAGAAGGAAGGGCAGTCCATGATGTTGTACCCCTGCATGGGGAAATGGCGGCAGAGGAGTGTGGTTCTCTGTGGCTGGCCAGGACATTAGTAGGTTCTGGATCGTGGCAGGCAGTGTGATCCTGGAGGTGAGGACACAGCAGTTCCCTTGGCCATTCAGTTCTCAGACACGGTGGTTGTGGGCATTGCTCCTAGGAGCCCAGTTCAGAGTCCCTCCATCATCCCAGTAAATCTGTGAGTCATCCAATATCCCTTAACAAATCCCATTCTGGGGGTGTCTGGGTGGATCAGTCGGTTGAGTGTCTGCCTTTGGCTCAGGTCATGATCCCAGCATCCTGGGATCAAGTCACCTGAGTCAGGCTCCCTGCTCTGCTGGGAGCTTGCTTCTCCCTCTCCCTCTGCCTGCTGCTCGCTCTGTTTGTGCTCTCTCCCTCTCTCTAAAATAAATAAAATCTTAAAAATCAATCAATCAATCAATCAATCAATTAATCCCATTCTGCCAAAGCCAGCCAGAGTGGATTTCATAGTCTGCAACCAAGAACCTTTCTTTTTAAAAAGTTTTTATTTTAGGGGCGCCTGGGTGGCTCAGTGGGTTAAGCCGCTGCCTTCGGCTCAGGTCATGATCTCAGGGTCCTGGGATCGAGTCCCGCATCGGGCTCTCTGCTCAGCGGGGAGCCTGCTTCCCTCTCACTCTCTCTGCCTGCCTCTCTGTCTGCTTGTGATCTCTGTCTGTCAAATGGATAAATAAAATCTTTAAAAAAAAAGTTTTTATTTTAATTGGAAGGCGGTTAGCACCCAGTGTGATAGTAGTTTCAGGTTACAGTGCAGTGAGTCAACACTTTGGTGTTCATCACAAGCGCCTCCTCCCCTCCCCCCTGGTAATCATCAGTTTGTCCTCTCTAATGAAGAGTCTGTTACTAGGAACACTTCTATTTTTAGTTTTTTTTTTTTATTTTTTCAGCATAACAGTATTCATTATTTTTGCACCACACCCAGTGCTCCATGCAATCCGTGCCCTCTACAATACCCACCACCTGGTGCCCCCAACCTCCCACCCCCCACCCCTTCAAAATTCTCAGATCGTTTTTCAGAGTCCATAGTCTCTCATGGTTCACCTCCCCTTCCAATTTCCCTCAACTCCCTTCTCCTCTCCATCTCCCCTTGTCCTCCATGCTATTTGTTATGCTCCACAAATAAGTGAAACCATATGATAATTGACTCTCTCTGCTTGACTTATTTCACTCAGCATAATCTCTTCCAGTCCCGTCCATGTTGCTACAAAACTTGGGTATTCATCCTTTCTTTTTTCTTCTTTTTTTTTTTTTTACAGCTTTATAAACATATATTTTTATCCCTAGGGGTACAGGTCTGCGAATCGCCAGGTTTACACACTTCACAGCACTCACCATAGCACATACCCTCCCCAATATCCATAACCCCACCCCCCTCTCCCAACCCCCTCCCCCCATCAACCCTCAGTTTGTTTTGTGAGATTAAGAGTCACTTATGGTTTGTCTCCCTCCCAATCCCATCTTGTTTCATTTACTCTTCTCCTACCCCCTCAAACCCCATGTTGCATCTCCTCTCCCTCATATCAGGGAGATCATATGATAGTTGTCTTTCTCCGATTGACTTATTTCGCTAAGCATGATACCCTCTAGTTCCATCCACGTCATCGCAAATAGCAAGATTTCATTTCTTTTGATGGCTGCATAGTATTCCATTGTGTATTTATACCACATCTTCTTTATCCATTCGTCTGTTGATGGACATCTAGGTTCTTTCCATAGTTTGGCTATTGTAGACATTGCTGCCATAAACATTCGGGTGCACGTGCCCCTTCGGATCACTACGTTTGTATCTTTAGGGTAAATACCCAGCAGTGCAATTGCAGGGTCATAGGGTAGTTCTATTTTCAACATTTTGAGGAACCTCCATGCTGTTTTCCAGAGTGGTTGCACCAGCTTGCATTCCCACCAACAGTGTAGGAGGGTTCCCCTTTCTCCGCATCCTCGCCAGCATCTGTCATTTCCTGACTTGTTCATTTTAGCCATTCTGACTGGTGTGAGGTGATATCTCATGGTGGTTTTGATTTGTATTTCCCTGATGCCGAGTGCTATGGAGCACTTTTTCATGTGTCTGTTGGCCATCTGGATGTCTTCTTTGCAGAAATGTCTGTTCATGTCCTCTGCCCATTTCTTGATTGGATTATTTGTTCTTTGGGTGTTGAGTTTGCTAAGTTCTTTATAGATTTTGGACACTAGCCCTTTATCTGATATGTCATTTGCAAATATCTTCTCCCATTCTGTCAGTTGTCTTTTGGTTTTGTTAACTGTTTCCTTTGCTGTGCAAAAGCTTTTGATCTTGATAAAATCCCAAAAGTTCATTTTTGCCCTTGCTTCCCTTGCCTTTGGTGATGTTCCTAGGAAGATGTTGCTGCGGCTGAGGTCGAAGAGGTTGCTGCCTGTGTTCTCCTCGAGGATTTTGATGGATTCCTTTCTCACATTGAGATCCTTCATCCATTTTGAGTCTATTTTCGTGTGTGGTGTAAGGAAATGATCCAATTTCATTTTTCTGCATGTGGCTGTCCAATTTTCCCAACACCATTTATTGAAGAGGCTGTCTTTGTTCCATTGGACATTCTTTCCTGCTTTGTCAAAGATGAGTTGACCATAGAGTTGAGGGTCCATTTCTGGGCTCTCTATTCTGTTCCATTGATCTATGTGTCTGTTTTTGTGCCAGTACCATGCTGTCTTGATGATGACAGCTTTGTAATAGAGCTTGAAGTCCGGAATTGTGATGCCACCAACTTTGGCTTTCTTTTTCAATATTCCTTTGGCTATTCGAGGTCTTTTCTGGTTCCATATAAATTTTAGGATTATTTGTTCCATTTCTTTGAAAAAAATGGATGGTACTTTGATAGGAATTGCATTAAATGTGTAGATTGCTTTAGGTAGCATAGACATTTTCACAATATTTATTCTTCCAATCCAGGAGCATGGAACATTTTTCCATTTCTTTGTGTCTTCCTCAATTTCTTTCATGAGTACTTTATAGTTTTCTGAGTATAGATTCTTAGTCTCTTTGGTTAGGTTTATTCCTAGGTATCTTATAGTTTTGGGTGCAATTGTAAATGGGATGGACTCCTTAATTTCTCTTTCTTCTGTCTTGTTGTTGGTGTAGAGAAATGCAACTGATTTCTGTGCATTGATTTTATATTCTGACACTTTACTGAATTCCTGTACAAGTTCTAGCAGTTTTGGAGTGGAGTCTTTTGGGTTTTCCACATAGAGTATCATATGATCTGCAAAAAGTGATAGTTTGACTTCTTCTTTGCCGATTTGGATGCCTTTAATTTCCTTTTGTTGTCTGATTGCTGAGGCTAGGACTTCTAGTACTATGTTGAATAGCAGTGGTGATAACGGATATCCCTGCCGTGTTCCTGACCTTAGCGGAAAAGCTTTCAGTTTTTCTCCATTGAGAATGATATTTGCGGTGGGTTTTTCATAGATGGCTTTGATAATATTGAGGTATGTGCCGTCTATCCCTACACTTTGAAGAGTTTTGATCAGGAAGGGATGCTGTACTTTGTCAAATGCTTGTTCAGCATCTATGGAGAGTATCATATGGTTCTTGTTCTTTCTTTTGTTAATATGTTGTATCACATTGATTGATTTGCGGATGTTGAACCAACCTTGCAACCCTGGAATAAATCCCACTTGGTCGTGGTGAATAATCCTTTTAATGTACTGTTGAATCCTATTGGCTAGTATTTTGGCGAGAATTTTTGCATCTGTGTTCATCAAGGATATTGGTCTGTAGTTCTCTTTTTTGTTGGGATCCTTGTCTGGTTTTGGGATCAAGGTGATGCTGGCCTCATAAAATGAGTTTGGAAGTTTTCCTTCTGTTTCTATTTTTTGGAACAGTTTCAGGAGAATAGGAATTAGTTCTTCTTTAAATGTTTGGTAGAATTCCCCCGGGAAGCCGTCTGGCCCTGGGCTTTTGTTTGTTTGGAGATTTTTGATGACTGTTTCAATCTCCTTACTGGTTATGGGTCTGTTCAGGCTTTCTATTTCTTCCTGGTTCAGTTGTGGTAGTTTATATGTCTCTAGGAATGCATCCATTTCTTCCAGATTGTCCAATTTGTTGGCGTAGAGTTGCTCATAGTATGTTCTTATAATTGTCTGTATTTCTTTGGTGTTCGTTGTGATCTCTCCTCTTTCATTCATGATTTTATTTATTTGGGTCCTTTCTCTTTTCTTTTTAATAAGTCTGGCCAGGGGTTTATCGATCTTATTAATTCTTTCAAAGAACCAGCTCCTAGTTTCGTTGATTTGTTCTATTGTTTTTTTGGTTTCTATTTCATTGATTTCTGCTCTAATCTTTATGATTTCTCTTCTCCTGCTGGGTTTAGGGTTTCTTTCTTGTTCTTTCTCCAGCTCCTTTAGGTGTAGGGTTAGGTTGTGTACCTGAGACCTTTCTTGTTTCTTGAGAAAGGCTTGTACCGCTATATATTTTCCTCTCAGGACTGCCTTTGTTGTGTCCCACAGATTCTGAACCATTGTGTTTTCATTATCATTTGTTTCCATAAATTTTTTCAATTCTTCTTTGATTTCCTGGTTGACCCATTCATTCTTTAGAAGGATGCTGTTTAGTCTCCATGTATTTGGGTTCTTTCCAAATTTCCTCTTGTTATTGAGTTCTAGCTTTAGAGCATTGTGGTCTGAAAATATGCAGGGAATGATCCCAATCTTTTGATACCGGTTGACACTTGATTTAGGACCAAGAATGTGATCTATTCTGGAGAATGTTCCATGTGCACTAGAGAAGAATGTGTATTCTGTTGCTTTGGGATGAAATGTTCTGAATATATCTGTGATGTCCATCTGGTCCAGTGTGTCATTTAAGGCCTTGATTTCCTTGTTGATCTTTTGCTTGGATGATCTGTCCATTTCAGTGAGGGGAGTGTTAAAATCCCCTACTATTATTGTATTCTTGTCGATGTGTTTCTTTGATTTTGTTATTAATTGGTTTATATAGTTGGCTGCTCCCACGTTAGGGGCATAGATATTTAAAATTGTTAGATCTTCTTGTTGGACAGTTCCTTTGAGTATGATATAGTGTCCTTCCTCATCTCTTATTATAGTCTTTGGCTTAAAATCTAATTGATCTGCTATAAGGATTGCCACTCCTGCTTTCTTCTGATGTCCATTAGCATGGTAAATTCTTTTCCACCCCCTCACTTTAAACCTGGAGGTGTCTTCGGGTTTAAGATGAGTTTCTTGTAGGCAACATATATGGGTTTTGTTTTTTTATCCATTCTGATACCCTGTGTCTTTTGATTGGGGCATTTAGCCCATTAACATTCAGGGTAAGTATTGAGAAATATGAGTTTAGTGCCATTGTATTGCCTGTAAGGTGACTGTTATTGTATATTGTCTCTGTTTCTTTCTGATCTACTACTTTGAGGGTCTCTCTTTGCTTAGAGGACCCCTTTCAATATTTCCTGTAGAGCTGGTTTGGTATTTGCAAATTCTTTCAGTTTTTGTTTGTCCTGGAAGCTTTTAATCTCTCCTTCTATTTTCAATGATAGCCTAGCTGGATATAGTATTCTTGGCTGCATGTTTTTCTCATTTAGTACTCTGAATATATCATGCCAGCTCTTTCTGGCCTGCCAGGTCTTTGTGGATAAGTCTGCTGCCAATCGAATATTTTTACCATTGTACGTTACAGACTTCTTTTCCCGGGCTGCTTTCAGGATCTTCTCTTTGTCACTAAGACTTGTCAATTTTACTATTAGGTGACGGGGTGTGGACCTATTCTTATTGATTTTGAGGGGGGTTCTCTGAACCTCCTGAATTTTGATGCTTGTTCCCTTTGCCATATTGGGGAAATTCTCTCCAATAATTCTCTCCAATATACCTTCTGCTCCCCTCTCTGTTTCCTCTTCTTCTGGAATCCCAATTATTCTAATGTTGTTTCGTCTTATGGTGTCACTTATCTCTCGAATTCTCCCCTCGTGTTCCAGTAGCTGTTTGTCCCTCTTTTGCTCAGCTTCTTTATTCTCTGTCATTTGGTCTTCTATATCGCTAATTCTTTCTTCTGCCTCATTTATCCTATCAGGGAGAGCCTCCATTTTTGATTGCACCTCATTAATAGCTTTTTTGATTTCAACTTGGTTAGATTTTAGTTCTTTTATTTCTCCAGAAAGGGCTTTTATATCTCCCGAGAGGGTTGCTTTAATATCTTCCATGCCTTTTTCAAGCCCGGCTAGAACCTTGAGAATCGTCATTCTGAACTCTATATCTGACATATTACCAATGTCTGTATTGATTAGGTCCCTAGCCTTTGGTACTGCCTCTTGTTCTTTTTTTTGTTGTGAATTTTTCCTCCTTGTCATTTTGTCCAGATAAGAGTTTATGAAGGAGCAAGTAAAATACTAAAAGGGTGGCAACAACCCCAGGAAAATATGCTTTAGCCAAATCAGAAGAGATCCCGAATTGTGAGGGGGGTGAAAGGGGATAAAAAGGGGTTCAGAAAGAAAAAAAGAAAAAAAAAAGAAACTATTAAAAAAAAGAAAGCCGATAAAGAAAAAAATATAAAAAGAGAAAAAAATATATATATATTAGATAAACTATTTAAAAAGCGTTAAAAAAGAAAACGGTAAAAGTTAAAAAAAATTTAGCAGAAGAAGAGAAAAAGAAAAAAAAATTGAAAAAGAAAAAAAAATTAAATTAACTGCAAGGCTAAAAAATCATGGGGAGAAAGCCATGAGTTCTGTGGTTTGCTTTCTTCTCCTCTGGAATTCCGCCGCTCTCCTTGGTATTGAAACTGCACTCCTTGGTAGGTGAACTTGGTCCTGGCTGGGTTTCCCATTGATCTTCTGCGGGAGGGGCCTGTTGTAGTGATTCTCAAGCGTCTTTGCCCCAGGCGGAGTTGCACCGCCCTTACCCGGGGCCACGCTGAGTAATCCGCTCGGGTTTGCTTTCGGGAGCTTTTGTTCCCTGAGCGCTTTCCGTAGAGTTCTGGAGGGCGGGAATGAAGATGGCGGCCTCCCAGTCTCCGGCCCGGAGGAGCCAAGAGCCCGGGGCCCCACTCCTCAGTGCGCCCTCAGAGAACAGCTCCCAATGACTCCCTTCACCCTGGCCTCCGGCCGCGCTCCGAGCTGACCGAGCCTGCGACCGGTTCAAGGCAACCCCGAGCTGAGAGTCACTCCTCGGCTCTATCTCTGTAGCCGGCTTCCCCGTTCTAATACCGGTAAGCTCTGCGACACTCAGACACCCTCGATCCTTCTGCGACCCTGCGGGACCTGAGGCCGCGCTGACCCCGCCTGGGCTTCAACCCCAGTTAAGCCTCTGGAGCAATGTCCCTGCGGAACAGACTTTTAAAAGTCCTGATTTTGCTCCGTTGCTCCGCCGCTCGCCAGGAGCCGGCCCCTCCCCCCGCGGTCTATCTTCCTGTCGCTTTGGATTCACTTTTCCGCCAGTCCTACCTTTCAGATAGTGGTTGATTTTCTGTTTCTAGAATTGCTGTTCTTCTTCTCTTCAATCTCCTGTTGGATTTGTAGGTGTTTGCAATCTTTAGATAAGCTATTTAGCTGATCTCCCGCTACCCGAAGTAGTCTCAGCCTGCTACTTCTCTGCCATCTTGACTCCTCACTAGGAACACTTCTGATACAGGACAGAAGTTGTGACCTCCAGGTCCTGGGTGCTAACTGGTGCTGAGGCTTCAGAGAGGAGCAGTGACTCCCTTGCATAAGGCAAAGAGAAGAGATGACTGCTTAGAAGTCCAGGGCAGTGGTGGAGGAGGAGGAGAGAAGGAAGAGGCGAGGGGAGAAGAGGCAGGTGGACTGACGGCACCTGGGGCAGGGGAAGAAAAGCCAAGAGAGGTCCCCTGGTGGTTGCAGTCCAAGAGTGTCTTCTTTGGGTATTGTTTGGATGTGGTGCGTGGCACGTCCTCTTTTTTTTTTCTTTTTTAAAGATTGATTGATTTTAGAGAGAAAGAGAGTGCGCGAGCAAGTGCAGTTGGGGCAGAGGGAAACAGAGAGAGCAACTTCAGCAGACTCAGCCGTGAGCACGGAGTCCCTCTGTCACAGGACCCAAACATCGTGACCTGAGCCCAAAACAAGAATCAGAGGCTCAACCGACTATGCCACCCAGGTGCTCTCGCGTGCCCTCACTCCTAGTCCTGCTTCTTCAGGAAAGTCCATTCCTCTGTTATGCTTACAAATGCTTTACGTGAGGTGTTATGGGGAGCTCTAGGGAAGGGGTGAAGTTCCTAGTTTGGACGGACTCATGAGGGCGCAAGTCCCTCGGTCACATAACAAGCCAGTGTTCATGGTCAGGTCTGTTTGATTTCAAAGCCTGAACACCAGCCATTGTCTTCCAATAACTCTGCCCATGAACAGCTGCCCGATCGCCACCAAGCTGAATGAGAGCCCCAGGAAGGAGCACATGGTAAACACCAAGCCAGCGATGCTCCCTGAGAGGAAGAGCCCCTGTGCCCAGCAGTCCCCATAGGAGGCTCCGCAGAGTTGAAGGGTCTCTCCAAGCTGGTTTCCCTGGCCTTCGAGCACACTCTGATATGGCTCTCTGATCTCCTGTCTCATTTTCTCTTGGTCCTCAGGTGTGGGGTCTCTCCTGGTTCTTCCAGAATCTACAAGCAACATTATGGCCCCAGTCACACCCTTGGCTGTGTTCTTTGCTCCCTAGGGCCCTTTGAAGGCAGCTTCTTAATCTTTTGTGAATTTAAAGGCTGGGAAAGGAGAGAAAGTACCTTTCGGTCCTTTTCCAGTATCCTATCTTTATGGATTACTTCTTTATGGACCATTTCTAACCATAAAGGAAGGCTTAACCTAACTGGATGAAGCAAAAAAGAAAAAAAAAGGAGGAAATTGATCGGTTCATGTTTTTGAAAAGCTCAAGACTTGGAGCTTCAAGTCTGGCCCAGGTGGTCAGACCTGGAAAGACTTACTTTCTTTCATTTTTTCCCCTCATTTCTTTGCTCCATTCTTTTTGTTTCCAGTAGCGTCCCCCCAAGGTACCTATTGCCATATCCAGGCTTTCCCCCTTAATGACCTCAGAGGAAAGGGCTTCTCTTTCCCAGGAGATACAACCCAAGTCCTGGAAATGAGGCTCCATGCTCACTTCTGAACCCAGTCCTGTGGTCAAGGAGTAGACTGTTAGGATTGGTTCATGTGAGTGTCTCCCTTGGCACCCAGGACAAAGCCAGCTGACTGGAACCCCATGAATTGAGTTTCCAGAAGGATATTTTTCCATAAGCACTCCAAGGAGCATATTCAGAGAGAGAGTGGATGCTAGGTGGGCTAAAACAAGAAATGCTCACTGTTCTGCCTTTACTGCCCTCTCCACACCCAGTCTTCTCTTCTCTCTTACCACATATCCTGTTCAAGCCATTGCTCCAGTGTTCTGTTGGAGTCTCTCTAAATGCTTGCAGCCTTTCTCTGCAGAACTCTCCAGGCCATAGCTCTGCTGAGGACAATCCAGGGTTTGCTGGCCAGACCTACCCAGCCTTGCCTCATTTTTATCCCCAGTGTTGAGCACAGTGCCTGGCACAAGATATGGCATTCGGACAGTGTCCGTGGTAGGGAAGCGGAGAGGGCAGCAAGCTCTTTTGCATAGATGGAGTGGACCCGGAACAACCCCACAGTGTTGTCCCTGAGACCGCCAGGAGAAAAGCCCCCAGATTCGTCTGACAGAACCATCTGTGTGGGAATTTCACTTGGCTCTGCTTCTTCCAAGTTGTTCAAATTCCTCACCGTAATACATGCCAAAAGATTTCCAAACCATCCCTGCTTCCTTGTAAAGTGCATCCATCAGCTGAAAAAGAGTCCAAAGCCAGGCCCTAGGGTAGGTGGAGGAAGAAGTCAGAGTGGGTTCTGTCTGAGAGTCAAGTGAAAAGGAAAGGTGGAAAGATGTCCCAGGTGTTGATGCTCTCCCCCACCTGCTGAGGCCTTGGAGGTTTCCATGGAGAGAGAGGAGGGTGGGGGAAGCACGAGTTATTTTCAGCATGTGTTCCCTGCCACTATGCATAGCATAGTATGGATTGATAATACTTTATAGGAAGACTCTCAAATGAAAATGTCCACCCTACAGTGGCTGTTTGAACAGTCAGGGCTATAAAAATGACCATTCCTGTCCTCCTGTCCTTCCCTCCTACTGTATCTATAGTATCACACTTTGAGCCCCTCTTCTCCAAATGCCTCTTTAGTTTGGAGAAAATACAAAGCTGTAGTTAGATGATAACTCAGGCCTTATTCCTCCTTGTAGATGGAGCTGTTCTCATGCAAATCTCCATCAACTCTTTCCAAGGGTCTTTTCAGGTTTTTGCTTCCAAGGAGCCTTTGGTGAAGGGAGCCACCAGGCAAGCCCTTTGCCTTGAGCTATTAGTGCTGTGTCTTTACATTTGGGCAGGGGCCCTTCAAGACTCAGCCCAAGTTTCTGGAGGGCTGAGCACCCCCATTCATGAAATGCCCACCAGCTGCCCCTCTGAGTATGGAGTGTGACACTAAGGGATGACTGCTCTCGGTGGAGTAATCATGATGGCCTCCAAGTGTCTGAGAATCTACTGTAAAGCAGATGATCTCCAAAAAGCAGACCCAGAAGAATTGCACCCCCAGTGCCCCTGCACCTCCCTTGATCTCAGCTTCCTCCTCAGAAGATGAAGAGCGGACTTGACTGTCTTCAAGAGTCTTGGGTGTTAAGAGTCGCCTTCTGAGCCTTGCTTCCCCTGCTTGCTCTACCCAGAAGAGCACAAAAGAAAGACAGTTATTTACAGACACTGAAACAACCCTTTTTAGTCTCAGAGATGATCTGCCTACCCTCTCACTCCCTGTGAAGTGGTTACATTGGGGCGCTGCAGGGAGACATCTTTGCTCATCTCCCCGCTTTTGTTCCTTGGCTTTAGAGAC
Source organism: Lutra lutra (assembly GCF_902655055.1). NCBI lineage: Eukaryota > Metazoa > Chordata > Mammalia > Carnivora > Mustelidae > Lutra > Lutra lutra. The sequence continues at coordinate 150,791,552 of NC_062278.1, forward strand.
CCCCACCCACACTCCCGCTCCCTGTCTCTACCCACCTCCTCCTTGGGAATTGGATGGGTCAGAGCCTGACATTTCCTGAGGCACTGCACTCAGTGAAATGCATTTCCATGAATTGCTTCCTGCTGCAAGTAACGGCTTGTAGTGTGTAAGCATATGCTTGTATGTGAGAACACATCTCCGGGATAAATTCCTAGCAGGGGGATTTGAGTCAAGAGGTAATTGCATTTAAATTTTTTAAAAAGATTTTTTATTTGTTTAAGAGAGAAAGAGACAGTGAGAGAGAGAGAGAGAGAGAGAGAGAGAGAGAGAGAGAGAACACAAGCAGAGGGAGTGGGAGAGGGAGAAGAAGGCTTCCCACCAAACAGGGAACCTGATGCGGGCTCAATCCCAGAACCCTGGGATCATGACTAGAGCTGAAGGCAAACACTTAATGATTGAGCCACCCAGGCACTCTTGCATTTAAATTTTAAAATTTTGATAGCTATTTCTGAATTGTCCTCCAAAAAGCCTGAACTTCATGGTAGAGGGTGTTAGTAACCTACCCAATATTCATTATTCCCTTACTCTCTTAATAATGAAAAAGCTTCATTTCTGCAACTCCCTGGCAGATACGGGGGGCCAATAAGACATAAGTAGAAGTTCTGAGTGAGACTTCCAGGAAATTTCCTTTTGCTTCCAGTCATTCCTCCACTTCCTACATGGGTCTCTGTTGTATGGCAAGCACTGCAGCAGCCTTATTGTGACCTAGAGGATGAAAGCCATGCACTAAGGAGAGGGGAGCAGGAAGGCCAGTTAAGTCTGGGCCATTGAAAGTCCTCTTAGAGCTTTCAAACAGCTCTGGGCTATTCCTCAGACAGGAGCAAACAAAGTCCTAATTGATCTAAGCTACCTCAGGCAGCCTTCTGATGCTAATAGTCCAACACAGTCCTCCATTCACACTGATTGACATTCTCACCAATAGCACCTTTCCCCTAATATTCTCACCAGCATTACATATCACAAGGTATCTTATGTTTTTTAGCATTTATTTTTTATTGAGGTATAACTGACATACAGCATTCATGTGTACATGATTCGATGTTTATAGATATTATAAAACAATCACAATACGTCTAGTTAATATCCATCACTATGCATAGCTAAAGAATTTTTTCTTGCAATGAGAACTTTTGAGATCTGCTCTCTTAGCCACTTTCAATATGTAATACGGTATTATGAACTATAGTCAATGTGCTGTACATTACATATAGTGACTTATTTATTTTATAGCTGGAAGTCTGTGCCTTTTGGACTCCACCCATTTGCCCACTCCCTACTCCCGGCCTCTGGCAACCACCAACCTGTTCTCTGTACCTATGATTTTTTTTTTTTTAAGATTCTCCATAGATATGAGATCATACAGTATTTGTCTTTCTCTTTTTAACCTACTTCACTTGGCCATCGTACTCCATTTTTGACCATCAATGTTTCCCATGGAATTATCCTCCAAGAAATTCAAGATGTGAGGCTGCAGAAAGTGAAGCAAATTACTAAGCTGGAGATTTCAGAAGCAGCTGTATTCAGGAGGTAGCTGCATCTATTTGAGTAAGAGAACCAACAGAGACAGAGAAGCAAGGGACACAACATGGTCCTGCAGGGTCTGGGGAGCCCAGGTCAGTGTTCTCCGTCATATATTTCCCAGGTATGTGTACCATATGCACTGGTTTTTTTCGATGTAACTTGAGCACTTCAACTAAAGGATGTGCCTTACTTTTCTCTCACATTTAGAGTGAAATCATCTTCCACAAGTCTGCATAGGCAGGACAAGCCAAATAATGGTCCCTGGCAGGAGAAAAGGAAAAGGGCAGTGTTGGGTTGAGGAGATAAGGAATGGGGTGACTTTGAATTATGCAAGTTTTACATCCTTTCTCCAAAACTTAAGGTTTGTTAAAGGAAATGCGATCATTTAAGCTTCAGTTTCAGGAAATGAATGTGTCTTTTATAACTATCCTTTTCCCTAGGTAGCATTTAGTTATCTATATAAGCCAATGCATAGTGGGGAGCCTTAAGAAAGCCCTGATGACATCTCCTGCTTAAGCTGGCTCTGAGTGCTCACCACAGGAGGAAAAGGGAGCACCCCCATGGCAAACAGACATGGTAAGTGCAAATGTTAGCAAAACTGCCTATCACACCAACAGGAAGATGGACAAACATAACCTTGAATTAACAGACAATAAGGTCTTACGGACATTAAATTTTCTTAAAAATAATTATTAAGTTTTAGAAAGCATATTTTTAAAGCCCTTCAAAACTTCATTCTGTTACCATATCTGGAGAAGGCAGACCTGGACTGATGGCAGGCCAAAAGGGCTCTCATTCTCTGCCTCTTCTCTCAACTCAGCTCTTCTGGGCCTTGCCTCATTTTCTGGTCTGGGCACAGGGGCCACTGAGATGATCTGGCTTCCTGTTTCTCCATTTGCGTGAGTCTGAGGATTCCTTTTGAATATGTTAATAAATGCATAGGGTTCTTTCTTTCTTTCTTTCTTTCTTTTTTTTTTTTTAAAGATTTTATTCATTTATTTGACAGCAAAAGATACAGCAAGAGAGGGAGCACAAGCAGAGGTAGTAGGAGAGAGAGAAGCAGGCTTCCCGCTGAGCAGGGAGCCCAATGTGGGGTTCAATCCTGGGACTCTGGTATCATGACCTGAGCTGAAGGCAGACACTTAATGACTGAGCCATCCAGGTGCCCCAAGTGCATAGGTTTCAAACCAAGTAGTTATACTAGGTTTCTGGAGGACCGCCCTGAATGAGAACAGCGGAAGCAAGGTTAGAAGAGGATGGGGGTAAGGAGGATAATCACTGCAGGAATTTATACAACTTGAGGAGAAAAGAGAGGGAGCAGAAGGTGTGAAAGTGGTCTGGGAGAGAATAGAAAGGCTGGTATGGAGTCACCTCAAGCTAGGTTTCATCTTTCCATTTGCTAGCTCCATGGCCTAGGACAAGATACTTAATGAGCACTTCCAGCCTGCAGGGTTTCCAGGTACAGGGCGTGGTGCATTCTTTGTTTGGGAATTCCTTGTTTTAAGGAGTTGGCTCTGAGGAAACAGTCCTTACACCTCATGTAGAATTTAAGAAAACAAATGAACAAAGGAAAAAAAGAGGGAGAACAAGAGAGACAAACCAAGAAACAGACTCTTAACTATAGAGAATAAACATGGTTACTAGAAGGCAGGTGGGTGGGAGGGATGGGTAAAATATGTGTTGGGGATTAAAGAGTACACGTATCATGATGAGTTCTGAGTAACTATAGAATTGTCAAATCATTATATTGTACACTTGAAATTAATATAACACTGTATGTTAACTACACTGGAATTAAAATTTTTAAAAAATGGGTGGAGGACCTCAATAGACATTTTTTCAAAGAAGACATGTACGTGGTCCATAGATACACGGAAAGATGTTCAAAATCACTAATCATCAGGGAAATGCAAATCAAAATCGCAGTGAGGTGTCACCTAACACCAGTCTGAGTGGCCAGTGTCAAAAAGACAAGAAACAACAAGTGCTAGTGATGATGTGGAGAAAAAGAAATACTTGTTAGAAATGTAGATGCAACTACTGTGGAAAACAGTGTGAAGATTCCTCAAAAAAATTAAAAATAGAAATACTGTATAATTCAATAATTCTACTACTGGGTATTTGCCCAAAGAAAATGAAAACACTAATTCAAAAAGATATATGTACCCCTATGTTTATTGCAGAATTATTTATAATAATCAAGGTATGGAAGTAACCCAAATATGCACATCCGGGGATGAATGGATAAAGATATGTCATAAATACACACACACACACACACACACACACACACACAATCACACATATAATATACATATACATATATATGAGAGATTCATATATATGTAGTATTATTCAACGTATATATCTATTTTACATACATACATTATACACACACACACATACACACACATACACACACACAGAATATTACTCAGCCATAAAAAAAGAGCGAGATCTTACCATTTATGACAACATGGATGGATCTGGAGGGTACTATGCTAGGTGAAATACATCAGAGAAAGAAAGGTAAATGCCATATGATTTCACTTACATGTAGAATCTAAAAAGAAAACAAGTGAACAAACAAACAACAGACTTTTAAATACAGAGGTCAAACTGATGGTTGCCAGAGGGGAGATGGGGGAGGGGGTGATGGGCAAAATAGATAAACAGGATTAAGAGGTATGAATTTCCAGTTATAAAGTAAGTCATGGAGATGAAAAGTACAGCATAGGGAATATAGTCTATAATATTGTAATAACATTGTATGGTGATAGATGGTGATTACACTTATTGTGAAAATAAAAGTCATCCATAATATTACCACACAGGGTCTATGCTAAATATCCTTTCTATGCACAAATATACTCATTTTTTTTTAAGATTTTATTTATTTATTTGACAGAGATCACAAGTAGGCAGAGAGAGAGAGAGAGAGGAGGAAGCAGGTTCTCCACCAAGCAGAGAGCCTGACGTGGGACTTGATTCCAGGACCCTGAGATCATGACCCTAGCTGAAGGCAGAGGCTTAACCACTGAGCCACCCAGGCGCCCCCAAATATACTCTTTTTAAAAAGGGATTATATTGACTATTTTGGTATTTTTCTCATTAAATGATAATAGTGTGAGCGCCTGAGTGGCTCAGTCAGTTAGGCAACTGCCTTCAGCTCAGGTCATGATTCTAGGGTCCTGGGATAGAGCCCCACTTCAAGCTCCCTGCTCAGCAGGGGAGTCTTCTTCTCCCCTCTCCCTGCTCATGCTCTCTCTCTTTAAAATAAACAAATAAAATCTTTAGAAAAAATAAATGATATAGTGTGAAATATCTTTCACAGCATTAAGTATTATTTTGCAACATCCTTTTAGTGATTTTTTTAGATGGTCCATGGCTTTATTTAATCAATTCTGTATGGCTAAGGAATTAAGCAGTTTCCCTGTTTTTCTTTGTTTCTTCTTTTGAGCATTTTTATTTTGGAATAATTATAGATTCACAGGAAGATGCAAAGATGGTACATGGAGGTCATCCTGTTTCCCTTGATGGTATGTCTTTCATGATTATAGTAATAGTACATTATCAAAACCAGGTATTTGACACTGGCATAAATTGGTGCATAGTTCTCTATCATCTTAACACATGTAGGTTCATGTAACCACCACCACATACAAGATACAGAACTATTGCATCCCCTCAAAGGTCTTCAGCTTGCTACCCCTGTACAGTCTACATGCCACTGTCCTCTCCACCCCATCCTGAACTCCTGACAATCACTAATCTATTCTTCATCTCCATAGTTTTGTCATTTCAAGAATGTTAAGTAAATGGAATTATAGCATGTAACCTTTTGTGACTGACTTTTTTTCATTTCTTATAATGATTTGGATACCCACCCAAGTTGTTGAATATATCATTCCTTTTCATCGCTGAATAGTATTCTGTGATATGGATACACTATGCATCCATTCATCTTGTTTAACCATTTACCTATTGAGGGACTTTTTTTCCTTTCAAGTTTTGGGGTACTACAAATAAAACATCTATGAACAATGGATTCAAGTTTTTGTGTGGACATGAGTTTTCATTTCTCTGGGATAAATACCAAGGAGAGCAATTGTTGAGTCATATGGTGTGTGTGTTTAATTTTTAAGAAACTATCAAACTATTTTCACCAGCAATGTATGAGATCCAGTTCTTTGTATGCTAACCATGGTATTGTCATTATTTTTTAATTTAACTATTCTCATAGGGGTGTAGTAGTATCTAATTTGCCTTTCCCTAATGGCTAGTGATGTCGAATATCTTTTCATGTGTTTGTTTTTTATGTATATATATGCCTTTCAATAAAATATCTATTCATATCTTGCCAATTTTGAAATTTATGGCCCAGGATATAGTTTTTTTAAATGCATATACTCTGGGTGTTCAAAAAGAATGTGTATTCTGTTGTTGTTTAGTGGAGTGTTATGTAAATGTTGATTAGTTCCAATTGATTTTGCTGTTTTTGAGCGTTTCTTTTATTTCTTTTTTTTTTTAAGATTTATTTATTTGTTTTAGGGGGGGTGGGGTAGAGGGAGAGGGAGAGAGAAACTTTAGCAGACTTCTTGCTGAGCATAGAACCTGACGCAGGGCTCGATTTCATGACCCTGAGATCAGGACTTGAGCTGAAACTCAGAGTCAGTCCCTTAACCAACTGTCACAAAGGCACCCCTTGTTGAGTTTTTCTATATCCTCGCTGACTTTCTGTTTAGTTTTTCTGTCCATTTTTGAGAGAAGAATGTTGAATTTTCCCCCTAACATTGCAGATTTGTCTATTTCTGCCTTTAGTTCTATCAGTATTTGATCCATTTGCTTTAAAGCTATGTTATTGGTACATTCACATTTAGGATTATTGTGTTTTTTTGGTGAATTGATCCTTCTGTGGTTACATAATATCCCCTTTTTCTCCCTAGTAATTTTCCTTTTTCTTGATCTACTTTATCCGAAATTAATATAGCCACTCCAGCCTTTTATTATTACAAACAACACTGTTCAGCCTTTGTACTCATCTACAATTATGAGAATTTCTTGGTTAAAAGTCTGCTTGTTTTTTAAAAAGATTTTAGTTATGTTTCTATTTTAGAGAGAGAGCGCGTGTATAAGTGTGTATAAGCAAGTGGTGGGGCTGGGGGGAAGACTAGAGGGAGTGGTAGAGGGAGGGGGAAAGGACCTTAAGCTGAGTATGAAGCCTCACAGGGTGCTTGAACTTAAGACCCTAAGATCATGATCTGAGTCAAAACCAAAAGTCCTACACTTAACTGAGCCACCGAGATACCCCCAAAGTCTGCATGTTTTTAAAGGCTTTTGACTATCTTGTCAAATTGCCCTGCATAAATTTACTAAGTTTTACTGCCTAAACACTGGGCATTATCATTTAAAATAACTATAAATGAAAGACAAGGTTTAACCAGTTACAATAGAAATGTCTCATAAACTGCAAACCACTGATGAAAGAAATTGAAGATGACACAAAGAAATGGAAAAATATTCCATGTTCATGGATTGGAAGAACAAATGTTGTTAAAATGTCTCTGTTGCCCAAAGCAGTCTACACATTTAATGCAATCCCTATCAAAATACCACCAGCACTTTTCACAGAGCTGGAACAAACAACCCTAAAATTTATATGAAACCAGAAAAGACCCTGAATAGCCAAAGTAATGTTGAAAAAGAAAACCAAAGCTGAAGGTGTCACAATTCTTGACTTCAAGCTGTATTACCAAATTGTAATTGTTAAGACAGTATGGTACTGGCACAAAAACAGACACACAGATCAATGGAGTAAAATAGAAAACCCAGAAACAAACCCCTAAATATATGGCCAACTAATCTTCGACAAACAGGAAAGAATATCCAATGGGGGGGAAAAACAGTCTCTTCAACAAACGGTGTTGGGAAACCTGGACAGCAACATGCAAAAGAATAAAACTTGACCGCCTTTTTTTTTTTAAAGATTATTTATTTATTTATTTATTTATTTGACACACAGAGAGAGACCACAAGTAGGCAGAGAGGCAGACAGAGAGAGGGGGAAGCAGGCCCCCTGCTGAGCAGAGAGCCTTATGTGGGGCTCGATCCCAGGACCTGAGATCATGACCTGAGCCGAAGGCAGAGGCTTAACCCACTGAGCCACCCAGGTGCCCCAGACCACTTTCTTACATCATGCACAAAAATAAGTTCAAAATGGTTGAAAGACCTAAATGCGAGATAGGAAACCATCAAAGTCCTAGAGGAGAACACAAGCAGGAACCTCTTTGACATCAGCCATAGCAATATCTTACTAGATATGTCTCCTGAGGCAAGGGAAACAAAAGCAAAAATAAACTATTGGGACTTCATCAAAATAACAAGCTTCTACACAGCAAAGGAAACAAGAAAACTAAAAGGCAACCTATAGAATGGGAGAAGTTATTTGCAAATGACACATCTGATAAAGGATTAGTATCCTAAATACATAAAAAACTTATACAACTCAGCACCCAAAATATAAATAATCCAGTTTAAAAATGGACAGAAGACATGAATAGACATCTTCCCTAAGAAGACATACAGATGGCTAAAAGACGCACGAAAAGATGCTCAACATCACTCATCATCAGGGGAATACAAATCAAAACTACAATGAGATATCACCTAACAGCAGTTAGAATGGCTAAAATTAACAACACAGAAAACAGCAGGTGTTGGCAAGGATGCAGAGAAAGGGGAAACCCTCTGACACTGTTGGTGGGAATGCAAACTGGCGCAGCTACTCTGGAAAACAGTGTGGGGAGGTTCCTCAAAAATTGAAAATAGAACTGCCCTAGGATCCAGCAACTGCACTACTAGGTATTTACCCAAAGGATTAAAAAAAAAATACTGATTCGAAGGGATACATACACCCTAATGTTTATTTATAGCAAGTTTAATAATAGCCAAATTATGTTTTGAAAAAACCCCAATATCCATCAACTGATGAATGGATAAAGAAGATGTGGGGTGTGTGTGTGTGTGTGTGGTGTGTGTGTATACAGTGAAATGTTTCTCAGCCATAACAAAGAAGGAAATCTTGTCTTTTGCAGCGATGTGGTTGGAACTAGAAACTATTATGCTAAGCAAAGTAAGTCAGTCAGAGAAAGACAAATACCAAATGATTTCACTCATATGTGGAATTTAAGAAACAAAACAGATGAACATGGAGGCGAAAAAGAGAGGCAAACCACGAAACAGAACTACAAAGAATAAACTGAGCAGTACTCAGGGGGTTGGGTGGGGAGATGGGTTAAATTGGTGTCAGGTATCAAGGAGGACACTTGTGATGAGCACTGGGTGTTGTATGTAAGTGATGTATCCCTAAATTCTACTCCTGAAGCTGTATTACACTGTATATTATTACACTGTGTGTTAACTAACTAGAATTTAAATAAAAATTTGGAGAAAGAAAAAAAGAAATGTCTCATAACTCAGTGGGGGTGCAGGTAGTAATGGTTGGTGAACATATTTAAATGAGTTAAATTCTCCTTTATCCTAGTAAAAAGCCAAGAGGTCTAAAATTCATAAATCCAGAAATAGGGTCATATGTGTATTTTCCGAGTGGGCGGCACTCTTATGCAGCAGTCATAAGAGTTGGGAATGTTTGCCCATTTTAGGAAGGTCTGAGCGGTATGGGATGGGATGGGATGGAATGGGGAACTGGATATGGCTTTTGTATTTATTTGTATTTATAGTAATAGATATTTTTAAAAACATGTGGTGTATTTTGATTTTGTAAATGATATATGACTGTTGGTTTAACTTGAATTTACATTTATTATCAGGACTCCTATAATTGTAAAAATCTAACACCAAGTAAAACTGTGACTCTCACGGGAGGAGACTACAACTTCCAGGATTCCGTGGGTTGAAACGGTGGGGTGTTTTCGGAGACAAACTACAATTCCCAGAATCCCGCTAGCTAAGGGGGTGGTTCTGGCCTGGGGTTGGGGCCGCTGAGTCCGCAAGCGTGCGCTCTTGCAAAGGCTGCCGTGCCGGGCTCGCCAGTCGAGCAGGCGCACGGCGGGCACCCGCGAGCCCTGCGGCCGCGGACGGGACGGCGCCTCGAGACCTGCCCTCCATGCCTGGGCCTCCCGGTCTTGTAGCGGGAACAGGGGGAGGCGGCGGCAGCTGTTTGGGCCAAAGCCGGGTCCGCCGACGGCCCACCTGGACGCTTGAGCCCAGCGGAGCCCGGCCTGCGGGCTGCAGGTGAGACGCGCGCTGGGGTTAAACGGGGCTCCGCTACACCCCTGGGCTTGGAGTTGAGGGATCGGCCCCGGACCTCCCGCGGGAGGATCAGCGGGAGCGCCGGGCCCTGAGGTAAAGAGGAGCCCAGGGAAGTTTGCAGAACCAAGAAGTGACGGGTGATGCGGACTGACAGAGGCGCGGGATGGGGGCGGGGGTGAGGATAGGTGGACCCTTGGGGTCCCGCTGCCTCGGGGTCCGGGCAACGGCGCGCTCGTTGAATCCCTTAGCTCTTGGCTGGCACTAGCAGCAGGTCCTCACGCCCTTCAGCTTGGGCATGGAATAGCACGATTGGCTGGGAGCCAGCGACGTGCGCGGACGGGCTTGGGCCCCTGGAGATCCCTTGGAAGGCAGTACCTGGGCAGGCCTGTGGCTGATCCCTGGGCTCTTTGGGGTGATAAGCGCCCGGTGATAAGAGCCTGCCACGACTTGCTTGACAGTGCCAGGGTAGCCTTTGGAGGGACCCACTTGGACTTCTGACCCGTTGCATGTGGGTAGACCCCATCTCCTGGTCACTGATGAGAATCCTCTGCTAAGATCTAGCGTCCTCAGGCCAGAGCCCTGCACCTGGTGGTGGGCGGCTAGGGTCTGCTTACTTACTCTCAGAGACTACTCTTGGGGGAAGCAAGGCCCAGCACAGGAAAGGTTATGCAGTGAGCTTAATAGGACTTAGTGGCTAAGAACACAGACATTTGGTTTATTCACCAAATGTTTACTGTTACATGTGCTGGGCATTCAAATCCTGGCTCTCATTTATTAGCTTGAGCTAATAAGTGCCCTTGAGCAAGTTACTTATCCTTTCTGAGCCTCTGTTTCTTCCTCTGCAAAATTGGAATGAAAGTACCTTCATGACAGGCTTGCTGTGAAGATTACATGAGATAATGCTGTGTAAGTCCTCAGTCCAGTGTTGGTACACAGTGGATGTGCAACCACAACCAACTTGTGGTTGCTGAGATAGCAAATGTTAGAGGTGAGGCTGGAACCCAGGTCCGTCTTTGTACTGGAACTAGCTGCTCTCTCTGCCTCTCGTGGATCTTGGAGATCTTCCAGTTCATCCTTTTCACATTACAGAGGAAGCATCTGAGTCCCAGTTAGTGCTAGAGCCAGAAAAGAACACGGGTCCCGTTTTCCCCAGGGATGGCCAGGCTTGGGCCCCAGGAGGGCAAGGAGAAGCAGAGAGTGGAGATCTTCAGCAAAGAGGGGGATGGGTGCTGGTGACAGAGTTCCCCCAGACCACCCTGTGGCACGTGAGCATTCTGGTGGCCTGGAAGTGTCAGTGACAGAGCAGCTGCAGCAGTGTTCAGACTTTCCTTCTGGTTGGGAGTTCTTGCTCTGAGCCAGGCTTTAGAAAATATTGAGCAACAAACAAAGGCTTCTAGTGCATATGGAGCTAATTGGAAAATTAAATTACCAAATGTTCCATTCCCCAAAGGTCTGCGGCACTCTTAGTTTGGTCGTCAGTGGATACTCTCCCCCAGGACCTGCCTAACACCTGATAGGCTTTTTTTTTTTTTTTTTAAGATTTTATTTATTTATTTGACAGAGAGAGATCACAAGAAGGCAGAGAGGCAGGCAGAGAGAGAGGGGGAAGCAGGCTCCCTGCTGAGCAGAAAGCCCGATGCAGGGCTTGATCCCAGGACCCTGAGCTGAAGGCAGAGGCTTAACCCACTGAGCCACCCAGGTGCCCCTGATAGGTGTTTTTAAATTGGGTAAAATAATGAATATGAAAGGCATAGCCCACAAATGTCAGCATAGGCTTTGGAGTGAGACTTGGGTTCGAATCCCAGCCCCACCACTTCATAGGTGTGTGGCATTGGGCGATTCACTTAACAACTATGCCCGTACTTCCTCAAATGTGGGATGAAATCGATAGCACTTATTTTAGATTTGTAGGAGGGAATAAATGAGGTTGTTCATCTAAAGCACTTAGCGCTGTTTCTGGCATAGAGTAAGAGCCACTAAATGGGCGGTAGAGCGTTATTATGATAATAATAATACTATAAATACTATAGGCATTGTTTTGCCTATAAAGTAGGTATAATTGTGTTGGTTTTTCACACCAGAAAAAGGAGACTTGCAAGGATTAAGAATTATTCTTAGCCCAGGCAGACACAGAAGGACAAATAATACATGCTATCACTTATTGATAGTTGGATCTAAAATAGCCAGACTCATAGAAGCAGAGAATAGAATGGTGGTTGCCAGGGACTGGGATGAGGGGGAACAGAGAGGCATTAGTCAAGGCTATAAAGTTTCAGGTATACAAGATGACCAAGTCCCAGAGACCTACTGTACAGCTTAGTGCCTGTGGTTAACATGACTGTACTATTATACTCTAAAATTTGCTAAGATGGTAGGTCTTATGTTAAATATTTTTATCACAAAAAAATAATAAGAGGGTGGGAGGAAACTTTTGGAGGTGATGGACAGGTTTATGGCATAGATTATTGCGATGGTGTCACAGGTGTATATCTGCTTCTGAACATCAAGTTTTACACGTTAATTATGTACAACTTTTTGTCTGTCAAAAAGAAGAAGAGGAAGAAGAAGAAAAAGAAGAAGAAGAAGAAGAATTATTATTGGTCTAGGATCATGCAGCTGCTAAGTGATGGGACAGGAGCTCACTTCTGGCCTTTCAGCTGGAGAACCAGTGCCATTTACTTCTCTGCAGCCTGTGGTCCTCCCAGTTCTTGAGGCCTGGCTGTGACCGGAGGGGTGGGGGCCCGGGCCGGGCAGCCAGAGGGCAGCCTCCAGCATCACAGCAGGGGGTTCTTCAAGGTGGGGACCCTACAGTCTGGCTGCTTGTGCTTCCTCTCCATGCCTGAGGTTGGATGAGACTGGAGGCCCCATCCACTGAGTGAGCCTGGGGGATGAGGTGTTAAGAAGAAGTGCGGCCCTGTGGCCCCTGGACAACAGGGCTGGCGAAGGGCGCCAACTGGGTGAGACCTGGAGAGCTTGATTCTGAGAAGAAATGATCTTGTTTAAGGGCCAGGAAGAGTTCTTCCCTGGGCCTGATCTCTGCCTTTGCGAGGAGGGCCACTCACGAGCCATGGGTGTGAGGACAAGGAGCTCTGGACTGAGAGCACCTGCTGTTTTAATCTTGGCTGCCTTTGAGTGCTCAGCTGCCCTGGCCGCTGCCTCTCTCAACCTCTTTTATAAAGTAAAGAGATGGAGCAGATCATTTCTAAGGGCTCTTTTAGCTCTAAAAATAGAAGGTTTTGTCACTTTAAATTGGTGGATTAACCCTCTCAGCGCGGCACCGGGGCAGGTGGGATAATGATCATCCCCCTGTGTTACCCAGACTTTCCTTGGGGCAAGAGAATGGCCACAGCTCCCTTGAGCTGCCTGCCAGCACAGGTGTCTCTGCCTGGCCCAGTGGGGAGGAATTACACAAGGAAGCAGTGGGTTGCTAAGTTACAGTGGTGGGCCTGTGGGTCTGCGTTTCCGAAGTCATCCACACCTGCTCTGCCCTTGAGTGACAAAAACTCATTGCCTTGCTTCTCTGCCTTGCTTCTCTATCACTGACTCTACCGCCAAATCTGAAGCACGGTGAATAAGACCCCTGGTAGTTAGACATAGGTTTGTATCCTGGGGCCCCTGCTTGAGCTGTAAGACCTGGAGCAAGCATCTTAATCTCACTAAACTTTGGTTTTTTTCGTATTAAAAGAAAACAAAGCTAATTCTAGTACCTACATTGGAGGGCTTTTGTGAGCCTTAACGGAAAAGGGGCAGGAAAGGGGCTTAGGATGGTTTCTGGTACACAGTAGGTACTCAATAAAGGAAGCTGGTGGTAGCATTAACTGCCACCCCCTGCCCAGATGCCAACACCCTCTTTTCCTGAGCCAGCCAGGACAGTGATGGATCCTTCCATTTTTGTCTGGCTTCCCATGTCCTCACTGCTGCCTGTTCAGGGCCCAACCTCTGTCAGAGAATCAGACCTTTCACTGCCATTGGTAGCCTACCATCAGTACAATCTTAATGCTAAGAGTTGTCTCTTTTCTCCATTTTGAAAGCATAACAGAGGGCCCCTTCCAGGCTGGACACTGGGTACTCAGCCATGAGCCAAACGTCAGGGAGAGGCTGGAGCCTTTGGTCTGCTGAATTGCCTCTATTACCATTATTATTGCAATTATGAGGAAGGCCTGTGTCGGGTCATTTTCAAAGGAAAGGGAAAAAAGAAATAAACAAGAGATTTTTTTAAAAAGGCCCTTTAGAAACTGAGGCAGATAGAAGGATGCTGCCAATTTGCCCCTGAAAACTGCTTCACTCAGCTCCTGGAGCAGCCAAATATTATTAGAACCCCATGGCCTTAGTGCTCCCTCCTTTCTAGGACCCACCCCTTCATTCCAAGAAGTGCTGGACGCAGGTGTCCATGGTGCTGCCACACCTGCAGGCACAGAGCTGGGCAGCTGGATGAGAGGCTGCCAGCCACGGTGGCTCATCTTCTGTGGCTGGTCACCCAGCACTGGGTGCAGGGTCCACTTTTGGGGGGCTCTGGCCAGCTCCAGACCTAGGCCCCGAAAAGCCATGCATTAGAGCCTTGGGGTCTAAGAAGGCATAAATGCTCCGGGAGTTCTAGGCCTAGGGCAGGAGGCACAAACTCCCACACTCACTGGAGCCAAGAGTGCATGGGGTGAGCGAAGTGGGGCACTGGCCCTGGGACTGGGAGGCCAGACGCCCAGATGAAAGCTCAAGCTGAGGAAGTCCTGGCAGGAAAGAGGCCTGGTGCTACCTCCTCGTCTCCGCCAGCTCCGGTTGCCATACCAACATGCCGCCGCTGGGGTGACAAGCAGCAGACATTTGTGTCTCCTGGGTCTGGAGGACGGAAATCCGAGCTCCAGGTGCTGGCAGGTGTGGATTCTCCTGAGGCCCCTCGTCTTGGTTTGCAGATGGCTGCCTTCTCACTGTGCTTTGTCACGCTTTTTGTGGCTGAGTCACTACGTGCTCTGTACCCCACACCAGCTGGGTCCTAAAATCTGGTGCCCAGCGTAGAGAAGGCAGAGAACAATAAAGGTGGTGCTAATTGCATCCGCTGAGTTTCTGTGCCCTGGCAGGCCGAGGAGATGAGGGCCAGATGGTGCCTGGGCTGTTGGCATAGGCAGTGTTGACATGCTCGGTGTTCACATCCTGACTTCACTTCGTACAGCCTGAGGCCCTTGGGACGCATGTACTTGGCTCCACCTGGTCTCTGTGTCCTGATGTGCAGGTGGGGAATACGTGACAGTGCTAGGCTAACCCCTTAGGGTTGGCTTGAGGATGAAATGAGGAGATGTGCAACGGTTTCTAGTACACTGCCAACATAACAGTCTTGAAGGTGGCCATGGCTGAAGTGGTTAATTTCATGCTGGGGACTGGCTGCTTGGAGGCTCTCTTCCCAGGGGAAGGGAGGCAAGTCATTAGGAAGACTGAGCGAACCTGGGAGGGATGGTGAGTGTACCTCAAAGCCATTGGGGGAGGTTCAGTCCCTTTAGGAATGATTTGGGGCTGTATGGCTGGCCTGGTACCTGTGTGTCATTCATTGTTAATTTGAGGAACCCTGATGAAATGTGATTCTGACAGCTGATGTGTTTTGAGGCCTATTCAGGTACTTTCCATGTATTACCCCATTCTCACAGCACCCTATGGAGGTTATTATTCCCATTTCACAGATAAGGGCATTGAGGCTTAGGTGTTAAAACGGCTTCATACCTAGGGTCTGAAGGAAGGTGAGTGTGAGCCGGGTGGCCCGGGAAGAATTCTTGGCCACAACCATCAGGGAAGAGGGTTGAAATCTCTGTGGCCATCTTGTGTGCCCCGATGCCTGCACTTAGCCCAGATCGGGTGCGCTGACATGGGTGGGAGATCAGCCAGGCCTTTCTGGCTTCCTAAGCAGATCCTCCTGTTACCCACCTGACAGTGCTCTTCCTCTCGGGAGCCCTTTGGGCAAGACCAGTGGAGGCAGGGATTTTTAGGTAAGGCTAGGTGACTGTGCATTGGGATGGCGCAGGGAGTGATCAGATGAGGAGTTGGGTCGGCCGGAACCAGGAAGGCCTGTGTTGTGCGCACAGTGCATCCCAGGCTTCCCCGACGTTCCTGGGCTCGGAGGAGAGTATCCTGCGGTGACGTCCCTCCCCGGCCCCGGCAAGAAAGCACACATGCCCTTCTGCCGCAGCAGCTGTGGCCCATCAGGTTTGAACAACAGTCTCTTGATCCCCCTCGGCCACAGTGGGGGCCTTGAGGACATTTTTTTTTCATGTTTGTGTCTTTTGCACATACTTTAATTTGGGCTGATGCAAAGCCTCACTCCCCCATTCTCTTCATGTCCTCTTAAGACTTGGGACTGAGGTTCATGAGTAAATATACATACGACTGACGGAGATGCATACAGATCATCTCTCCCCCCGCGGTACCTGGTACCTTTGCTCAGGCGGAGTCAGCGGGAAGCAAAGGAGGGCCGGGCGCCTGTGTGGGGGCGGGGCTAGGGGGCGGGGCTACGGGGCGGGCGAGGTGGGGGGGCGGTGGCAACCCTCTTGCTTGGTCAGTGACTCTGCCCTATTGGTTGTTAACTAAGTTCCACGTCATGCCTGTCCACGTCTAAGCAAAGCCTGTTTTGTTTTGTTTTAAGATTTTTATTTAATTAATTGACACAGAGAGAGAGATCACAAGTAGGCAAAGAGGCAGGCAGAGAGAGAGGGAAGCAGGCTCCCTGATGCAGGGCTCCATCCCAGGACCCTGAGATCACCACCCGAGCCAAAGGCCGAGGCTTTAACCCACTGAGCCACCCAGGCGCCCCACAAAGTCTAAGAACCTCCGCCACGAATGACTCCAGGGCACAGCTTTCCACCGCGGGCCAGGGATCCAGGCCTCAGCGGATGTTTCCGGGAGGAGTTTCCTTTGGGGATCTCTTCAGAGCTTGCGTCTGCCAGAAGATGGGAGCTCGGGGCCAGTGCCCTGTCCCTGTGTTGCCCCAGAGCCTTGTTCTGTGTGAACATGTGCAGCCTTTCCTGCCTTCTCTTCCTGCTCCTTACTCTTCCTGGGGGGCCCACTGCACCCGACCAGGCTTCGGCTGGGGCAGAGTGATTGACAGGTAATTTGAGACAAGGGTGGTCTGGTTCATAATACCCTCCTTGGGCCTCCGTGCCAGGGAGCAGGCCTGCTGGAAACAGCGCGATTCAGTCTGTTGGTGCAGAACCTTTAGAGTCCAACAGGGACTGCCTTGTCTGTGTAACTAGTTTGTTTCCAAAGAACACAGGTTAACAATCAGGCTTCGGCCACACAAGTGGAAAAGGTGCCACCGAGGTCATTTCTGTTGAGGAGTAGAATCAAGGTTTGGGTTGGCCTTTGGTTTGTTTCCTTCCCCCTCCCCCCAACCCCACCCCAGCCAGGATGGCTCTTCATCTGCCTCGGGGTAGGGACTTTGCTGGAGGAGGCAGCAGAGATGCTGCCCTTCCTTTTCCAGCAGCCTTGTGCCTTGTGTGGAAAAATTGTATCCTCTCAGACGGCAGACAGGACTTAGGAGAATCTGGGGCACTACAACGACCCGGCTCTCCACGACCCGGCTCTTCTTCTAGGAAGATAAGTTTAAAGAAAAGTTGGCTTGAGTTGGGGTGCCCATTTGCATGGGCAGTGGATTTTTCTTCTGCATGGTCTTTATTATATGTCTGGAGGTCAGAGCGGGCTTATATTTGATAGTTGGCAGTCATCTGGGGATCCGTTGCAAGTGCCGGTAGGGTGTTGGAACAGGAGACATACCACAGGGCATCCAGCTGGGGATCCCGGGGTGATGGAGAAGCTTTGTCATGTCCACTCAGGGCAGGAGTGAGAGGGTTCATGGGCAGTGGTGGTTTTTCCAAGTTTCATTTTCTCTGCTTTCTAAAGGAAAAACAAACACACAAGGCCCGAGGTTGTTGGGTCCTTCAAGTGCATGGAGAGGCACTAAACAGCGGGTCAGACCTCAGGACTGGACACAGCTGTCCTGTCAGCCACACAGGCCACAGTCCTGCAGAAGGCAGCACTTGGCTGAGTGTTTCTTCTAGTCTCCCAGGCCAGGAATGGCGACCTGAGTTCTCCCTCAACACCCCCATCTCCCTACCACTGCCCTGCTGTCACCAAGACTGGTGGCCTCTCCAGGAGCACTGAAAATTGACCTGGAGAAAGGGGACATCATGGGATCCATTGTCCAGGAAGCAACGTGGCCCAATTATTCTTCACCATTTTGAACTTCCTCCTAGAGTTTATTATCCAGAAACATTTTGAAACGGTGATGGAAAAGACCGCTTTCATCTTATTCAGTGCTAGCGGTCTGATTAATGAGCTCTTTGCCTCTATCCATATCTTTTGAAAACTCTTCTGAACGTTTTGCCTGATCCTTGAGCTCAGCTCTCTTACATAGCTGCTGCAGTGCAGTTGGGGGTCAGGAGAAGGGGGAGTACGGGAAACAGACTGAAAGGACTTTATAATAACCACTGGTTGCCCAAGTACCTGTTGGCCTTTTCCTGCTGCACTTTGGCTACTTCACGGCAGGGGGAAATGCAAGGTGGTTTTTCACCTGTCTCCACGTGGCAAAATACAGTTATGACTCTGTTAGTTCACTTTCCTCCAGAAGTAAATCCTGAGACAGAGATGCAAGTACAGGAGATTATTAGCACTCCTTCCTAATAGACATGATTAAGGGACTGAAGAACTGAGACCAGGGACGGGGAGGAGAGGGCATGCATCAGGCCAGTGCCCACTCCGGGAAGTCACCTCATCTGTTAGGGAGCTCTGGAGCCAGTGTAGAACATTCCTCAGAACTCTCCAACCTGGACAGCATGGGAATGGGGTATTCATTCATTAATTCATTCATTCACTCATTCACTCACACACTTACATTTCAATACCAGGAGAGTTAACATGCAGTGTTGTAAGTGATTCAGCTGTTCCGTGGGAGGGGTAACTGTTCCCACCAGATGTTGGTTCAGGCTGCCTGGCTTGTACATGGTAAAGTTAGAAACCCAGGTGGTCCCTCCTCTGGGCCCCATGCTCCAACCACCACATGATTTCTAGAGAAATGCTCTGTCCATCCCCAGAAAAATTCCCTTCCCATTTTCCCCCTTGGAAGGCAACTTGAGAGCCTCAAGGGCCCTGTGAGCCAGTCTGTATCTGTCCTGCTTTCTGTCTGCATTCTTCTGGCTGTCCTGGGGAGGGGTTGGTCACTTAGCATCTAACTAGAAACAGTGCCCCCAACTCCCCAGGCTCAGGCTCAAAGGCTGGCCTCTGCCTGGTTGCCTAGTTGCCCCACAGTGCCCCAGCCCCATGTTTCTTGGTTTCTGTAAGCTTGGCTCCAGCTCCCCCCGACCCCAGCTCTACTCCGAGCTTGCCTGGGATTGGCTACTGCACACACAGTCCCCCAGGTCCAGAGGAGAGGCCTGGCCCCTTCCTGTTGTGGCCCCACACCACACCCTCACCTGCCTGCGGCCAAGCTCACATTCCAGCACAGGGAGGCCTAGGAGAGGGGCAGGTGGCAGAATGCTCACCAGACAGGTGCCCACTCAGGTCAGAGGTTGGTCTTTCCTCTCCCTTTTCCTCATTTCCCTGCAGGTCTTGCTTTTTGATGTCCCCTGGGTGCGGCTGTTGTGGCTTTAGCTGCTGCTGGAAACATTTCCGTCTGTGATGGGAGCAGAACACGCGTCTGCTCAGGCCCTGCTCGTCTGCCTCTCATCTCTCTGGGGACGGCCATTTATCTTATATTGTCTAAATATTCATTTATTACTCAGCCACTCTCTGGAATTCTGCCATTTGTAAATAGGGATTTGTTTCCTTCTTTATCCTTAACTTTTTGACTTTTTATTATGGAAAACGTTAAACAGACACAAGAAAGGATCTTAGAAAGGCCCCCATCACCATTTTTCACAGTGATCTATTTGCTACTATCTTGTTCCATCTGTCTCCATACTTTTTTTGCTGAAGTATCTTTATTTTATTATTTATTTATTTATTTTAAGTAGGTTCCATGCCTGACATAATGTGGGGCTTGAACTCACGACCCTAAGACCAATAGTTGCACGCTCTTCTGACTGCACCAGCCAGGAGCCCCTTTGCTAGAGTATCTTAAGACAAACCATGTATGTGTCATTTTACCTATAACCACTCTTATGTTCTCTTCTTTCTTAAGTTATCTAAATTTTTTAAAGATTTTACATATCTGAGAGAGGGCGAGAGAGAGTACGAGCAGGGTTGAGTAGGGTTGGCAGGGGAGAAGCGGGGGGGAGAGAGGGAGAAGCAGACTCCCTGCTGAGCAGAGAGCTCAACGCAGGGCTCCATCCCAGGACCCCAAAATCAGGTCATGACCTGAGCTGAAATCAAGAGTCAGACACTTAACTGAGCTGCTCAGGCACCCGTTATCTATTTTGTTATGACTTTTTATTTTGAAATAATTTGAGACTTACAAAAAAGTTACCATAAATGCTTCACTCAGCTTCCCCTGAGGTTAAATCTTACATAACCACAGTGCCATGATCAAAAGCGGGAAATTAACACAGCACCACGTCCTAAACCACAGACCTTACTCAGATTCTGCCAGTTATGCACTGACATCCTTTTCTGGGTCCAAATTGCCACATTATGTTCATTGTTGTGTCTCCTTTAGACTCCTTCAGTCTGGGACAGCTTCTCAGTCATTCCTGGTCTTCCGCGACCTTAACTCTTAAAGAGTCCTGGTCAGGTAATTTGTAGAATGTCCTTCTATTTGGGTTTAATGTTTTCTCTACTAACTTATCTACACACTATATTCAGAGCTAGCAGGGGAGCTTTTGGACCTTTTCCCCTTTTGGACATACAGACTGAGGTTGTGTATTACAGGTAAGAAAATCACAGAAGTCAGGTGCCCTTCTTAGGGCACCATATCAAGGGGTACATGGTGCCAGGAAATTGTTCCTGGTGATATTAACATCAGTTACTTGGTTCAGGGGCTGTCTGCCAGGCCTCTGTATCATGAAGTTTTATCCTTTCTTTTTTCTTTCTTTTTTTTTTTTTTGGTACCATAAACTTTCTGTTTTTGCCTTTGTAACAGATATGTATCTCCCAGAGAGATTGTTTGAGAGGATGCAAATATCCTATCTCTCAAACTTCCACCCACTAATTTTAGCATCCAGTAGTGGATCTTGCCTGATACCATTATTACTGTGATGCTTGCCAAATGGTGATTTTCTATTTCCATCATTGCTTCTGCATGTATTAATTGGAGTTCTACTGTAAGAAAGATCTGTTCCTTCTTCCTTATTTATTCATATCAATATTGACTCATGCATGCTTATTTTGTTCTGTGGGTTATAATCCATAACTATTGCTTTTTAATTTCATTACATTGCCCCAAATTTAGCTCCTTCAGGTTAGCTCCTGAGCCTTCTTGATATGTCCTCATCACTTTTTGAGAACTTACATTCTGGTAGTACAAGATGTTCCCAACAACTCTTGTATTTTCCCTGCCTGAGCTGTGGAAACAGTGATTTTTCCACAGAGCCCTGGTTTCTGAGAGGGGCCAATGTTAGAAAGCAAGACCTGCATGCCAGGCATGCTGTCCCTGCTCCCACGCACTCCTGTGGGTCAGAACTAGGAGCTGTATGTATGCGTGTGCACCCGTTCCTTACTCCCCCTGCCCCCACAGCTCTTCCTCCTGCTCACACTCTTCCTGTCATGTCAGCCTGGGTCCTTCCTCAGTTCCCTGGCCCAGATCTGAGCTAAGGTCTCCAGGGTAGCCTCGCCAGCTTCCCAGTGAGACACACTGCCCTTCTGGCCTCTCCTGACCTTGAGGATGAGTGACCTCTCCCTCCCCCCCCACCCCCGGGCTTCTTTCTGTGTCTTTTTGTTTCTTGTCAGAACCCGCCGCTGTGGTCATGTCACGCTCAGGACGCAGGTGTTCCCTTCTGAGCAGTCTTGTATTGTCTGTACCATGGTTGTAGTAAGGATAGTTGGCGCCCGTGGTGGAACCATGGGACACGGTCAGAATTGGTCAGGTATCAGTAATGTACCGTGATTCAACTAATAGTGAAGTAGTTCTTCGCTGGGGCTGGCTGGAGAATTCCATGGGGTGGGGGTGGGGGAACCACATGTTTTTATAAACGTATATGCAGCCATATGATTTTATATATGCAGATATAGATCTAAAATACCAACTTCAGAAGGTAAAGGTTGATGAAATCTTTCAATCTTGGGGGTGGAGCTTGCAGAAAATTTCTTATGAATGAGGCATGCTTGGGGAAGGGGATGTTGGGCTTTACAGGTTGGTATGGAACATGAAAGAGTTTCTCTTTTTTATCAGTGGGCCCTTAGGTTTGAAAAGACAGGGAAACACTGATGTTTAAGCACATTTCTTGGCTGTAGGTTCTGGGCTTGCAAAGGCCTTCCCCTGGAGATTAACAGGGCTGATGGGAACACAGGCAAACCCCTGCCAGGAAGGCAGCCTCCTGCACCCTCTCCTCTCATTCTGGGGCTGGACCAGAAGTTCTCTGCTCTTGTTCTGTGAAGGCCTTGAAGACCTGCGTGAAGGACATGGGGTTCATGGGCTCTCAGGATAGCTGTAACTTTATCCTCTTCCCTGCAGGCCAAGAAGACCCAATGGGACTGGGTGAGTGGGAGTTCTGTTAAAGGACTAGCTTTGAGTTCACAGGAATTTATTTCACATAAGTCATCTGCAGACTTCGGGACTTGACTTGCCATAAGGAATATGCTCCTTGTACCATTTCATGCAGAGCTCCCTCTTTGGGGACCCCCTTCTTCTCTCCCACAGGAGTGGAGAAACACCGAGGCTGGGAGCTTGTCACTGGTTTTTCTACCTCTGTTCTCCCCCATATCCACGCTACTCTGCTCAGAGACCTTCAGTAGCTCCCCTTTGCCTAGAGGGTAGAGTTCAGATTTCTTGACCTAGCATCAAGGCCATTGACATTCGGGCCTTAGCTGATTTTTCCAAGTTTCTCTTCTGCTTTTCCTTGTGTGAACCATCTACCTAACCAGACCAGACTGTGTGGTCTCCTGCATCTTTGGATGCCCCCTCCCCACCACCTCCTTTCTTTCTACCCTGGAGATGACATTTCTGGTTCCTCTGAAAGCTCCAGGGAATGGCCAAACCAGAAGGACTCATTTCTTCCTCAGAGGAAGCCTGCAGGGCTCACCAGAGCCCCACCTACTGCCTATGCTGTGACACTAAGTTTACCTTAGTCCACATTCCCTACCCCATGGAACCCATGTGGAAAGTTGTAGCTCCACTTGGGCCCACAATGAATACGCTTGTTTTCTAATTGCTAATACAAGAGTTTCTCAGAGGGCTTTGTTTACCCAAGTCAGAAGGGTTGTGGGGAAACTGATGCCAAATAGCCCCACTAGGTTAGAGCAGAGCTCAGAAGCAGAAGGCACAGGCCAGACCCCCATGCGTTTGCTTCCTGCACAATAGCCTGTAAAGACATTCTCCTCAGGTTTTCTTGGTTTAGAGAAACAAAAACTGAGCTCGATAATCAGGAAAGCTCACGGCAGGAAGTCCAGGCATGTAGGGCTCCGAGACATCAATGGGGTCCTTTGTCTCTCTCCTCCATCATGCTGTCCTTGGCATCCTGGCTTCACAGTCCAGCTGGTCAGCAGATGGCAGGCGGCAGCCCTGGGATAGCTTCTCCTTTCCTCTCCGGTGGGTGGGAACATGGACTGTGACTCCTCCCCCTTTGCTCTGTTCAGTTCTACTCCGGCAGTTGCCTCCCCTGGGCCAGTAACTGGCTCCAGAAGCATGCTCTCTGCTGATCAGCCCTCTGGTGGTGGGAGGTCGATCTTGGCTTTGTTTGCACCTCGTGGGTATCAAGGAAAGGGCTGGCTCCTGGCCAAACCTGGAATTTTATTAGGCAGGGGAAAGGGGCGGGAAGCCTGTCCCTTCTGTCCCCTCTGTCACTTATTAATACACTTGACTTGGAAACCCAAGGAACAGAGCTGGTGACCCATCTGGCCCAAGGCACCAACAGGTGACAGCATATCTTGTCTTGGTCTCCATCTTTGGGAGGAATCTTCTTAGATTTAAAACGCTTTGCTTCAAATGACTGTAATGAAAAGTGACAGGTCCCGCCTCAGCGGCGGTCAGCCTTTGCTTCAAGTCAGATGAAGGCAGCCAAGTATGTCCAGAAGGTTTTAAATTGCCAGACTTCATCGTGCATCCCTGTGGCCCTTCATTAACCATCTGATGCCCCAATTTTTTTTTTCTTTTCCCCTCTGCTAGACACTCATTAGTTTGAACCTAACCGTGCGCAGTTGCACGCAGTTGCAGAAGTAGTCGGCTCTCAGTATTCATGAGGTTCAACTAACACCTGATTTCTGACCCTCTCCACCACCCTGTGTAGTGGGGGCTGAACGTTCACCTTTGCTGACGGGGAAGCTGCCTTCAGAAAGGCCACACGGTCAAGTCAGGGAGCTGGGGTTTGAACCCGAGTCTTCTGGCCTTTTATCCTTCAACTTTCCTAGACAGCGCACATCCTCTCCCAGGAACTACCGACCACCAGTCATGCAGCGGGCACTCAGAGCCAGGTTGGTCTGGAGTGTGATGTGAGATCTCCTGGTGATTGGGTGTCTCCAGAAGAGCAAACCGGTCGGACAGACTTAAGGGAGTAAGATGGAGTTGGTGCCCTAAGTCCAAGGCGTGCGGACTACCTGTCTCCCCGTTCTGGGGAGAGTTAGCCGAAGGTGTGGCAGCGTTGGCAAGGGGAGGACTCCACAGGAGTTTCCTTGGGCAGAGGAGGCTGCAGGGGATGTTGTGGGCCGGCCCTCCTGAGCAGAGCTGTGCCCAAGGGGCTTCAGAGCAGCTCATCCACATCAGATGTGGCCCAGCCCTAGAGGGAGGTGGAGGGGGGAGAACACGGAGAGGCTGGGCTGCACGAGGAGGGTCTACCTTCATTAGACCCTGAGCTCAGAAGCTGCCCTGCCAGGCCTGCACCTGCCCGGTGGCTCTCCCCAGCTTGTCTTCAGGAGGCAGTGCTCACCAGCTCATTAGGATGCCTCCATTTTTAATCCTGGCTGCGTCACAGACTTGCTGGGTGATTTGGGGCAAATTCTTCACCTCTCTAAAATGAGGACTTGCTTAGTGGTTGTTAACCTAACAGTGGAATTCCTTCCTGCGAGTGAAGAACCCCATTTTTAAATACACTTTTGTGGCACTCGTATGAGTTTCCTAGGGCTGCTGCAACACATTTAACCCTAGATGTGGTGGCTTAAAAGGCCAGAAATTTATTCTTGCACAGTTCTGGAGGCTAAAAATCTAAAATAAAGATATTGACAGGGCCAGGCCCCCTCTGAAAACTCTGGGAGAGAATCCTTTCTTGCGTCTTCTTAGTGTCTGGTGGCTCCTGGTAATCCCAAGCAGTCTTTGGTTTATAGCTACATCATTTGAGTCTCTTGTCTTTGCCCTCATGTGGCCATCTTCTCTGTTCCTCAGTGTCTTTTTCTGCCTCTTACAGGGACACTTTCATTAGATTTAAAGCTTCATTTAGATTACGATCTCGTCTCAAAATCCTTAACTAATTATATGTGTAAAGACCCTATTTCCATATAACATCATATTCTGAGGTTCTGGGTAGACATGAATTTGGGGGGCATGATTCAACCCACCATAGTACCCCTAAATAGAAGAAATTAAAGGCGCTTGGTTTTATTTGGAGGTAAATGGAGGCCCAAGACCCTGGCCTCATGTCCTTGTTGCCTACTGCCAGCCTTGGCAGCCTCCAAGAATCAGGTCTGCAAGCCACTAGGTACCCAAGGTTCCAGGAAGCCCTAGTTCACCATATCCCATGGTGATGAGACTTTGGACTTAGAATTTTGAATTGATGCTGGAATAAGTTAAGACTTTGGGGGCTAGGAGGACTCATGGCCTGGTTCTTTGGTTAAGAGTCTCTTCTTGGTTTTTCTCAAATGTGGCTGTACCCCAGAATCACCTGGGAGCTTGGTAAAAAAGCTGATACCAATGAGACTTTGGGTTCTGGTCAGAATGGAGGGGACACGTGTATCCCTATCCAGGCACCATGCACTAAAACACAGGACTAAAAACACAGGACATTAGGTATAAAACATAAGACTGAAAGGTAGAGAGAAGAATGTGGAACAACACAGTGGTCAGTTTCTTGGGTTTTCTTTTTGCCTCCTGTGTATCCTAGACTGTATGCTAAAGAAACCAACCCAGAAATGTCAGTGAGCATGGACCAGAAAAAGCCCCAGGGAAAGCTCACTGTCACTCATCAAAGGACTGGAAGAGGAGCAGCCTTACAATACCTTTTTGACAATAGTACCCTATTCCTGTGAAACACCAGGGAAAACTGCTTCTCCCCTCCCTTCCAGCTTTAGTAAAGGCTGAATAGACAGACATCCATCCTTGCTTTTCA
The DNA here is from genome assembly GCF_902655055.1 of Lutra lutra. Taxonomy (NCBI): domain Eukaryota; kingdom Metazoa; phylum Chordata; class Mammalia; order Carnivora; family Mustelidae; genus Lutra; species Lutra lutra. The sequence continues at coordinate 150,817,759 of NC_062278.1, forward strand.
GTAACCAACCAGGTACCTCCCATCTTTAGCAAAGTACCCCCACCCCCCCCACCATGGGGCTGGATGAGAAGCCTGGACTTTTACCACAACCCAGAGGTAAAAAGATCCCTTGAGGTTTCACCGGAGCCTAGACTTGGACCCCCACCCAGTGGTGGGGGGTGATGAGACACTCCTACTGAGGAGCCTAGATTTCCACCCCTTCTCAGCGGTTATGCCGCATCTCTCACTTTCCCTGCCAGAGTGCTGCTGCTGGAGGCCAAGCAAGGAAGCGTGGATTTCCCCCTACCCAACGATAGAGTCAGCACTCTCCCTTCCCCACCAGCATGGTTCTTGCAAAAACCTGCTGAAATGGAAAACCTAATATAAGCTCCAGGATAAGTCTCAGCAAAGAAAGAGAAGATAGAAGGAACTAAATGGAGATTTGAGAACTGAAGAATGTAGTAACCAAAATTAAAAAAAAAAAAAAAATCACTGGTGGGCCCAGTAGAAGAATGGAGATGACAGAAGAAAGAACCGGTGAACATGAAAACAAACAGGAGAAATTATCCAATTTAAACCGTGAAGAGAAAATAGACTGGGAAAACAAATTGAACAGAACGTTAGACATCTCTAGGACAATACTTTTTTAAAATTTAGCATTCGTGGACCAGGCTTCTGAAAAGTAGACAAAAGAACATTCTTCAGGGCCACGCAAGAGGAAGGACGTACTACGTCCAGGGGAAAGGCGCTTCACGTACAGTAGATTCCTCCTCAGAAACATGGCAGCCGGAGGGAGGCTGCCCAGCCTAAGCGTTTGTGTGCTGAGAGAAAGCACTGTCACACTGAAGTTCTGTCCCAGTGAAAATATCCTGTAGGAAAGAAGGGGAAATCAAGACATTTTCTTCACCTGAAGGAACACTGGGAGAATTTGCTCTCAGCAAATTTCCCTAAAATGATGACCAAAGGAAGTTCACCGGAGAAGTGGTAACAGAAGAAAACCTGGAACATCAGGGACAAAGAAAGAACAGGAAGAGTAAAAATGTGGGTAAATACTATGAACTCTTCTTTCCCTCTTGAGGAGATTACACTTGACAGTTGAAATAAAAATTAGAGCATTGTCTGATGTGGATTTTGATGCATGTAGAGGAAACATTGAAGATAATTATATTATAAGGGAGGAGGGTAAAAGAGCCCAGATGGAGATCAGTCAAGAGGTAGACTGTCACTACCAGTAGACGCTGCTAAGTTGCATATACATTGTATGGTGCCCAAAGAAACCACTAGAACATCTGCACTGAGAAATACACTCAGAAACACTGTACCTAAAAATGGAATTCAGATAATCTGCAAGAAGACAGGGAAACGAAACAGAGGAACAAAAGATGCAGATGCCTAAGCCGTACTCTAGACCTCCTACTGAGTCAGAACCTACAGGATTCCTGCCTGCGAGTATCTGGTTTTAGCAAGGGCCTCTGGGGATTTCAGGAACCAGCCAGGTTTGAGAATCTGTGGTCTAGACGAGTTTTTATTTTTGTTTTTGTTTTAGAGAGAGCGAGTGAGCATGTGTGCAGGGGTAGGGGGACAGCTGGGAGGAGCAGGGGGAGAGGGAGAATCTTCTCCATGCTCAGCTTGGAGCCCAATTCGGGGCTTGACCTCATGACCCCTTATGACCTGAGTTGAAATCAAGAGTCAGATGCTTAACTGACTAAGCCACCCAGGCACCCCTAGACCTTTAAAAAATTTTTTTTTAAATATATTTTTTATTAACATATAATGTATTATTGGCCCCAGGGGTACAGGTATGTGAATGGCCAGATTTACACACTTCACTCAGCATAGCACACACCCTCCCCGATGTTCATAATCCAACCGCCCCCCCCCCCGGCAACCCTCAGTTTGTTTTGTGAGATTAAGAGTCTCTTATGGTTTGTCTCCCTCCCGATCCCATCTTGTTTCATTTATTCCTTTCCTACCCCCCCAAGCCCCCCACGTTGCCTCTCAACTTTCTCATACCAGGGAGATCATATGATAATTTAGACCTTTATTTTTTTTTAACAGCAAATTGCCAACCCTGTTAGGTTGTAAATTCAATTAAGAGGAACATGCCCCCCCACCTTTTTAGAACAAACTTAATATACTGGACTAGAAAAGGAAACACTGGAGTACATTATAGCTGGTCAGAGTAATTCTTCGTGAAATTTTGGGGGAGCAGTATAACATGTGCGTATATATGAATGTGTGCATGCTGAACCATTAGATGAGGGTCACTGGAAGAGATGGTGCCCCCAGGAATGGCCTTCAGCTAGTGCCGGAGAGGAATAGGAAAGCGAATAGCCTGGCCTCTTCAGAATAGTGACCTGCTCATTAATGTGCCTATATTGGCGTCACTCCTCCCTCCCACTCTCCTACAGGGATTTCTTTGGATAATGTCTCAAACTATTTTGGCTCAAATCCTTGTCTCCGATTCTGCTTCTGAGGGAAACTAGTCTAAGCCCCTGTCTCTTTCTGGGCAAGATTGCACTTTGATTTTTGTGATTGCAGGGAGAGAGAAGTTATAAGACTCCAAGAGTCCAAAGCTCGCCCCGAGGGAATAAAGGGGTAGCTCCAGTCCCACTCCAGGGCAGTGCTGGCCAGACACCAGGGGTTCCCGTGGCAGCTCCTATGAGGGCACAGGGTGAGACCTCTCAAATCTGAGCAGTCCTGGGCTTCAGAGCAAGAATGTTAGCTTTCCTGCGAGTGCAGGAAAATGGAGCAAATGCCACCAGCCCAGCCAGGCCTCTCTGCAGGCCTGCGTGTCAATGGTGCCATCCAGATACAGTTCCTTCACTGGACCAGGGATGGGGCAAATATCTACCCATCCTTTCATGGGAATCTAAAAGACAGCAGGCATGATTTCCAAACAGCTTTAAGCAAGAGCAGACGATCCCCCATATCCCCTGGGCATATGTGCCATGGGTCCTAAGAAGGGGACACTGGGCTCTTGATGTACAGCCTGGCCTCTGTGCCCATGTAAGGAAGAGTCCTTACCTCACAGGACCAGGAATGCCAGGCCCCTGGAGGGGACCCTCCCTGTGGCCTCTGGTCACAGATCCTCCATCGGTTAGCTCTTCCTGTAGCAGTGCCTCATACCAAACAGCCACAGGATTTCAGTGACATCCAACAGTGAGCACTCGCCCAGCACAGCTGTTTGCGTGTCGCGGTCACTGGCCAACCAGGGGTCAGCTGGGTTAGACTGGGCTTGGCTGCAGCAGCTCCGCACCGCACTCCTGTCGCTCCTCCTGGAACCAGGAAGTTAGCTGCGCACATTCTCCCCTCAGCAACGTCCTAGGTATGAAGGAGGCCGGGCCAGTCACACAAGCTCTCTTCAAGCCACTGATCATGTTTTCCCTGCTGACATTTCACTGGCCAAAGCAAGTGATGTGGTCAAGTCCCAAGGCAGGGCGCAAGGATGTATACTGTCCCCACGGGAGCGGTGGGAAAGGGAGGGCGAGAATCAGCGGGGACGGTACGGGCACCGCGCCCGGCAGGAGCCCAAGGTGGCTGCAGACGGACAGGTGGACAGATGGGGCCAACAACTTTCTCCTTCCTTGTCTCCCGCAGGCTTGTGCTGGCGCTAGGGGCGCCCGCGGGGATGGGTAGAGCCCGCCAGGCCTGCGGCGCCGCCCGGGGGCTGTGCTGGCGCTAGGGCCCCACAGCGGCATTAGGATGCACCTGTCGGCCGTGTTCAACGCGCTCCTGGTGTCGGTGCTGGCGGCGGTGCTGTGGAAGCACGTGCGGCTGCGCGAGCATGCGGCGGCGCTGGAGGAGGAGCTGGCCGCTGGCCGCCCCGGCCCGGAGCCCGCCCCCGCGCCCAGGATCGACTACCCCAAGGCCCTGCAGCTCCTGGCGGAGGGCGGCACGCAGATGGTGTGCAGCGGCCGCACGCACACCGACCGTGTGTGCCGCTTCAAGTGGCTCTGCTACTCCAACGAGGCCGAGGAGTTCATCTTCTTCCACGGCAACGCCTCGGTCATGCTGCCCAACCTGGGCTCCCGGCGCTTCCAGCCGGCGCTGCTCGACCTGTCCACCGTGGAGGACCACAACACCCAGTACTTCAACTTCGTGGAGCTGCCGGCCGCCGCCCTGCGCTTCATGCCCAAGCCCGTGTTCGTGCCCGACGTGGCCCTCATCGCCAACCGCTTTAACCCCGACAACCTGATGCACGTTTTCCACGACGACCTGCTGCCCCTCTTCTACACCCTGAGGCAGTTCCCGGGGCTGGCGCACGAGGCGCGGCTCTTCTTCATGGAGGGCTGGAGCGAGGGCGCTCACTTTGACCTGTACAGGCTGCTCAGTCCCAAGCAGCCACTCCTGCGGGCGCAGCTGAAGGCGCTGGGCCGGCTGCTGTGCTTCTCCCACGCGTTCGTGGGTCTCTCTAAGATCACCACCTGGTACCAGTACGGCTTCGTCCAGCCCCAGGGCCCCAAGGCTAACATCCTTGTGTCCGGCAATGAGATCCGGCAGTTTGCCCGGTTCATGATGGAAAAGCTGAACGTGAGCCACGCGGGGGCGCCCCTGGGCGAAGAGTACATTTTGGTTTTCAGCCGCACCCAGAACAGACTCATCCTGAATGAGGCCGAGCTGCTGCTGGCGCTGGCCCAGGAGTTCCAGATGAAGACGGTGACGGTGTCCCTGGAGGACCATGCCTTCGCCGACGTCGTGCGGCTGGTCAGCAATGCCTCCATGCTGGTCAGCATGCACGGGGCCCAGCTGGTCACTGCCCTCTTCCTGCCCCGCGGGGCAACCGTGGTGGAGCTCTTCCCCTATGCGGTCAATCCGGACCACTACACCCCCTATAAGACGCTGGCCACGCTGCCCGGCATGGACCTCCAGTACGTAGCCTGGCGGAACACGATGCCCGAGAACACGGTCACGCACCCCGAGCGGCCCTGGGACCAGGGGGGCATCACCCACCTGGACCGGGCTGAGCAGGCCCGTATCCTCCAGAGCCGTGAGGTTCCGCGGCATCTTTGTTGCCGGAACCCTGAGTGGCTCTTCCGCATCTACCAGGACACCAAGGTGGATATCCCGTCCCTCATCCAAACCGTGCGGCGTGTGGTGAAGGGCCGGCCTGGGCCACGGAAGCAGAAGTGGACCGTCGGCCTCTACCCAGGCAAGGTTCGGGAGGCGCGGTGCCAGGCGTCCGTGCAGGGCGCCTCCGAGGCCCGCCTCACCGTCTCCTGGCAGATCCCCTGGAACCTCAAGTACCTGAAGGTGAGGGAGGTGAAGTACGAGGTGTGGCTCCAGGAGCAGGGGGAGAACACTTACGTGCCTTACATCCTAGCCCTGCAGAACCACACCTTCACCGAGAACATCAAGCCCTTCACGACCTACCTGGTGTGGGTCCGCTGCATCTTCAACAAGATCCTCCTAGGACCCTTTGCAGATGTGCTGGTGTGCAACACGTAGCGAGTGTGCTGTGGCCAGGCCGCGGTGGGGGGCGGGGATGGCTCCCCTGGCGCAGTGGGTCCATTGGTGTCCTGCGGTGGCTTCCAGGAATTATTTATTTATCGAGCAGGCCTTCCCCAGGCCTGTGCCTCCGCGTCTTCTTACTGGGTCTAGAGCGTGACGTTCCCAGCACTTTTTGCACTGGTTAGTGGGACCCTCCCAACCCCCTTCTCCTGTCCTGAGCCTCCGTACCCTGGAGAAGGTCCTCAGTGGGAGGAGAAAGAAGGAGAATGAAAATCCTAAGGAGCCTCTGGCTGAGAAATCGTGCTGTACCGTACTGAATCTCTCTGGTTGATATCGAGATGTCTGGAAACTGTGAGTAAATCATGTGGTTGCTTGGGTGGGTGGTTCATCAGCTTCCATCATCATGAAATTCACCTGTAGCACAGTGAAGGTGTGTTTGGAACATTCATTAAATGATTATAAACATCTTGGTCAAGTCTTTTTTTTTTAATTTAATATTTTATTTATTTATTTTTTGAGAGAGAGTGAGAGAGCAAGAGAGAGCATGAGCAGGGAGCCCGATGCTGGACTCAATCCCAGGACCCTGGGATCATGACCTGAGTGGAAGGCAGACGCTTAACCGACTGACCCATCTAGGCACACCTTGGGCAAGTCTTTTTATTGGGTAGTTGGAAGCAGGGCTGGTAGTCGGTGCCCGTGTGCTCTTTCATCTTATCAACCGAGGAGATGTGGCGATGGGCAAGCGGCGAGGACCGCGAAGTGGGGCAGGCTGGTTGCATTGCATCTTGCAACTTGCCAGGTGAATGTCACATTTCCCATCTAAGTAGGGTCCAAGTCTGGAAGCCTAGGGTCGGGTCTGCGGTGAAGAAGAGCACTGCCCACCAGGGGACGCTCTTACGCTAAAGAGGACATCCGGCAGCCAGGACCACAGCAGACCAAACTGGGCATCCGGTTCGCTTAGAAGGACAGAGGGCAGGGAATTCAGCAAGATAGCACGGAGCACTTTTCTTTAGCAGGAGGAGTCCTTACGGCAGCCCAGGGGCCGTTCTCCCTCTGTTCTGCGAATTGCTGCTGGAGGGTGTAGAGGAAAGACCCCTGTCAGTAGTTGGGGCCACCAGCTTAGAAGCCCCATGGGAGCCATTGTCTTTCAAACAATAGACATGGTTCCCAGCCCACCCTCCCACCGCCTCCACCCCCTGCCCCCCCGGACACTGTGCTCAGTGGAGCCTGCTGCTCTGGTGCCTGCCCAGACACTAGTACCTGCAGAGCGCTTCCAGTGTGGACATAGCTCATCTGTTGTAGGTCACTTGTACTGTTAGCTTTGCTGAATGGCACACCTGTCATTCCACTGTTCTCCTGGCTTCTGCAGAAACAGCTAGAACGTTAATCCAAGATCAGCAGGGACCCTGCTCCAAGTCTGACTTCTGGGAAGGAGAGCAGGAAAGGGGGTCCAGGAGGGAGAGCCACTGGCTGTAGCTCAGCTGGAAGGTTGTCACACCAAGCTAGACAGTTCTCAAGCTGAAGTGGTCTGTTAGATGAGTAGCGGGTCCCTGGCCAGGGCAGTCTGGGAAAAATGGCCTCGGTGCCTGTCGGTGGTGGATTCAGAGCAGGAGACCTGAGTGGCATGTTTTCGTGGTCACCAGGGGCCTCTGTGACCTTCCCTTTACCCAGAATATCTTTGTCCCTAACTGTACCCTCCATCGACCGCCTTCTCGGACTGCCACATTGATGCACACATGAAGATTCAGTTCAGTTGGAAGTCTCTAACATTGAGAGGTGAGGGTAAAAACTACTTGGAAACCCCTTGGTGATTTCTGCTAAGGCTGAACACAGCTGCCCTGGGTCTCAGCGATTCCACTGCTAAATGTATACCCCAGAGAAAGGAGTGCCAATGCCGTCGAAAGACATGTATCGAATACAGCTCTAAATAGCCAGAAGCGAAACAAGACCAGTTTCCACCAACAGATATATTCATGCAAAAGACACAACTTCTTTTTAAAAGATTTTATTTTTTTAGAGAGCATGAAATGGGTTGGGGGGGAGGGCAGGAGAGGAAGAGGGGAGAGAGAAAAAATCCCAAGCAGACTCCGTGCTGAGCACAGAGTCCCACACGGGGCTCAATCTCATGACCCTGAGATCATGACCTGAGCTGAAAGTAGGAGTCAGATGCTTAATCAGCTGAGCCACCCAGGTGCCCCAGGACACAACAATTAAAAAAAAAAGGAATGAAATATGAGTACACACAACTGTAAATCTCATAGAGTATTAAATATATACCGAGTGACAATATATACTGTACGATTCCATTTACACGAAGCGCTGGAATAAGTAAACCAACCTATGGCGGGAGAAGTCTGAATCGCTCCTGGGAAGGGTCGAGACTGAGCTGGACAGGCGGGAACTCGGGCCGGGGATGTCTTGATCTGGCTGGTGGTTGCACGGTGACCGTCCATGTCACCAGGCATCCGCTCACACTTGAGATCCGTACCCTTTATGTACGTCACTGTTGACCTCAGTTAAACAGAAACAAAAACTCGGCCCAAGCGGCAATTCTTCTGGAAAGCAGTGTGTGTCTTCTCCAGCTTCCCAGTCATGAGGCCTGCCGCATCTCCCAAACCCCAGCTCTGCCGCCCTGTCGTGTTCTGGAAGGTACTGTGCTCCCACAAGGGTTTGCCCACGGCTAGAGGCTCAGCGTGGGTGTTTGTGGACCCTAAAGCTCCGCAAGTGGTTCGTTTGTTCCATGAAACAATGGATTTCTGCCTGTGTCCATATTGCTTTTGCAAATTTGTGTTCCTTTGAAACTTTGTCCTGGTTTTTTTGGTTTTGTTTTGTTTTTTCCTCTTAACATCGTAACATGAACACGTTACCGTGTCACTGAAAGTTATTCTTTGAAAAGAAGATTCTAGCTAACTGTAGAACGTTCCACTGCATGGGCTCACAAAGAAGTTGCTACCCTTTCTCCAGGTCACAGCATTTGTTAAGGGGCAGGAGCCTGGATCCACAGCCAGCAGCCCAGCTCAGGCCCTTTGACACCTGTTTCCACTTTTGCTGCTGCTTTGTTACCATGTTTCTTTTATTGATGTTTAGTTAATTTGTAGTGACTTGCACAGATCTTCACTGTACAGTCTCATGGGTTTCATGCATACATACTTCTTCATACCCCACACCCTTACAAGGTGTACATTATTGCTATTATCCCCATATTTGCAGTTTTGTGCACTTTGGAAATTTAGCAGGCAAGAATTGTTTTTTGTTATCATAGAGGGGTTACAAGAGCTGCATTTAACATTAAGGGTATGCCATTTTGTTGGTACTGTTTGTTTTAAATTAGTTTCCTCACACAGCTGCATCAAAGAATCAGGGGGACGATGATGGCAGGAGAGCCTGGGAGCTGGGATCTAGGGTGCCCAGGAGCATCTCTGACAGAAGCCCATCCCAATAGACAGCGGCAACCTCTGCACCCCATGAGTCAGCTCTGAGAGCACCTCACTGGCCGTGGGTGGGGGGGCAGCGGGCCAGTGCGAGGCCTGGGAAGAGAGCACACATGGACCCCCCCAGCCCAAAGCAAACCCCTCAGAGGTGTCCCTCAGCCCTTGGCTGTGTAGCCTCTGTCCACCCCACTTGGCCATCCCTGTGTGGTCAGGCGCTCCGGGAGTACTGCTCCCACCCCAGGCGCTACCCAACAGCGTGTACCCCTGAGCTGATGGGGGGCCCTCCTCCATCTGGGCCCCCACCCTCCAGCACAGGAGGGCAGTGTCAGGTCTGCAAATAGTCCTCCTCAGATGTGGGGAGGGTGGAAGGGAGGCAGTGGCATGCTGCCTTCCTCTTTGCAGGGGTGTGGCCCTGTGCTCTCCCAGCCCAGTGTGGAAGACGGTGACAGCCTGGCCAGGTCACTCTGGTCAGCGCCAGAGGCAGAGCCCAGGGCTGCATCCCCATGCAGAAAGGCACTGTGGGGTCTCTCTCAGGAGTCCTGCTGGCTGTGGGAACTCCAGGGCCCTTACATAAAGAAGTTTCATGTCTCAGAGAAAACCTCGTGAAGCCACACAGCATATTAGAATTTGAGACAGTCCTGTCCTGTTCGCGGAATAAAAAGCACAAAAAGATGTAGTTGCTTTCTGGCCACTTACATCTAGTGGAAATAATCCAATAATCTCTTCTGGAATGTTGTACTGTTGGAACTTCCCAGGTTCAGCTAGGGCAGCCTTCTTCTAGGATTGCTTAAGCTTTAGAAAAACACTCCAACTTGAATTTCATGTAACAGGTTTTTGGGTGCTGTATTTGCTGTATTGCTGTAATCTCGTACTGTGTTTGGTAACACTACCTTTTTCCCACTAGTGGAAAATGTGAGGTGGGGAGGCTTGTTGTATAACCACCAGGTTAATAATTCCTCGTACTCCCATTTTCCCAGTGGAAATGCAGAGGCGCTGGTGGGAGGAAGGCCTCACTCCTGCCTTAGCTACAATAAGAAATAGGAACGATACCAAATGCCTGAAAAGATGCAGGGAAACCAGATCGCTCATCTACATTGCTGAGAAGAGTGAAATGGTAGCCTGGGAATAGTTGGGCAGTTTCTTAAGAAATTAAACATATTACCATGAAATTGCACTCCTGAGCATTTGCCCCAGAAAAAAAAAAAAAAAAGAATATTCTGTTCACACAAAAACAAGTACAAGAATGTTCAGAGCAGCTTTCATTGTATTAGCCAAAAATGAGAGATGACCCAGATGTCCTTCAGTAAACAGTAAACAAACTGTGGTCTCTCTGGACCATGGGGGTACTAACTAATAAAAAGGAACAGTAATAAAAAAGGAACAGACTATTGGTAAAAGCAACAATTTGGCTGGATCTCAGGGGTGTTGTGTGGAGGGAAGAGAAAAAAGCAACTCTCAAAAATTTACATGCTGTGCGATTCCATTTAGATACCATTCTCAAAATGATAAAAATTGTAGAGATGGAGACCAGATGTGCGGCTGCCACGGATGAGGGTGGGAGAGAGTGAAGGGGTGGGTGTGGCAGGAGGGGTGGCAGGAAGGAAAGCATCCTGGTGCTGGGGCGGTTCTGTGTCTTGATTGCCGTGGTGGTTAATGAATCCATGGGTGCTCAAATGAGACACAGTGTACACCAATGTCAAGTTCATGGTTTTGGAACTGTACTGTAATTACAGAAGATGCAACCACTGGGGGAAACTGGATGAAGAGTACACAGGACCTCCCAGTACTGTGAATTCATAATTATGTCAAAATGAAAAGTTACAAAAAATAATCCTTGGGAGGATGAGAGGCCCGGGCTCCAGGGTAATGATGTGTCACGGTCACTGTCATAGTTCCTGCCACTGTCACAACCACCATCACAGAGCTGGTAACTGAGAATAGCTGAGAGGTGCAAGACGTCCTCCACCTCACTCCTTCCAACCGACCCTTGAGTGCACCTAAATCATGGGATCTAATTTGCGTCCTGAGCCCAGCTGGGCCTCGAGGGAGTCTGGGTAATGGCAGCTGCAGCTTTCCTGCTTGGGTCCTGCAGGAAACCTTCGTAGGGTGGGTGGGCGGAAGTCAGACGACCCCACCCCAATCCCGCACCCATCCTAACCCACCAAGACTAGACATGTCTTTGTGGGGTGCCAGAGCTTCCACGTGTGCAGGGCAGGGGAGGAATGCCTCCAGTCCTTACCAGCACGAAAGTCTGCGAGGTGCCTGAGATCCCACCGGCCTGCATGTGTTTTCTACGAAGGCAGCTGTCACTAGAACAAGGCAATCCAATGCGCGGGAAGCAGTCACCACTGGATCTGCCTTATGCACTAGCCTCCAGGGTCATGCTCAGCGTCCCTCCCCCAGGCACATGGAGGGGAGGCCCTTGCTGCCTGGTGTGATGCAGGGTCTGTAGAAATGATCCTTTGGCAAATGATCCTTCACTGGGGAGACAGACACACAAGAAACTTGACAAAAATCCATATTCTCACACCCATCAGCTTGAAATGAGTTACTTCACTCATCTTGTCTCCTGGGCCTCCCACCAGCAGGTGCCCTTGACCTGTACTTCCTCCACAGCCTGCACTGGGAACCCTTCAGAGATCACCCTACCTCTGCCTGCCCTCTGGGGTGGGGTGTGCTGCTCCTGACAGCTGCCCCTCAGAAAGCCAGATGCTCCCGAGAAATCCTCTAGTAGGAGCTAAGTTGTGCCGTGGAACTGTAGACACTAACAGAAGCATTCCTCAGGTCATACCTCACGTGGGCTGCCTTCCCTACTGACAAGCCTGGTTCACCCTGGAGGCCCAGCTCCTCCCAGGCCCCCTGCAATCCTGTGATCAAAGCCCACCACCTCTGTGGCTCGATTCCCAGGGCTTCCGTGTCTGTGTCTCCTGTCTGGGTGCTGCCTCCTCCCCGCTGAGGCCTCCCCCGGTGGACCTGCCATCCAGCATGCCCTAGCCCATCACCTGCCATGTCTCCGGACTGACCCACGACCCCCCATGCTATTTTCCTACCGAACTCAACCTCTGCTATTGTGTGAACTGCATGGAATCCGACCTTCTACCTCGAGATGCCTTCTGCTCTGGTCTGCTTCCTTGGAGGTTCAGTGACTCCTCTCCTCGGTTGGACAATGCCAGGGGTGGCAGAGGCCACTCCACCTCTTGCCCCAAAGGCCTCCAGCCCCTATAATATCCCAATGCCCTGCCAGACCCCACTCCCCAAAAAGTCATCCCCTGAGCCGTGCTAACCAGAACCCCAGGCAGCCCAGGAGTGACAGTGCGGGAAGTGTCTTGCGGGAGCTGGTGGGTGAGCCTCAGAGGTTTGGGGGGGGGGCCTGCCCACTCATCTGAAGGCCCTGGCTGAGGGGGAACCATCTCGAAATATTCACAGAGGTCTCGCCTCCCTCATCTCCTTGTGCTGCCCCCCACACCCTCAGGCAGAGCTCTTGTGAGCCCCTCTTGCCCACATGCTGCCCCCAATCTTCCTATATCCTCAGCCATGGGGACCTTGCTCACCCAGCAGAACGCCAGGACACATGCTTGATGGCCCAACGACATTATCTCCAAACATCTGGGATACGTGGCCACCACAACGTGCCGCACACGTGGACTCTTTCCAAATTCTATATTCTGTGTGGAACATCTGAATGAGTGAATGAATGAAGAAGGAAGGATGCTATAGTGGGGGAGGGGGCAGGGGCTCTGGAGTTAAAGGGGCCTGGGTTCAAATGCCAGCTCCACCAGCTACCTGCTCTGTGACCTTGGGCAAGTGACTCAACATCTCTGGGCCTCTGTTTCCTGTTCAGTTGAATGGGAGCAGTAATGCCCTCCTCCTGGAGTTACTCCAAAGGTTTGTGATGAGGAGCACAGTAAAGCTCGAGCCACCTTCTGTATTCACCTCATGCAAGGTGGTGCTCCCCAGGATCAGAGCAGCTGTACAGCCTCGGGCAATGCCCTCCCTCCCCAGCTGACATTCTTTACCTGTAGAGTGACAATCATGAAGCTGGGATTGTCATAAGACATTCACGAAATCACCTGTAGAAACCCTCAGCACCATGCCTGGTTTGTAATAAGTTATTACAGGTCTGGAATTCCATAGCCAAACGCTGGAGGCCAGAAGTCATTCCGAATTCTGGATTTTTCAGCTATGGAGAGGTAACATGGTCCCTATTTGTGTTTTATGCTACACTCTCGGTGGGGTCTGAGGTTACAAAACACAATAACCAAACACATTGGTATTTCTACGATATAGGAATAGTGTATGAATATTCAAGCTGAGCGGGACATGAGTTTTGGCCCTGGACATAGGAAAAGGATTTTGATTTTCAGGGCTGGAATCCCCAAGGAATTGGGAATTGCATTTATAGAGCTGTGAACCTCTGTTACTATCACCAGCCGCTCCCCTTTGGAAACACCATCATTCTCCTTGGAACAACCCTTCTGGAATGAAGTACAAAGAAACAGGGTCGGGCCTAGGGTGAGGTGAGTCAGCCACCATGGTGGCTGGCGACCGGGATGGCCTTACCAGACCCTGTGGCCTGCTGGTTTCTCAAGGACTGCTGTGCAGCTGAGCAGACCCCCCACACCGCAGACCCCTCATGGCTCTTGCCTCCCAAAGCCTTAGCTGTTTGCTTCGCTGGGCACATCCTTCTTATTCCAGAGGCAAGGGCTGGGGGAGGCAGAGGGCATGTGGGACACCTGTGGCTGACAGTATTCTCTGGAAAGAATGCAAAGTGGCAGAAGCCTCAGGTTCGCAGGAAAGATACAGTTCAGAGCCTCAACCGACATTAAGGAGCAAAGAGCAATGGTTAGGGAGCCAGATGACTGTGACCATGCTTGGCCCAGGGGTCGAAGTGTGCAGCCTCGTATTCCAGGCAATCGGCCCCACCTCATCAGCGGCACTGAATCCAAAAGGACTAGAGGAGACACTGTCAGAGTGATCGGGCAGGGCAGAGGGAGCCCTTTCATGATTATGGGCTCAAGACAAGTCCTGCCTGGGTTCAAATTCTGACCCTTCCAACTCTGAGCTGGGTACCCTTGAACAAATTCCTTAACCCTTCTGTGCCTCATCTGTACAGCGGAGATGCTAATAATCACACGTACCCGTTGGCAAACCACGGTCACAGTGCCTGGTGCACAGTCATTGCCCAGGAAATGTTACTAGTCATTACTGCTGGTGCCCGATAAACCTTTGTCATTTGCCAGCCATGAAGTGGCCCCAGCCAGATCTGAACCCAGAGCTCCCTCGTTCAAGTCCAGTCCTCTGAAAATCAAAAGAGAAAAAAACCTTAAGGGTGCCTACTTTTCAAAAGGTCTTCAGAGGCGGAAGGGTGGGAGGGCAGGGCTACCCATGGAGGAACAGCACCTCGAAGAGATCTGCGGCCCTGGCCAGAGCCACTCTTGGCTGAGAAGCAGCCGGGAGGTATGAGGCTCAGCCCTGGAGTTCTGAGGAGGCAGGCAGAACTGGGCTTGGAGCCTCCCCCAACCCTCTTCCACCCCCGAGGGAGGAAGAGGCCCATGCTGAGGGCTGTGCTGGAGACGGGTCTCTGCTGAGTGGGCTGAGCAGAGCGCTGGGCCGTGTCCCTGCCGTGCCCTGGGTGGTCGATGTGCACTGGGCAAGCCGGGCAGGGCCACACACTGTTTATACGTCTGCCTTCCTGTGCTGAGCACACCTCTTCACATCAGGACATAGAAGGGCTTGCTGGCAGCTTCGGGCCTTGCCTACTGACAAGCTTCTGGCTCGGTGTCTTCAGAGGGAAACTTCACACACACACACACACACACACACACACATGGGCGCATGCGTCCACCCTCCATATGCATGTGGGAGGCACAATTTTATAGTATCTGGAGCAGTTCTTAGAACATTCTTGAACATATTTATTGGTGCAAGGGAGTAAACAGCCAGAGCCGAAAAGGCTGAAAGGAGGGCAGTAAGATGGGAACCCCCACACCCCGCACCACCTTCACTGTCCCGAGCAGGTGGGACATCTGGGACACCCACGGTATCCTCTGGTTTCTTCAGGCTTTTCCAATTTGTCTTCAGGTTGGGGGAACCCAAGAGAACATGGCCACGAGAATGGATGCTCATCCGGTCAGGGGGTGCTGCCAGCGGGACAAGAGCCTTGCCTGGGCAGCGGGGAAGCTCACGGGGCCTCGTCCCTGAAGAGCGTGAGGTTATGTTTCCGGATGTGCTCCAGCAGCACCTGGCCTCGCCGCTCCAGGGTCTGGAGTACCCGCTTTAGCCCCTGCCTCCCGCCCTGACTCTCCCAGAACACGGGGTCCATCTGCAGGGACAGGAGCAGCAGCTTCTGCAGACACCCTGAGGCAAGAACCTGCACGGCAGACTCAGGAAACCTGGAGGCAGGTCCCCCGGGCCAGGACAGAAAGGAAAAGCAAAAGTGATCTCAGAAAATGTCCGGGACCGGTGAAGCCAGTTGGCCAGGAATTGCACAGCTGGCCAGCCTGGCACAGGTGTCCTGCAGAATGCCTGGGGCCCGCCTGCTGACTCGTCCTCAGAAAACCCTCCTACCAACTCTGCTGTGAAAACAGGCAGGGGCAGGGCTTCTGGATGGGTCCCCCATCCCACAGAGAAGCTGGGGAAACCAGCTCTGCTATCCCAGGTGAATGCCAGCTGCTGTGCTTGGCAAGTGCCAGGAGAAGCCCAAAGAGGCTGAGCTGCCTGCAGTGAGTGAGCAGGGAAGGCGGGTTCCCCAGGCTGGCTCCTCCTCTGGGACAAGGAGGCCCTCTGGATATGGGGGTGCCTGCTGACTGTGTCCTCCCAGCTCCTCACCTCCTCCCGGGGCTCAGATCCAGCAGCTTTTGTCTAATAGGCTGCAGAGCACTCAGGACCATGGTCAAGGTCCCACGGTCCACAACAGGGCTATTGGGCCTCCGCCTCCAAACTTCCAACCAATCCCGCAGACCCTCACCCAGCGATGCCCTCCAGCAGCCGGAAGTTCAGCTTGTCCTCGGGATGCTGAAGGTTGCCAGCGTTATCGATGTAGACCAGATGAGATGGATCACTGCTTCGCACCTCAGGGAAGAAGACAGACAGGGACAGGGGTGGGTGAGGTTGCAGCCTAGCTGGTACCCATGGCTTCTGTCAGTGTTCAGAGTCTTGGGGTCCCCTGAGCTGACAATCCCACAATGCACCGTGCTACCTGCCTGGAAGGTTCCCCGGCGCTGAGCTGTAATGTGACTTTATGGTAGTGCCGTGCTCAGTGCTTCCAGGCACCGTCTCAGTGAACCCTCCCAGTAACCTTAGAAGGGAGCCTTTAGCATCAGCTCTCTTTCACAGAATCAGGGGCACAGAGAAGTTAAGTAATTTGCACACAGTCACACAGCTAAGTAGCTGGTTAGGTCCAACTTGGACCAGTAGTGTGAAGACACACCCTGAGAAACTGCAAGGCAGAGGGACTGATTCCTGCTCTGGTGGCTGAGGGGGTGGGGAGCACGGGTGAAAACTGGCAGGTGCAGAGGGACCCCACCATCAGGTTGTGGCTTCAGGGCATATTGCGTACGCGCATGCTCAAACACCCTCACCCGTTCTGGTGAGGTGGCTGCTCTGTGCCTGCGTGTTCCCCTGAGTGTCACCAAGAGTGCACACACCTTCCAGCCATGGGCGCCATACTCCATCTATCCCCAGAGAAGAGTTTAGCGACTCCTAATCCCTTTGAAAACTAAAACCAGCAAAAGGGAATACCTTAGGCACTTTAAAAATATGGTGTGAGTGGGAATGAGAGGCCAGGTCTTCCCTTCCCCCACCCCCATCCGCCCCATTCCTAGACATTCTCCAGGATTCCATGGTATTTTCCCATAATTCTCCCCATCACCCTCGGCTTAACTTACGAACTTTTGCCTCCAGGACCCTAGCTTTCCCTCTCTCTGTCTCTTCCCCCTCACCCCTCTCTCTACATCAGGGATCATCTATTTTTTGGAGGCTGATGACTCCTTCCTCCAAAATCTGCTGTCCTAGGGAATCTGTGAAATGACTGCCGCTCCAGTGTGAATGATAGTTATAAAAGCCTTACCTCTCCCCGTGTGAGTGCCTTTTACCAGGGAAGAGGGGAGCGGGCTCTAAGGACAGGAGTTGGAGATTTCCTACCACCCAGTGGTTTCACGAGGCAGCCCAAGCCTCTGGGTTGGTGTGGCCTGCCTGACGCTGAGCCCGGACACCGTGCTGACCGCTACCCTCCACAAACAACTGGCCAGGGGAAGACATCGAGGACATTAGGGTCACTGGGGGAGAAGATAGAGTAGCCCTTCCTGAGGGTGGCCCCTTGCTCCTTGGGCAGAAGTGGCTGCTCTGTTATTCCTGTCCCTGTCTCTGACGGCCTCGGCGCACCACTTCCCACCCTGGGCTCTACTTTTTTCAGGAGGCAGCCCAGGGTTCCTCAGATTGTCACGAGTCTGTGAGCTATAGGCCAGAGGAGAGAGCCCTGTCACTGCCACTGCCCAGCCCTGCGGCCTTGGAAACTGCCCTCCCTGTTCCATGCCACAGTTCCTACATTGGCTGGGAAGGTGGGGGCGGCTCTCCAGACACACAGTTCCCACACCTGCTTCCAGGGGCCCTCGGATTCCCCTGTAGTCTCTCGAGGGGATGTGGAGTGGCCCCACCTCAACCGTATCGGCAAAGGCCCACTGGGGTCAGTTTTATGTATGGTGGCTTCCCAGAAACATTGTTCAGACAAAAGCTCCTGCTGCTGAAAAGAACAGGGCTGGGAACGTCCCGTGTCATGTGATCTCCGAAACTCCAGAGCCGCATCTTCCGAAGGAGACAGGAAGACGGGAGTCTGGGTGACAGGGGACATACCAGGATGTGGACCAACCGCAGCTCCTCCGGGTTCCGGCATTTCTCTCGGAGCCTCTCTTCCACACAGGGGTCCGACGGCTCGGGCTCGAAGCCACAGCAGTAGCGGTCTAGGCGGTCGTGCACCTGCGAGGACACCCAGCCTGTGAGGGGTGCGGCTCAGGGTCTGCCTGCCCCGCAGGCCCAGCAGTCAGGCGGCCTGGCCCAGGGGACCTTGTGCTGGGGGCAGTCCTTGGTGGCCGTCAGTGCCAGTCAGCCCATTGCTGGCCCCTGGCCAGAGAGGGAGCTTCTGCTCTGCTCCTCCAGCCAGCTCGCCCTGCACCCCAGGAGCTGCTGGCTCACGCCTCAGGCCAGCATGGCTTTCCACTGAACTCGGGCCTGAGGCCACTGGGCTTCCCAGTGCTGACCATCCGTGTACTGGGGAAATCCACATGGGACTCCACTCCTTGTTTAAGCAGCCAGTGCTGCAGCAGGGCTCCCTCCCTTCCTTGGAGCTAAACATGCTTTAATGACCACCTAGACAGCTCTGGAGTGGACATCTCTCCTACCCTGCGGGGAGGCCGGAATCAAAATCAAGGGGGGAGGAGGGCATTCCCCTCACAGGTTTGGTTTCCACTGGATGCCTCGAGTGGGAATTCTCAAGCGTGATGTGGGGTCAATTCTGAGGAGCTCTGCCTCCCACCCCCTACATACACACATGTAAATGACATTTCAGAGTGTCACAGGATTCTCATAATAATATATCCCACTCACCTGCTTCCAGGAGTTCCCTTCAGAAGGAAGGAGTTGCAGCCTGCAAGTCAGGAATTGAACAGAAACAGGGATCCGCCCCCGCCCTGACCTACTTGAGGAAGTTATCTGCAGTGGGCAGCAAACGCAAAGAGGTCCAGAACCCAGAAGGGAGAGGCCTAAAAAGAGAAGTGGCAGAGTCCTCTTGGGTGCGAGAGGGAGGATCTTGCTGTAGGGAGAGAGACAGGAGGGGAGGTGAAGGGAGAGGTGGTGTGGAAAAGGTTGGGATGTGCTAGGAAGTGGATGAGAGAGAGGGTGAGGTTGGGGACAACAGGGAGTGCCTGTCACAGGGTGGGTGAGCTGGAGGAGATGCACCTTTTTTCCTCATAGGGAGGAAATTTGGTTTGATACAATACCTTGAGGAGTGCTAACGACAGAAGGTGAGATCTCCAGAGGTCTGGGTGTGGGAAGACTTGCTTTGCTTGGGGCAAGAGGAAAAATCCATTTGCTGCTGT
The DNA here is from genome assembly GCF_902655055.1 of Lutra lutra. NCBI lineage: Eukaryota > Metazoa > Chordata > Mammalia > Carnivora > Mustelidae > Lutra > Lutra lutra. The sequence goes on from NC_062278.1 coordinate 150,836,711, forward strand.
GGGAGGGGGAGGAGAGAGAGGAGAGGAAGAGAGAAGTGAAGCAGGGAGCAGCAGGAGGCTGAGGGTGTGAGATGTGCCCTCCCCAATCCCTCCTCCCCCCAGCCAAGTGACCACCCTTGTGAAATGCTTGCTGGCCTTGGGGAAAGGGCTGAGCTCTGAGTTCAGGTCTAGTGTGAGGTAAATTGAGGCAGGCAAAGCAGCAGTCAGCTGCCTGGGATTTGCCCAAATCCTGGGAAGGTCTACCAGATCCTCCTGGGTTGTGGGGCCCGCGGTTTGAGTGATCTTAAGTGCCCAGGTAGTGTCAGGGTCACAGGAGAGGGAGGACTCCGGGACCCCCCAAGGAGGATGATGAATCACACAGGAGCTAACTCTCAGGACGCGAAGGAAATGCAGTTCCTGAGAGAGCCTGGTGTGTGGAAGACCCAGCAGGGAGACCCAGATCCCACCTTTGCAGAATGGCTGGTCTAGTGCAGGAAGCCTGGGAACACCCCTGGAGAGGCAGGTGCCAACCTGGGAATCTAGAAATCAGCTCCAGGTAACATACTCTGGTTGGGGCAACTGTCCAGGCCAAGGGCACAGAGGGGACAGAGTCAGGGTGGAGGTGAATGAGAGAGGGAGAGGGAAGCAGGAAGCCAGAGGGCAGCAATCGGGTGATGAACCCCACAGAGAGAAAGGGTTTGCTTCCTCTCAGTCCTCGGGAACCTTCTGTGATTCTGCTCTACCACATGGTTCAGCTCTTGGGGGAATGTGGAGCACCTGCCTCCCCCGTGGTGGTGGTGACAGTGCAGGACAGTCATAGGTTTACAGCAAACGCAGGGGCCATTTTAATCTGACACAGCAATGACAGGGTCTCCCTCCGAGATGATGATGATGTGGTCTAATAAGAAACATATTTGGTCACAGTCCCCTGACCCTGGCGCAGAGCTCCTAAAACCTTTGGAATTTCCTGAGAGATTCGTAAAGAGCCCCTTTGAGCACATCTGTGTTTATGCTGATGAGATGACGCAGGGGAACCCCAGAAAACTTCAGAACGGGAGCTTGTCACTGGAAAGACAAGTGAAGAGAGGATAGGAACATTTAGCCCCATATTCCAACCCCCAGGAAGAGTAGAAGAGCTGGAGATGGGGTTATAAAAACTCAAACAATGAGATTTGGAGCACTTCCAACCCGGAAGTTCTGGGTTGGAAGTGCTCCATGAGTCAGGAGGGTGGCCTATCCCAGCTCCACAGGAACATAAAGCTCCTGGGCATGGGACCCTTCTGGACTCACCCAATATACCTCTTCATCAGGACGTTCATTTGTATCCTTTATAATAAACCTGTAAATGTAAGTAAAGTGTTTTCCTGAGCTCTGTTGTGCCATTCTATCAAACTAACAAATCTTGGGGCAGAGGGCGGTCATGAGAACCCTTGGTTTATAGCCAGTTGGTCAGAAGTGTGGGTAGCCCAGGACTTTCGACTGGGATCCGAAGTGGGAAAGTCTTATAGGACTGAGCCCCTTAGCTTGTCTGGGATCTGACACGGACTCCAGGTGGACAGTGTCAGAATTGAATTGCATTGTGGGACACCAGTTGGTGGTGGAGAATTGGTGTCAAAACAAAACATTGGGGTGCCTGGGTGGCTCAGTGGGTTGAGGCCTCTGCCTTGGGCTCAGGTCATGATCCCTGATCATGATCGAGTCCCACATTGGGCTCTCTGCTCAGTGGGGAGCCTGCTTTCCTTCCTCTCTCTCTGCCTGCCTCTCTGCCTACTTGTGATCTCTGTCTGTCAAATAAATAAATAAAATCTTAAAAACAACAACAACAACAAAAACCCAAAACATCGTTCTGGTGACCACCACCATGAAAACCACCATCCATCCCCAGCTCCTTCACTCCTCACTGCAGCTGTGCTAGGGAGATGCTATGAGTCCATTTAACATATGGGGACACTGACCCCAGACATACCCAAGGTCATAAATGTAAAAGTCATGTATCTAGGATTTGAGCCACGGTCTGCCTGGTTCGAAGGCCAGCTCTTGGCTCCTGCCCTGCCTCCGTGAAAATCAGGAAAGGGGAGACGGTTACAGAGGTCAAATGAGGTCTCCATCATTACTCTTCATGAGATTAATTAATATGGTCTTGCTAATTAAGGCTACAGAAGAGCTTTTAAAATTATGAAGGAGGAAGGGGAAGAATGAGAAAACACAGAGCCTGTCATCCTCCATGACAGCAACTGAGGCAGCTGCAGGCATGGTGGGGTTTGGACAGCCCATGTCTCTCATCTGTGATCACTGGGGGTGACCAACCCAGGCCAGCACTACCATCCTGCCTCCCTCTGCCCACTGGCACAGCCACCCCTCTCCACAAATGGGGCAGAGGGGGGACAGGCTGTCACCTCTGAAAGGCAGTACTCCTCAAAGCTACCCCCTAGTCCACTCAGCCCGGCTCAGCTCTGGCCAGTCAAAGGTCTTGCTTCGTTTCCATATCCCTTGACAGGAAAACTCACGTATGTTCTGAAAAAATGCAGAATTGATCTCCTCCAACACAAACAACATAACTATGGTTCAATCAATGTCACAAAACTAGATGTCCAGGAATGAAAGCGTTAGAGTCTCAACTGCTGTCTCAAAACATGTTCTTTTCTGCAATAGTTCAGCATGGAGAAGTCGCACGTCCGGGCCTAGACCAATCACCCAAACAGGCTGAGGGCAATTCTGTGAGGCCCCATTAGGGAGTATTTCTAGGGACGGTGGGCCAAAGACACCCACAGGCGCTGCTCAGAGGATTGGTCCAGTCTGTCCAGGGTGGCATGAAGTGAGCCCATTAACAAGACCCCTGACATGGGCCATCACTGCTTTGGCTGCCTGGGCTTTGGATAACGACAGCCACAAGTCACAGAAAAACTTAACTCAAAATGGTTTTAACCGTAAGGAAAATTAAGATCTTCAGTGGCAGCGATCAGCCCCAAAATCGGGCAGGCTAGAGGTACGGCTGCTCCTTATTGTCGTGGTCAGGACTCTTCCTGCTCTCCACTCTCCACCCACGAGGTTAACATCACAGTGTTGTCTCTGGAAGCCTGCAGGTGGCCGCTGTGGGCATGTGCTTCCTTGTTCATGTCCAGAGAGAAGGAGAGGACAAATGAGAGAAAAAGAGACAGAGAGACAGACAGAAGGGAAAGGAACCTCTCTTCCAACAACCTTCCCTTTAACCTGACTGGACCAAATCGGGTCACACACATCGCTGGACCAAGGGTGGCCAGTGGAAGATGGCGATGCACTGATCCCCAGACCTGGGAATGGGCAGAAGGTGAATCACATCTGGGCTCTGTGTGAAAGTCTACCTTAGCTGCAGTGTCCTCACTCAGGCTACTAATAAAAGCATTGACCAGGACAGGGCTGAGGACAGAGCCCTGCAGCTCGCCTCCAGACCACCCCACCTCCCAGGTAGCTTTAAAGCCACTTGAAACCTGTATCATGTTCCTGTCTGCTATGTTCTTGCTATATGACCTGAGGAAGTTATTTAAACTCAATACTCCTCAGTTTTCTCATCAACAAAATGGGGGCAGCAATACTCCCCTCCCATGGACCTGCCCTGAGGCTCACATCCAATAATGATACCTGTGAGGCAGGGGGTGGTTGTTGAGGAAAAGCCTTCTGTTGTGTCTGTCCTGGGAGTGACAGGCCCAAAGACCTCCAGGGATCTCAGGGGTCTCCCCCCAACCCCCCCCACACACACCAGGAAGCCCCAGCTTCACCCAGTGCTACAGACCAGAGAACCAGAATCTGAAATAAAGTAAGTTACAACAGGGTAGCCACGCTCTTGTGGGTACGCCCAGTTTCTGGACCGATCTGTTCAACACACACCACTTGCTGGGTTCTCTTTGGCTGGGAGAGTAAAGGCCAGGGCAGTTTTGGCAAGACTGACACGGTAACTGCTCTAGATTTCATATTATGCCTGATGCCCAGCCAGCCAAGCCCCCTTCCTCCCGCCAAGTCCTTCCCAGCCCCGTCTCCCAGCCATTCTGTGCGGATCTCAATTTACAGCATCTATTTCCAGAGGAAGCCACAAGGAACATGGGCCCATCCAATATTCCTGGCTTCTCAACTCAGTACCCATCTGAATGTTTTTTTGTTTTTTTGTTTTTTAAAGATTTTATTTATTTATTTGACAGAGAGAGATCACAAGTAGACGGAGAGGCATGCAGAGAGAGAGAGAGAGAGAGAGAGAGGGAAGCAGGCTTCTTGCTGAGCAGAGAGCCCAATGTGGGACTCGATCCCAGGACCCTGAGATCATGACCTGAGCCGAAGGCAGTGGCTTAACCCACTGAGCCACCCAGGCGCCCCCCATCTGAATGTTTAACAGGAAGGGCCTGGCCAGGCCCTGTTGCCAGTTTGATTATTTTGCCATATTGTCTGGTTATTTTTTTTCCACCGAAGAGAAATTCAATTTCAACAGCAGCGGCCTAGCAGCCTAATGGGACCAAGATTAAGTTTCATTCCCACATTCCTTCAGGATTTAATTTTTTTTCCCTGTTTTAAAAAAATGAGCAGTTACCAAGAAAAAATGATAAACCTTTGCAGTGTTGCTTTTCTGACCCACCCAGCAACGTTGCATACCCATGACGGGGACTGAAGTCTGTTCACATTTACTTAAGCCATTGTAAAGCTCACTCAGTGCTTTCCACGCGACAACCCACTTACTCCTTCCCAGTAGCCAAGGGGTAAATGCCATTATTATTCCCACTTCAAAGATGTGGAAACTGAGTCCCGGTAATGTGCCGAAGTCTCACGGCAAGGAAGTGGAGGTGCCGGGACTCGAACCCGAGATGGACTGCTCTGACCGGTAAGGGGGAGTGGGGTGTGGCCACAAGTGCTTTGTGGCACCAGAGCTTCCAAGTTCCCTGCTGGCAAAGATGAAGACACGGTTTGGTCCTGTCCCCAGCACCCGCACTTGTTTTTACAACCAGAGCCTTAGCTAAGGTTTTTCTGAGTGAAAGAGTGAGTGAATGACATGCGTGGCTGGCTGACAACATGGGGACTATGATCACTTAAAGTGTACCATTCTGGCCAAGATGCCAAAACCAGAAGTGTCCGGCGGGAGGCCTGGCTTTGTGGCCGCCACACAGGACATCTGGGTAAGACAAGACACTGCAGTCTGCCAGCAAGGGACAGCAGGTCTGGCTATGGGAGAGGGGAGGTCTGAGGGGAGCCAGCACAGGGTAGGTAAGGTGGCCAGAGTCCCTTAACAGACCCATCAGGCTCCTGGGCCAAGAAGAGCTCCTCAGCTAGTGCCTGATCTGGGTCTGGTGGATTCTAGGAGGACCACTTGCTGTTCCTGGTGGCCCATGCCTCCTGTTCAGGGACCTTCTCCCCGGCTGGGAGTAGTGACAGGCCTGGGTCTTTCTGGGTGGAAAAGGTGGCTCTTGGCAGGGCCGCCTCACTGCCTGGCGATCAGATTGCCACGAGGTGGCAGCATCTCTCTCCACAGAGGGCAAGGATCTGATTCCACCCTGCCCAGCTGGCGGACAGAGAATTCTTGAGGTTTCTTTGGGGAGGTCAGAGTGGGAGAGGAGTGGGTTAATGGGTATTGCTCCCACTTCCCTCTGAGGATTCACCTTGGAGAGTTCCCCATGTGTCCTGACAAAGGGCAATAATTCCTGGAAGCTTCGGGAAGGAACATCTGGATGCTGCATCTGTCCCAAGCCTGAGGTCAGAGGTTGTGGCCTCCGCTTCGATGTGGGTGAACAGACTAGCTAACAGGCTTTGAGGAGATGCACTGAGAAGAACTAGATCTTCTCTAAAAAGACATATGTAGATCGGTCTAAAATTCTAACAGCAACACAAACACCACAGCTGTGAAAAGATAAATCCACCACAGCAAAAAAGTTTCCAACTGAGAAAGCTAGGGTGAGTTACCATTAGAACACCTTCCACAGGAGTCCTCACATAATAAAGAGTCCCCACATCAGAAGGGAAATGCTGTGACCTCTTCCACGGATACTCGGAAGACATTTGATAAAATTTTGCATCCATTCCTGACAAGAGAAATTCTTAATAAAGCAAGAATCATGAATAGTTCCTCATTATATCTTCAGTCAAAAACTACTATGATGTTTAATGGTGAAACAGCAGAAATTGTCCCAAATCTGTAGCAATAGCTCGTGTCTCTCAGGCCATTAAAATTTCCCAATCACCCTGGAGCCACCAGCAAATGTAATGAGGCGAGAGGCAATGAGAAGACCAAGGGCATTCATTGCAGATGAAACACTGGGATACTTGGAAAACCCAGAGGATTAACTGAGCAGCTTTTAGACACCACATTAAAACACAAAAATAATAGCCTTCACGCAGCCTGGAGGCTACTGGCCAGAACATCTAATGGAAGAAAAGATCCTATTTTCAGTGGCCACAGGAAGATGAACTCCCTGGGAATAACCCCACACGAACAGAAGACATCTAGATGCTTCTGAGGAACATGAATAAAAGGAGAGACATAGCTGCTGGAGAACGTCATTAAAGAGACATGACTGCTGGTTGACCTGAGAGCTGGACCTGGGCACTGGGAGGCCTCTTGCCCCCTCCCCGGTCCTCCTGGGAAAGTGGGCTTCGCTTGCCTTTCCTGCTCCCAGACGCTGCTCCGAGGACATGGCCTTGAGATGTTGATGTGTTGAGAACACCTGCATGGTGTACATGAGTGAACCTGGTTAAGGCCTCTCTATAAACTTCTAAGGTTTGGTAGGTGGGCAGAGAGATCCTCTGTCTGGCTGCTGGTAAAGGCAAGGCTGGTATATAGTTCTCTTTGTTGATTACACCTACCACCTACCAACCTGGAGTGGTCTGCCTCTTTGGTCTCTCACGGCCCTCCATGTAGAGGGTCCGCTTTCAGATTACACCTGGGAAGGTCCAGAGCGGGTTGTGAACCAACAATATCCAAATCTTGGCTAGAATGACTTCATGTTTTAGGATATAAATTCTCTCTACAGTCCACACAAATTTAATTAATCCCAGTAAAATCCCAAAAGGACTTGCGAAGGAGGAGTGACAAGCTGACTCTAAATTTCTTACGAGAATAGTATGCAAGACTATCAAGAAAATTCTAAGAAAGAGCAAGGAGGAAGACCAAGCCCTACTGGTTTGGTTATCAACATAAAATACGAAGCACAGCAATTAAAACTGTGATTCTGGCATAAAAATAGACAGAACCTTTACTGGGACAGAAAAAGTCCAGAAATAGACCTACATACATATGGAAACTGGCTATATGGTAAAGGCAACATTTCAGATTGGGGAAAAGGTTGATTATTCAACAAATGTACTGAGACATTTGGGTTGCCATCTAAAAAAAAAAAATCGTTGTTTTGCATCTTATCTCTTGCTCCAAAATAACTTCCAGATGGATCAAAGATAGATGAAAACACATGGGGGAGTTTTAAAAATAACCTTGATGTGAAGATGGCCTTTTAAGAAACATATTAACCCAGAAGTCATAAAAAAAAAGCTGGATAATTTTAACAACATAACATCTTTTACATTTCTGCATAGCAGAAAGACTATAAACAATGTTTAATGACAACAGAACCTGAAATATTACCATACGGTAAAACAAAAGACTAATTGCCTTCATCTATAAAAAGCTCTTGAAATCATTAGGAAAAAGGCCGACAACCCAAAAGATAATGGGGCAAAGACTATGGACAGACAAAGAAGAAAACAAGTTAGAAAAATCCGAACAGAGACAGGACTCAGGTGGGGCTGAAGAAACAGGGAGGCGCCCACGGTCCCTGTCACGTGGGACAGGCGCTGTATCTCCTTCAGACGTTTGGACCCTGGGCTCATAAATTCATTTTCTACTGCTGCACTGCAAATGACCAGGAGTTTAGTGGCTTCAAAGAACCCACTTATTATGTCACAGTTTCTGTGGGTCAGGAGTCCACCACATTTTCGCCAGGTTCTCCACTCAGAGTCTTACCACATTGAACTCCAAGGTGTTGGCCAGGTGCCGTGTCTCATCGTAGCTCAGGGTCATCCCCTAAGCTTGTTCAGGTTGTTGGCAGAGACCATTCCTTGTGGTTGCAGGACTAGGTCCTGGGGATCTCAGGGTCCTCCTAGAGGCCTTCCCTTCCACCATGTAGTTCATAGCATGGCTGTTTGCTTTCTGAAGCCAGCAGGACACTCTTCAGACACTTCATCTCTTTTGAAAGACTCCCCTGATTAGGTCGGACCCATCCGGGATAATCTTCCCTTTGATCAACTTAAAGTTAAATGATTGGTAACCTAATTGAAGTGCTGGGCCATGATATTCGCAGGTCTCACCCAAACTCAAGGGCAGGGGCTAATGCCAGCGGGGTGGGAACTGTGGGGATCATCTTAGAAGTCTGTCCCTCATACCTCATCCTGGTTGAGGTCCTGCTTTTAAATATATGTAAAGATACTCAATGTCAACCCTGTCCAGACAGGTAGGTGTTTCCATCCTCTGTAGTTGGTTGCACCATCTGTGAAATGGGGTGGAATACAGCTCCCATCTCTTTGCCTGTTGTCGGACTTAAGTGGGTTCATGTGTGTGGTTTGGGTCAGACATTGCCAGACAGCCAGAGGTCCTTCATGAATGGCTACTCTGATATGTCACGTCTCTGGTTGGAAGCCTGAAACGTCGGCGGTCGGAACCAATCTGAGGTCCTTTCTAACTGACAGAATACCTGATGTCCCAGGAAGACTAAACCAGAGGAGATACACATGAACTGAAGCCACAGATTCGGACTCAACAGAAGGAACACGCACACGATCACAAATAACCGGAATCAGGCTCCTTGGGAAGGAAATGGGCCAGTCCCACCCAGAAGAGCCTCAATAAATACTTTTTCTAGATCCAGTTTGGTATAGCAAAGAGGGCAAGACCATGCACTCTGGGGCCAGGTGGCACTGGATGAAACAAGGCTTTGACTGTGGGCAAGTTCCTTGGCTCTTTTATTTTTTTATATATTTTTTTAATTCTTTTTTTTAAAAGATTTATTTATTTATTTGACAGACAGAGATCACAAGTAGACAGAGAGGCAGGCAGAGAGAGAGAGAGAGAGAGGAGGAAACAGATTCCCTGCCGAGCAGAGAGCCAGACTCGGGGCTCGATCCCAGAACCCTGGGATCATAACCTGAGCCAAAGGCAGAGGCTTTAACCCACTGAGCCACCCAGGCACCCCTCCTTGGCTCTTTTAAACCTCAGTTTCCCCATCTGTAGAATGAAGCTAAGAATATTTTCTTCCTCCAAGGTCTGTTATGCATCAACACAGGCAAAGTGCTGAAACAGTGAGCAAGGGCATTGGCATCTGTCCTGGAAGTGTAAGTTAATTAACGGCCAGAAGGCAGGAGCATGAAAAATGTTGTCTTCTACCTCTATGATTCTATACAGACCCTATAAGAGAGACCTATAGAAAGCTTTGGGATTCTTTTTGGTCTAGAGGAAGAAGTGCTGTTTGAGGAATCAAAACACGGTAGGCAACACCTAGACAGGAAATCATACAGAGACCCTGGAAGTTCATTCATCATCCGTTCGTTCATTCATTCATTCATTCATTCAACAAGTGCTTATCTAGGAGACTGAGCCAAGAGTTTGGCTCTGTGCTAGGTTTGGAGGCTGTGGTGATGAACAAAACAGAGACATATGATAAATACATGAACAAATAAATAAAATATTTATATAGTGTGCTGGGAATCAGAAAGGGACTAGACAGGATGCCATGAAAGAGAAAGAGAGTAACAATGAGGAGTGGTCAGACTTGCTGAAGCCTGGGGAGGAGGAGTCAGAAGCAAGTCCAAGCCAGAGGCCCTGCACCAGAAGGAGCTGGGTGTGTTTAGAAACCAAGGCCAAGTGCCAAGAGATGGGGCTGCGGACAGATCCTTGAAGGTCCTTGAAGAATATGGGGCCTTGGAAAACCTGATCTTGAGGGCACTGAGAAGGCCTTACCTTGTTTTAATGGGGAAGTGGGACACTATCTGATTTATGATCTTAGAAGTGTGCTCTCTGCGTCTGAACACTTCCGTGTGACCTTCAGAGCTCACCCTCCAACTTGCAGCTGCTGTATGGCTTTGTCTGGGGCCTTTCTCCAAATTCCAGGGGACCCATGCCACCAGGAGCAGCCCTCAACCCAAGATTGATGGGATATTTGGCTATAAATACCTGAGTCCCTCACCTCTTGGTAGGCAAATTCTGAGCATGTATTTTATACCATTTCTCAGAAATTTTCCTGTGGAACTAAGCCCCAGTCACCCACGTGGTGACCTGCTTGATACCATGCCCTTTATCGGCTGCCTGCCCTCTCATCTCACTTCCCACCTCCCTTCAGGTGTTTCCTGAGATTATCCCACCTCCCTGGAATCCTGGGCTCAGGATCTGCCTGGGGAAGACTTCTGTAAGGTGACTGGATTGGAGGGGACATAAGTGGAGGCAGGGAGACACATCGGAGGGCTGTCATGTTAGTCCAGTTAAGGAAAGATGATGACCTGAGCTGGGATGATGGCAGGTGAGGCTTCCTGGGATCTCCACTCTTGGGAACATGTAGGCCCTTCATAACAGAGGCTGTAGAAAGGCTCTCAAGAGCCAAAATTACCAACTCCCAGTCTGTCTGAATTCTCCACATCTCACGCACCATCTAGCCAATCACACGCCCTCTAAGAGGAAGCACAGTGTGAGAAAAGAGGGCCCTTTAAAAGAGAAAAAAATAGAAATGAGCCCAACTCCCCCAGCACTTCCTCCCCTCACTCTGGCCTCTGGGTCAAAGGACCCCTTGGGTCCCAGGCACAACTCCTCTCAGGTTGGATTTGGCTCACAATGAATGTGATGGTCATTAGCTCTTCCTGACCAGGGCCTGGCTGTGCCATCATCACGGGCCCAAGAGGAGAAGGCCTTTCTACATTTTACCAGAGTGAATACAACTCTGCTTGCAGGGCCCCCCACACCCCCCGACCTTGAGTCCCACCCAATGAACACACCGACACACTCTCCCACCCGTTTTGTCCACCTGAGTAGAACCAGCTTCTCACTGATCTGTTCAGAAGTGGTGGACTCTCTCTTGGTCCTGCTTCTTTGTATGACGCAGCCTGGAGTGGGTGGGCTGCTACCTACTCACAACTAGTCCTTTATCTCTTGTAGCCAAACAGCTGATTAGCTGAGAGAACGGTCCCGGTCATACCACCTGCCAGAACTTGCTCTTGACTTTTTCATTAGGAGTTTCAGATGTTGTGAGTGTCCTCCCACTAGTCTCCTGGGACCCACCCTTCCCATATGTACTAATGGCTTTCTAGGACAAGGGCAGCAGCTCTCTGCCATGGCGCCTTTCTGGCTGAGGGATCCGGTTTGGCTGGCCAGCACACGGGCCAGACCACAGGAGCCAGGAGGTCGATGCCCTCACGAGCTGTCTCAGTGCCGAGAGTTGAGAGCTATTGTGTAAAAAACCTAGCTCTGGCCCCACGTGAGACAACTTTGGTGTGTTTTGTACACACTCCCTCAATGGAAATAAAGAGCTGGTATCTTAAGACAATGAGTTCTGGATAGGTTTCTTAGCATCTCTGCAATCACTAATACGAGGTGTTAGATGGGGTTTACAGAGCATGGAGTATTATTTGTTGGGAGTACAAGGAACGCGGATGTGTGTGGTGGTTGTGTATTTTGTTGGGGAAATGGTATTTGTGATACACAAACACAAAAAAGCGAGTGTTTATATGGAATAACACCAAGCCAATGAGTGGGCAGTATACAGAGTTTGTACTCCGTTCCCAGTCAGAAGGCACTCGGGTTCCTGTGCTGGGAAACCCACATCCTGAAACCTTCCTCTCTCTGACTTGCTAGTGGCTTCTAGGAAGGCAGCCCCAGCCAAACAGGGGTGTTGGACTTGACTGGTGTTCAGCAAACCAAGGAAGAGGTGGCACAAGGCCAGCCAAGTAGCGTCTGACCACACACCCAACCTGAGTGTGCCTTGGCTGCTGAGGTTTCTGTCCCCACGACAGGGCTTGGCAGCCGAGGAAGGGTCCACACAGCGACTCTGGGAGATGCACACAGGGGCTCTGTGTGGAGCAGAAAAACTGCGCTGTGCACATTAGCTAGACTGGGGCTTTGCCAGGAGGTGCCTCCAATCTCAAGGCTGTGAGACACAGAGGGTGAGCAGTGACCACTCTGAGTAATCAGGGCTCAGTCCTGGTAGGGGACTCTGCAAGACACGTGGCACGCACACAGCCACCCTCACCGGGCTCCTATCAGTGCCCCGAGGCTGCTCCTGGAAGCAAATAGCCCGCGCTGTTTGCCCAGGACTGTAGGTCCTGTGGTCTAAGAAACTTCTCCTTCCTAACCTGGATGTTTGGTCACACCACCTGGAGAGCATTAGCTCCCCAGCATCCAGACTGTCACTTGTCACCCCGAGCAAGCCCACAGACACAGGTGCTGGCAATTAGAAGCTACCACACATTTTAATGGTTAGACCCAAGGGGGTGAGGTCAAGGCATCCAGTCCCATTTTCGAAGTAAGAAAAGTGAATCTCCGAGAGGCAAAGTAATCGGCTCAGGGTCATCCAGCTTCAGGAAGGGGTCTGTGAGTGGAGGGTTCGAGCCCAGCTCTCTCTGATGCCAAAGCCCATGCCGAGCACGAGGCTACACACTCCTCTCTGTTCACAAAGCAGCCTTTGTGGACACAGGCTGGAGAAGCCAGAAGTACCTCAGGAGAGCAGCAAAGTCCACAGACTGGAAACCAACACCCACCTGCGGACAGGTAGCATCCATGGTTCCGGGGATGGGGCGGTAGGCAGATGTCAGAAAATAAGGGGTAGGGCCTCTGCCCAAAAGGAGAGCAAGGCAACCCCTGAAGCAGGCATCCCTCCTCAGCTCAGGCTGATCACTGCCATATGGAATGGACACCCAACGTTACTAAACCATCCAATGTTTCAAAGGAAGCTGGAATTTTATGGGCAATCTCCAAAGTATTACACGTTGTCTAAGAATTTTCTAACAACACAAGGGGAACCAACCCCGGATGAACCAAATACAGTGGGCCTGTGGCTGCCCGAACCCTGTCCTGTGGCTCATCCACTCACCCCAGCCCGTGGATCTGAGGGCTCACGTGGGTGTCTTTCCTCAGTAGGCATCCCTGGAGAAATGGGGGCAGGCTCAGACTGCATTTAGCACACAATTCCACCTGTTGTGGGCTTTTTTTTTTTTTTAATCTTAATTTCTGGACATATTTCTGCACATGTGTCTCCACAGCTGACATGCGACCAGCCCCAGCACAGACACACTGTTCATCATTGGTAAATAGTCAGTGCCTATAGTCCCCCCTGCCCCGTTAGCCCTGTGCCCCGACCAACCGATCCTTCCCTAGAATCCCCAGAAACTCCAGGGTTAACTTCTGGCATGGCAGGGACCTCAGCTGACCTTGTGGGGCCAGAATTCTTTCTCATTCTTCCCCGCCCCAGAATTGTCCCTTTATCCTCCTGGGTCTCTACGTCTCCCCACAATCACTTTCTTTTTTGAATTAGGTAATAGTCTTGAATCCTTGTTGATTCAAGGATATTATGTCATCAACAGGGATGTGCTGATAAATGTTTGACACCTAGCTCTCAGAAGTAGTGGGAAGTCCTGATTTGCAACATTCACTGAAATACTCCCATCCCGGCCAATTTCAAGCCACCAACACGACTGAATATGGAGTTGATGGGAGATGAGCAGCAGCTCACCATTATATAATACTTACTATATAGATGCAAATAACCTAAAAAGTACAGAGAGCAGTAAAATATAGTGAAATCATTAGCAATTAATGAGTTCTGAGTATTTATCACCTTTTTTCTAATATAACTGATTATATTATTAGTTGCTATCACCTCACTTTTTTTTTTTAAGATTTTATTTATTTGACAGAGAGAGATCACAAGTGGGCAGAGAGGCAAGCAGAGGGAGAGAGAGAGAGAGGAGGAAGCAGGCTCCCCGCAGAGCAGAGAGCCCGATGTGGGACTCGATCCCAGGACCCTGAGATCATGACCTGAGCTGAAGGCAGAGGCTTAACCGCTGAGCCACCCAGGTGCCCCCACCTCACTTTTAATAATGCCTGTGTTTCTCAACCAGGTCACACAATTCCTGAAAATTCTGTCAATCGGCTCTTGGAAGCCCACATGAGCAGATTCCAGGACACCACTAGAAGGATAAACACAGAGGCAGAAAAATAACAAGAACAGGGGCTTGGTGGTCAAAAGACAAGGACTGGAGGGGGAGTCCCCCAGACCATCCTCAGGAGGGCAACTCCAGGGTCTCAATTCATCCCAAATCCCATTACCTGCCCACCCCCCCACCACCGCTTTCCACCCTCACCTTGCCCAGCCCCGCGTACCTGCAGCAGGAAGTCGAAGAGCGCCAGGCAGGCCCACTCAGTGTGGTGGATGGGCAGGCAGGGGGCCTGGCTCGGCCAGCTACAGCCGTGTGCCAGCAAGGCCTGGTACTGCAGCCAGCCCAAGGACAGAGAGTTCTGGTCATCGTCTGGGTCCCCCAGGTGCTGCACATCCGGCGCCCACCAGACGACGGGCCTGGGGCTGCCATCCGTGTATCGGTAGGGCAGCAGGGAGCTGCGGAAGCTCCGGGCCACAGCAGGTAGGCTCCGGCGCAGCCCCAGCACCCGGTCCACGTGGAAGGACAGGACCTCTGGCAGGTCTCCTGGCCTCTTGATCAGGCCACAGAGCCCCTGGGAGCAGAGATGGCTGAGCCCAGAGGACATGTTCGGAAGGGCACCCTCACTGGAGAAGCCGACCTGCAGCACCTGCCCGTGGCCGGGGACCCTGGCTTTGCCCGCCACCTGCCCCTGGGCCAGCAGCTGGAGCGCTTGCACATCATGCTCTGTGAGCCATGGGGGAACCTGCCCACCGGCCCTCAAGCTGCGCCACAGCTCAGGGGTCTCGGCCTCACACCAGACAGATTCTTGCAGCTTCCCAACAGAGCCAGGCCACGGACGAGCCCCTGCAGCCAGGGCGGGATGCCCTGCTGGTTGCCTACCCGTCAAGGCTCTGGTCCTCGCTCCTGGCAGATTCCTGCCTGCCGCTGGGTAGGGCCGTGGGGTTAGTCCAACAGCAGCTCTCCAAGCCTGTAAAGCTGTCATGCCGCGTCCTGTGACAGGGCCAATTGGGGTGCCAGTCTCATTCTGTGCCTCTCCGATGGGATGGTCATGCCAGGGGGGACTCAAGTCTTTGGCTCTTGGACTCCTGTCCTCATCGTCCCTCAGGAGCACAGGACGTGAGCTACTGAATCTCATATCTCCTAGAGAGGCCAAAGTCATGTCCCTCCTGACCCTCCCTGGATGCCTGCTATCCCCTCTCAGGGACCTTCTGCTTCTGTCCACTGTCCCTCTGTGGCCTTGCTCCTTAGCACACACTGGGATGGAATTCCTAGGCAAGGGCCAACCCTTCCAGACCTCTAGGTCTCTGGCCCGCTGCCTCCAGCTAGAGCTCAGAGCCTGCCAGCTGTGGGGGCCAGGGCCTCCAGTGACATCCTGGGGCTCCATGGGACCCGCATCTGGGCCAGTGGCTGGATGCTGTGGGGGGAAGTGGGTGACAGTCACCACAGAGAGAGTCATCAAGAGGCAGAATACCATCACCAACCGCCTCTTGCCACGCAGCTTTCTCCAGAGCCAAGATGCCTGGGGGACAGGACAGAAGAAGAAAGTTTGAGACCTGGGAATATGTCAGACCCAATCCACAACACAACAGGGACAGTGAATGCAACAGCTTGGGTGTATGAAGAGGGAACAGATGGCAGAGTACACTTAGTTGCCTTCAGGGGAGGAATGGCAACCATAGCCAAGTCAGCCTCTGCTTCAAAGCTGAGCTTGCTTTGCCTTCCAGGGTAGCCTTTGCTGATCCTCGCAGTTGGATCCGGGCTTCTCCCCCCTCAGAGAAGCCACCATCATGACACCAGTCACCAAGCGCCCTAAGCACCTCTTATTCATACCTGTCCCTCAGCCCTCTCTTCATCTCCAGGTGAGACCTTGAGCCCACTCCGTAGATCCCTAATGGTTTCCCAGACGTGCTTTTCCCTTTTCCCAGGCATGAGGCTGCCCAGCTGCACATGACCTTGCCCAGCCTCTCTGTGGCCATGTGGCTCAGTCCTTGCCTGGAATCTTGCTCCCATGGAAGTTGGGTGCCCTGGCCTTTCTTAGCACACAGATGTGGTAGCACCAGCTCCTTGTGTGTCAGCAAGGACACACTCTGGGGCAGTGATTGTTAAACATGTTGTTCCTGGACCAGTAGCACCCGTATCACCTGGAAACCTGTTGGAAAAGCGAATTCTCAGGCCCCACCCCTCATCACCTCACTCTGAGGTGCCTAGGCTGCTGGGAGCCAATAGGTGGGTCTATGTCCCAGGGTCGGGCTGTCCCGATCCTGAACACCCTGCTTCAGGCAGGGCAGGATGGGGGCCAGCATGCTGAATAGCAGTGGGGGGATCAGAGGAAGGCAGGGTTGGGATTTTCTCCCTCTCCAGGCAAGGCCCCCAGAGCCACAGGGCAGGGAGACAAAGCCTAGAGGAGATCTTCCTCATCAGTGTGGGCTGGATTCCCACATTCAATCCCGAAAACCTGGATTCCATCTGGAATCTCTCCTGCTTGCTGGAGATGGGCTCGAACAATGGTTTCAAACCTGTCCAGAGGGTTCCTTCATGGTCTATGGTGGAGTAAAGGTTTAGGAGAGGACTTTTGTGTTCTCTGTATCTCCCCCTCCCCCGCCACATACACACAAATGCATACACATATATACACAGAAACACACATGCATATGTACACACACGCTCCCACCAGAACAGCTCTGTGTTCTTTTCACTAGGTAGGTTTAGCCCATTTATGTTACTTGATATGCTAGACATGTTTAGTCTGTTTGTCATTAAATTTTACGGCATAGTTTTTCTATTTATAATTTGGAATTCTTTCACTCTGCTTTCAGGTACCTTTATTTTGTTTTGTGATGTATACTTTGCTGCTTGTATGCCCTTAGTTGTCTAGCTCTTTAAACAGTCACTCTGAATCCCTACAAGAACAATCATAAAATTAGCACCTTTCCTCTTCCCCATCCCCTACCATTTTTCTGCAATTCAATATTAATCACCTGCATTATCATTTTAATGTTTGCCTTTGTACAAGTAAATATGCCTACATTTCTACTATATTTGGTGTCTTTCAGTGATATTCTTTGGTTCTCTGCTCCTATTAATAAATAGTGTGTTTATTCTTCCTCCCTGATTCCCCTTCCAAATTGGTATACTTGTATCGTTTTTATCTTGCTAGAATAGGAAACTTGTACATTCTATCCCTTTTGTCCAATACTCGCATTTGTTCAGGTTTTAGTGAAGTACATTCTTTTCATACTCTTGTCCCTTTTGCCCTAGTTTTTCATTATTTCTTGGTTGACAGAAGCCAAAAATCCATACTTTCCTCAAGAAGTGCTCATGGGAACAAAATTCTCTGAGTTCCTGCCTTCCCAAAACTATTTTTCAGCAGCATTCACACCCGAAGGAAAGTTTGTCTAGAAAGAAAATATTTTGGCCCAGTTTCTCTGAATAGCTTGTGGGTCCTGCTCCACTGAACAGAGGGGACCTTTCATCCTGCGTGGTTGCTGTAAGAATTCTTTCTTTTTCTTTACATTTTTTCCCAGCTTTGTTGAAGTACAATTTACAGATAAAACTGTATATATTTGAAGTATAGAATGGGATGATTTGATCTGCATATACACTGTGAAATGATCACCACAATCAAGTTATGAAGCACACCCATCACTTCACCTAGTTGCCTTTGTGTGTGGGTGTTGAAAATGCTTAAGATCTACTCTCTGCAAATTTCAAGTGTACAATACGGTATTCTTAACTGCAGTCACCTGCTGTCATTAGATCCTCAGAACTTACTCACCTAATAAAGTCTCTGTATTCTTCGACAAACGTCTCCCCATTCCCCTTGCCCCCTCCCAGGCCCTGGCAACCACCGTTCTACTCTCTGTTTCTTTCTTTTCTTTCTTTCTTTTTTTTTTTTTTAGATTCCACATACAAAAGATTCCATATAGTACCATATAGTATTTCTCCACCTGCTTTACTTCACTTAGCCTAATGCCCTCCCAGTTCATTCATGTTGTCACGAACGGCAGGATTTCCTTCTCTCTCTCTTTTTTTTTATGGCTGAATAATACTGTGTTGCGTATGTACACATTTTCTTTACCCATTCATCGATCAGTGGACACAGGTTGTTTCCATATCCTGGCTATTTTGAATAATGCTGCAATGAGCATAGAAGTATAGATGTCTCTTCAAGACACTGATTTCATCTTGCCATTTGCAATGACGTGGATGGAACTAAAGGGTATTATTCGGAGCGAAATAAGGCAATCAGAGAAACACAATTATCATATGATCTTCCTGATATGAGGAAGCTGAGATGCACCGTGGGGGTGGCGGTTTAGGGGGTAGGAAAAGAATAAATGAAACAAGATAGGATCAGGAGGGAGACAAACCATAAGAGACTCTTAATCTCACAAAACAAACTGAGGGTTGCTGGGGGGTGGGGGGTTGGGAGAGGGGGGATGGGGTTATGGACATTGGGGAGGGTATGTGCTATGGTGAGTGCTGTGAAGTGTGTAAACCTGGAGATTCACAGACCCGTACCCCTGGGGCTAATAATACATTATATGTTAATAAAAATAATTTTTTAAAAAGACACTGATTTCAAATCCCTCAGATAAATACATCCAAGTGGAATTGATGGGTCATCTGATAGTTCTATCTTGTAGTTTTCTGAGGAACCTCAGTGCACAAGGGTTCCCTCTTCCCCACATCCTTGCCAACATTTGTTATCTCTTGTCTTTTGGATAAAAGCCATTCTGACAGGTGTGAAGTGATCTTTTGTTTACTTTGAAGTCCCTGTGTTAACAGAACACATCTCAGTGTTGACTTTCCTGGGTCAGTTTTGCTGGGCGTGATATACCTTGTTAGAAAAGGTAGACTTAGGGACGCCTGGGTGGCTCAGTTGGTTGAGCCGCTGCCTTTGGCTCGGGTCATGATCTCAGGATCGAGTCCCGCATCGGGCTCCTTGCTCAGTGGGGAGTCTGCTTCTCTTTCCGCCTCTGCCTGCTGCTCTGCCTGCTCGTGTTCTCTCTCTCTGACAAATAAATAAATAAATAAATAAATAAAATCTTTAAAAAAAAAGGTAGATTTTTTTTAGAAAAAATCACCGAAGTTTTCTTAGACTAAATATTAAATGTTTTCCACTCCACTATTTTATTTATTTATTTTTTTTAGGCTCTCGAATTTCATATGTGTTGGACCTCCTTTGTCTGTCCTGTGTTTATCTTTCATCTTCTCTCTGATCCTTTCTAACCATTTTCATTTCCGTTTGTTCATTTTTCTTATTCCTATATTCTATTTAGCTGATTGTGTTTTCCCCAATATTCATTCATCCTTGTGTACTTTCTAATTTCTACCGAATTCCTATTAATTTCTACTTTCTCCTATTTCTTTCCAGCTCATATTTCACTTCTTCCTGCTATCTTACTGTCTTACCATTTTTTCTTGAGTTCTTGCATTTCTCTTTTGTAATGCTTCTTCATAGAGGGTATTTTTCCATTAAGCTTTAAAAATTGATAATGAAGAAGTTGCTCAAAATTTTCACCTATTTCAGGGTGACCTTAATCTGTTCATAAACTTTGCTATTCATTGTTCCCTTTTTTTCTCACAGTGTCTCTGTATGGAGGTTGAATTCCTTTCATGAGTTGGATGAGTCAGTTGAAAGAGGCTCCTATAGCGGAGCCTGAGCTGAATTTGAAATCGTGACCAGGGCGCTTCCTGCAAATCTGGCTTGTGAGCAGGTTCTTCATGTATCCTCTCCTCTGCTTCAAAAAAAGGAAAAAGAAATGTGCATTTTGTCTTCCATTCTCTTTGCTGCTTTCAGATGGTTTCCAGGAGACGGTGGCAAGAATGCAGAGTTTATGTTCATAGTAACAGGCCTTAGTGGCACATTTTTAAGAAGAAAGTAATATGCCCTCACAGAATGCAGTGACTGGGCCAGGCCACAGAACAACCAACTTCTTCCAACTTCTGTGGTCCCGAGCCACAGCACCCAAACAGCTCTGGGAAGTCCAAGAGTTTGGCTCCCTCTGTACATGTTCACAAGATCTAGTCACTAGCCTTGTGGGAATGGAGTGCAGCCCCCAGGTACACTGGCCACTTACCACCCCCAAGAGACCACCCTTCAAGAGTGTCATGGAGCAGGAAGAGAGGTGGCCCACCTATCAAAGTGAGATTTCCCGGAGTCACAGAGAGGGGAAGGGATCACTAGGTCAACCCACAATCACTTTATGTGATTTCTACCATCTCCCCCACGTCTAAAGTGCTCTTCCTGTTTCCAATCTGCTGAAAGGTAGTGCCATCCACCCAGATATCCAAGCCAGAAATCTGGGCCTGATCTCCATTCCAACTTTCCCTCTGGCCCATACATCCAAGTCTTGCAAATTTTCCCTACATATCTCTGGAATCCATTCATTTCTCATTGGCCACTCTGTGTCTACCTGGGCTGAGGCACCCCCTTCTTTATTAGGACACTTAATTGGTCTCTCCCTCCACTCCTGCTCCTCTACATTCCACTCTCCACACACTCGATCATATCCCTCAAAGCCTCTTTGGAGAAAGTCTAAATGCCTGAAGTGCTTGAGCCCCGCTGAACTTCTTTGAATTCCTGATCAGTGCTGGACCCTCTCTATCTCCACTTCACACATGCTGTTCCCTCTGTCTGAAACATCCCTCTCCCCCAAATCCTCATTCTTTAGGTCCTCCCCGGGAAGACCCTCCATTGGCTGGATGCCCTAGCTAGTGCTCCCATAACATGCTGCTCCTCCCTGAGCACAGCCTTTCACTACTCTACTATATTTGATCATTTAAAGTCTGTTGATCCACACAGGTGGGACTCTGGCTCCCTTGCTGTTATGTCTTGGGACTATCACAGTGCTTGTCACACAGGAAGCTCCGTATGATGAGTCCTCAAGATAAGAGGGGTTTTTGAAGAGGGACAAACACCATTCCGTGGCCTAGGGCACTGCAAGTCTGCTGGCAAGAAGGGCACCTCCGATTCTGGGGTTCTTCCCTGTTTGGGGTTCCAGGAACTTCCTCTCTGTAGAAGATGCTTTTGGTGCCCCACATTGTGGTCCTCTTGGACCCCAACAGATTCCAGCAGCCCCCACAGTGGACAGTCCCCTTGCACACTGCCAGCTTCCCACTCAAGTGCCTGATTCACTCTACTTTCTTGCCTGCTCTGCAGGGAGGCACAGGGGAAGTTAATATCCTTGGTGACAACCCTCAGCCCAAAGGGGACAAAAGTCAGTGGATAAATGCTCAGTGACCATCCTTCAGAGGGACAATTCTAGAGGCATGGAAATGAGCCTCTTTTCTGTAAAACAGATGATTCTTGTCACCTCGTAAGATGTCTTTACCTCTTGTCTCCTGAAGTGAGATTCTAAATTTTGTCCTGATTAGATAGATTTTTAATTTGGTCTTTATTACTACTTAAAAGATAGACAGACAGACAGACACACACACACACACACACACACACACTACATGCATTAATAAGCACAATGAAAACCACAAATAATGTTAAGAAAATCGAACAAAATGTGAAATCTTTTCGCCTCCCCGGAGTGAACCACAGTTTGGATACTCATCTTTGTCAGCCTGTTTCTTTCCTTTGCATTAAGACATGCACGCCTGTCATGAAGCAGTGATTGCCTGTGGCTGCCATAATAAATATCCACAGAACTGATGGCTTAAAATAACAGAAATGTGTTCAATATCAGTTTCACTAAGCCAAAATCAAGGTACCAGCTCCCTGCGGAGGCTCTAGGGGCCATCTTCCAGCTCTGGTGGCTGCTGGCATTCCTTGACTTGAGGCCCCAATCTGTGGTCACTATGCCTCCTTTTTTTTTTTTTAAACTGTTTAAGTTAGGGAATTTTATTTATTTTTTATTAAGATTTTTTTAAAGATTTTTTTTTTTATTTGACAGAGACACAGTGAGAGAGGGAGTACAAGCAGGAGGAATGGGAGAGGCAGAAGCAGGCTTCCTGCTGAGCAGGGCTCCATCCCAGGACCCTGGATCATGACCTGAGCTGAAGGCCCTGGCTTAATGACTGAGCTACCCAGGTGTCTCTATTTTTTAAGATTTTATTTATTTATTTGAGAGAGAGCATGAGTGGTGGGAGGGACAAAGGGAGAAGCAGACTCCCCACTGAGCAGGGAACCTGACTTGGGGCTTGATCCCAGAACCCTGGAATCATGACCTGAGCTGAAGGCAGATGCTTAACCTACTGAGCCACCCAGGTGCCCCAATGCCTATGTGCATCAGAACTCTCTTTGTCTCCCTCTTATAAGAACACGCATGATGGCATTTAGGGCTCACTTGGACAATCCAGGATAAGCACCCCATCTCAAGATCCTTAACTTAGATATGCAAAGACCATTTTTTCCAAATAAGGTAACATCCATAGGTGTCAGGGATTAATACATGGATGTTTTTTGGGGATTACTTTTTCATCTACTATACATGGTAATTACTTTTAGCATAAAAGAGGGGACCATTCCACAACTTGCTTGTTGGACATAATAAGGTGTCCTGAAGCTTTTTCCATATTTGTCTATATAGAGTTACTTAATTGTTGCTTAATAGTTCACAATGTGAATATTCCTTTAATTTCTTTAACCATTCCTCTACAGGGAGAATTTTTATTACAGCAAACAGTGCTGCACTGAACACACAGCACATGCAGCTCTGGGGGAAAACAGCATTACTGTACAGGAGACACCGGGAGATGAAGTCATTGGGTCCCACTCCTTACTGATATTAACTTCATTGTATATCAGTTATTATCTCATTAAATCCTCATGCATACAAGGGAAATAGAAACGATTTCCTTCTTACTTTGCAGCTGAGAGAACGGAAAGGTCCAGAGTGCTAACATTTGCCCAGGGTCCCGCAGCTGGCAAGAATACCAATATTTTGAATTAAAACTATAAAGAGAAATGGCTATAGGAAAAGAAACCTGGTTGGGTTTTTTTTTCCTTCTAAAAAGAAAAATATGTTTTCATGTTGGATTTGTAATCTGTATTCTCTAACTTTTGGATACCACTAGGGAAAATAAATCATCTTTTCAAACATGTTTGAAGAAGACAGACTGTTTTGATCCTCTTCTCAGTCTTACTTGGCTTCAGACAACCTGGAGAAAGTTGGCAATTGTGCAGTTGTGCAGAGAGAGAAAGGTTCAAAACAGTCATGGGCAGATGTACGCACAAGGCCACCCAAGTAAAGCTTTGGGAAAAGAATAGCAGCTTTGATCAAATTGAAAAAACATCCTCTGAAGAGAAATATTCAGCTGAATAACAAAGAGGACACCAGAGAAGGGGAAAGAGGAATGATGCATGATATACTAGAAAGTTGGGATGGGACCCAACAGACCCCATTGCTTCACGTTTGCCAGCTGAACGCGCCCCAGAGCTCCCATCCAACACACACACACTATCTTTTCTGCCCTGCGATGAAAGAGGACTGGTGTGACCTTCACTATTTCTCCAGCTGCTCGTTTTCTCCTGCCCTCCTCAACCCCCACATCCACCCTTTCTCCAAGACGCCCTCCTTCCCCTTAATCCTCAAAGAAAATACCCACTGGCCTGGCAGAAACATCCACCCACAGCTGCAGAGGAAGAGGACTGAAAAAGGGGGTAGCTAGAGAAAAAGGGCATTTGAGGAAAACATAGCTGAGTTCTAGATCAGCTTCTGCTCTTTTGAGCTGTGTGACAATGGGCAAGTTACACAACCTCTCTGGCTCATTTCCTTGGTCATAAAATGGGGGAGAATGAGGTAATTCCTCCCTCCAAGGATTGCCATAAGAAGCAAATGAGTCAAAATATGGGAAGTGTCTACCACATGGTTTGGTACATTTAAATGAGTACTGGGATCAATGTTTCTGCCTCCTCCTTTTTAAACTACCTTTACCTTTTTGGGATCTGAAAAATCCCCTCCCCTTTCTTGCACTGGGCATATTAATGTCAGAGTAAAAAATAGGATATTTGGGAACATAGCTCAAGTTGGAGGCAGAATGAGAAACTCTTTCATCATAGAACTACAAGTGTAAGCTAAGAGGAGGCCACCTTGGCAGTGGGGGAGGTCTTGTCCTACAGAGGTTCCGTCCAAAGATATCAAGAATGGTACAGGAAGGAATCACTGGGCCTAGAAGTAAGTTGGAA
The DNA here is from genome assembly GCF_902655055.1 of Lutra lutra. Lineage (NCBI taxonomy): Eukaryota > Metazoa > Chordata > Mammalia > Carnivora > Mustelidae > Lutra > Lutra lutra. The sequence continues at coordinate 150,860,970 of NC_062278.1, forward strand.
GTGAGGAGAGAAAGGGTAGGAGCCAGAAAGGAAATTTGTGAAGGGACTAAAGGAAAAGACTGAGATTTTGACAAGATTGGGGTTTGGGTTCCCTAGCAACCATGGAAAGGAAAGCCGAGAGAGTGGAAAAAAGCCCAGCCCACTGAGAACCTGGGGACCTGTGCTGGGCTGGGGACAGGAGCCACCACCAAACTCCCTATCACTGCCTCCATAGAGGGTGGGAGACTGCTGTTCAACAAGAAGTGAAGGACAGGGTCAGGTGGTATTACTTGTTCACTATTCTTCCTTCTTCCTCGCCTTGCCATGGCTTCACTGAAACAGAGTATACCTCCCCACCCCACTGTCTCTGATCTTAGCCACGTGACGTGCTTCTGCCAATGGAATGTTTGCGGACATCGCATAGGCCACATCCTACCAGAGGCTTTGAAGGTGCTTGTATGGTTTGACTTGCCTCCTTGCAAGCTCGTCCTCCACCACCAGAGGCGTATGCCCCAGGTGAGGCACCCGGAAGGGACCTGAATCCAATCCCTGGACTGCAACCAAACGGACCACGCCCACTGGGCCCCTCCTACACAGACATTGGTGAATAAGGTAAATCATTGAGATTGGGAGGTTGTTTATTATGCAGCATTATCACAGCAGAACTAAATTAATACAGATCCTATGGTGGTTTCTGTTGGGCTTAGTGTGTGCCCCTGGTCAGATAACAGAAAGGCAGTTTAGTAATGAAATATAGTGTCCTTCCCTTGACTAATAAGGGCATAGTGCTGTCATTACAGATGGGCTCAGGCGATGATGAAGATAATAGTAGAGGGCTCTGGTCACAAATATATCCCATGAACAAGTTACTTTTATAAGCTGGGCAGATGGCATTGAGAGAAATTTCAGTTAAATGGAAACCAGAGAGATCTTTTGAAAAGGGCCCTTTTGAAGAATTCCAACACAAACCTGGTGGCCTTTGTACCGAGACAATTTTAGAAACAAAGACACTTGGAGGAAAGGACTCGAATACAGTTTGTATTGTAACAGCCAGCAGGAGACCTTTTTTTTTTTTTTTTTTCATTTCTAAAGGGTCACAGGGTAAGAAATGCTCATCTATTTCGGGAAAATCCAGTCAGGATTGAATTTTGGGCTCTAGCTCTCCTTTCCCCAGATCACTTCCCAGAATGCCCTGCTCTGAACCCTGACATCCCCTGTGCTTGACAGCTAAGATTCCCACTGGCTGCTGATCTGGAACCAAGTGGCAGAAACAGAGGCATAGCCATCTTTTCTCAATTCCCAGGTGTCAGAAAGAGATGACACAACCCTGGACCTCCACTAAAGTGCCATGGATAATGGGATAACATGCTGGGCAGGGGAGGTGGAGAGAAGACAGAGGTCATAGGTTCCTCTCCCCATCAAATCAGAGAAAATTATAGAGCATTTGTAAAGTGTTTCTTGGTGGGAGTTCTCTGGGTAGGAGAATGGGCAGAGGGAAGCCATGTGATGTGTGTGTGTGTGTGTGTGTGTAACAAAACCTAGGTTTGGCCTTGGTTCTGGAGTCATCACTGAAGATGTCAAAGGCCCTTCCATTCTGTCCCCCGACCTCTGCTCTCTTTTATTTTTATTTTTTAAAAGATTTTACTTATTTATTTGACAGAGATCACAAGTAGGCAGAGAGGCAGGCAGAGAGAGAGGGAGAAGCAGGCTCCCCATGGAGAGAGAGCCTGATGCGGGGCTCGGTCCCAGGACCCTGGGATCATGACCTGAGCCGAGGGCAGAGGCCCAACCCACTGAGCCATCCAGGTGCCCCCTCTGCTCTCTTTTAAACTGAACAATCTGCACAGGCTGATCACGGATTCATTACTACTCAGACTCTCAGGCTGGCAGAGATTTTGAATTCAGAGTTTCTGTTCCATTTTTTAAAGATCAGTTAAATAATTTTCATAACAAAACCATGACTCGCATGAAAGGGAATACATAAGCATATTTTCAGAGGGCTGGATTAAAACCACATGTCAGTCCTGGGAGCAACACTGCATGCTAGACCTGGTCAAGTTCTGCTTTCCTTGGCTGAACCCGGAGTTGGGCTCCAGGCAGGGAAAATTTGTCTAACATATGCCTGGGGGCAAAGGCAACAGGCACAGCCCATTGTAACTTCCAGGCACACAGTGTCCCTCTCCCAGTAAGATCTGTTGGGTCCCAGGAGGCTGGAGCTGTTTGTTCCACTGTGGGCAGAATCCCAGGCTGCCTGTCTCCTAAGCCACCACCTAGCCAGGCCCCCTTGCTCAGCTTCATTGGAGAGCTGTGATTTTTCCTTCCATGTCAGCAACCCCGAGACAAGAAAGGACTTTTGCCCCTGTAATTTCTAACCCAGACAATTTCCAGGGAAAATAAACACACACACACACACAAACTAACGAACAATAACTAACACTTATTCAGTGTTCACTATATATTATATATATATATACACACACACACTTATACAGTGTACTTAGGACTGTTTGAAGAATTTTACTTCTCTTAACTCATTTAATCTATATGCCAGTCTTATAAGATAGGTATTAGTATTATTATTAAGTTTTACGGGTAAGAGAAACAAAGCACAGAGAAAGTAAGGACAACACAAAGACATGAACCCAGACAGTCTGGCTCCAGGACCCTGGGAAGGGGCTGCCACCTCAAGTCCTTGCTCCAGCCCTGATGGCAAAAGACTGCACTTGGGTCTCAGGGAGAGGCCCTGCCTTCAAAGGAGGCTTACCTCTTTGGGACTGCTCAGTTCATCTGGAAAATGGAGCTTGCATGAGGTCAAGGGTAGGTGGCAGCCTTTTTTGCAACGGGGAAAATAAAAATGTTTTGGGGCTACATTTATTTTTTCTTTCAAAATGAGAATAACTGTTTTCTCTCATATCCTACTTCATTAAATAAAACAAGAGCAATGAGAGAATCCTGCCATTTGACCCAGTCAAATCTGGGCGTATTTGAGAGGTAACTTCAGAAGCAGTTTCTTATGATCTTTTATCCTCAAATTAGGTCTAGGGCTTGATCTCAAAACCAGACAGGTTGCTATGCCTCCTGCTCCTTCCAGAACCAGATGGTACCCAAGTTCTTTCAGCTCAAGCGTTCTTAAGAGAGAAGCCAGGAATAGACTTGTGGTGAGTAAAGCATAAAGTATAAACTTGTTGAATCACAATGTTGTACACCTGAAACTAATGTAACACTGTGTGTCCACTACACTTCAAGTAAAAAAATAATAGACTTTAGCCAGGAAATTGAACATACCTGACTTAAGAGATGGATATAGCAGATCTCTATTAATAATAGCCACTTACTTACCAAGCACATAGCATGTGCTGGCAGGCAGTCTCAAAACCCCACAATGTATGTACTAAGATGACAATTTCTACAACTATAGTTATTGTATAGCATTGAGAGGGATTTAGAAAGGTACCTTACTCAAAGTCACAAAGCTGGTCAGTGGCAGGCAGGATTTGAATTCTTCCCAAAGCCCATATACTTTTTCACTCTACCACAGAATGATGAAGGAAGCCTTGGGAGACCAAGGTGAGTTTAGGGAGGGGCTAAACATGGCAAAGGGACCATGTGATGTGTTGTTGGACCATAAAGGGTGTTATATCCAAGACGTCAGCTTACTCTTGTAAATGGTGGTCTACACAATGGGTTCTTAAGGAAGGAGAAAAGTCCTTTTTGAAAATGAAAATCTCTTTTCATTCCCCTACCCCTACCCCTCCTTAATCTGCCCAAGTAAATGCTCTCCTTGGCACATCTGAAGGGAAGTATTTTGAAGAGGTATTTTGAAGAGCTATTGGCCTTGGGGGATTTATGGCAGAGATGGAGACTGAAGTTCATGGCAGGGGTAATTTGAAATTCTCCTGAGGCTCAGATTTTAATCTCATTTACCCCAAGCAAATGATTCCATGAATGTCTGGCCAGGTTCTGCTGCGTAGCTTCCATAGTCTAACTTCAGGGATGTGGTCACCTTGTGATGGGACAGAAACTTCCTGGTTCAACAAATGGCAATAGCTAGTGTGTGGGATGGGAATGAAGACCAGAGAAGTCTTAAAAAGTGATGGTTCTCAGTCTAGGAAGAGAACTGAATCAGGGAGAAGAGCCCCAGAAAATACAAGTTTTAAAAACAATAATGAGAAGAATGTTAAATCTAGAGACATCCTCAGTGAAGACATGCTAAGTCCTAAAAGCTATCTTGGCAAGCCCAAGAAAAAGGCCGCATCACTCATTCTTCTACCCCCAAACACCTCAAGGCTGCTGAAACTTCTTCCAGCCATGAGGCAGGCAGGAAAACAACAGATTCTGAATACAGGCTCCCAGAGGTCAGGTAAATGTCAGCAAAGCAAAGACAACCTAGTAGATCCTTAATAGTGAATGAGTGAATGAATGAATGAATTGCATATATTCAAAAGAGTAACTAACACAGTGGTGGGAGTCAGTTTATACAAGGAGGGAAAATTACCTTTTATGGACCAGTAGTCTCAAAATCTTTTGATGACATACCCTTACTAGTAAAAATTTTGAGCACATCCCTCTAATACTTACACCTCATCTTTCCCAATATTTACAAATTATTATAAATGAATATGTTCATTAGAAAACATGAACAAGAAACAAAGAGTCAGAAACAGATTGGGTGAAACAAATGTAAACAGAAGTTCTAAGGGTGACAGAGCGGCTCAGTCCATTAAGGGTCTGCCTTCAGCTCAGGTCATGATCCTGGAGTCCCAGGATCAGAGTCCCAGGATGGAGCCCTAAATCTGGCTTCCCACTCAGCAGGGAGTCTGCTTCTCCCTCTGACCCCCCCCCACCTCTTGTGCTCTCTCTCTCTCACTCTCTCTCTCAAATAAATACAATCTTTAAAAAAAAAGAAGTTCTCATATTTTTTATACTGTAACCCAGTGGATTGTCTAGTGCACCTCTGAGGCCAGTAAGCCCTCCTTTGCAGACTTTTAACTTAGAAACAGTTAAGTATGCTTCCTCATACACAAAATAACTCTGGCAGAAAGCAATCGGAGTTTGTGCTCATTTGTTATTTTTTAAAAAATGCATTGTAGGTAGCCACAATGTGCTAGAGATGATTTGAAGGGGATATGGGACCAAATACAATAAATATTTTCTTGGGTAAATCAGGAGAATCCTCCAGATTGACGTCAGCACTTTAGAGACTCTTCTCAGAAATAAATGAATCAAATAAAGTCCAGGTACATTAGAATGAGAAAATCAGAGCCTAATGAATACCTATAGTCCCCAAATGTCCAGTAACAAAAATCAGAACAAAGGTCAGGAAGCAAGAAATGTGGAATTGTTGAGCTTGACAATTAAGGATAAAAGAACTGAAGAATGAGGCTCTGATCTGAGCCAGTGTTTATCTAATTCAGCACTGACTAATAAGAATATCATGCTGACCACATATGAAGTTTTATATTTTCTAGTGGCCTCATTTTAAAAAGGGGAAAAAGCTAGGTGAAATTGACTTTAATAATATTTTTTATTTGGTCAAATATATCCACAGCAGTATCATTTCAACATCATTAATGTAACAATTATTGAGATATTTTACATTTTTTGTAATCAGTCTTTGAAATCCAATGTGTATTTCACACATAGAGCACATCACAGCTCAGACGAGCCACGTTTCAGTATGTATCTGGTGGCTACCATCCTGAATGGCTCAGATCTAAACTGAGGCATAGATCCTTGAAACCTCAGGAGTCTACAGTGTTTGAGAAGTGATTTACCAAAGGATAAAAGGCACCAACAAACCCAAAGGCAAGCATAACAATTATAGTACAGTGGAAGGTTAGATTCTAATAGAGCAAATTAGGAAAAAACTAAGTCTTGATCAACATTACCCCTGAAAATCCCTTTAGAAGGAAACTAATACACATTGGTTTTTCCTCCAACCTTAGAACAGATGTTGCCTTTTGTCTCCAGTTGTAAAATTCTTCTGGAACACTCAGCCTCTGAAACTGATCAGTCTGAAGAAACACATCAGACCATCTAACAAGGGATCTGGGGAAAGGAAGGTTTGAACACAGACCTACCTAGCTCTATTAACATTTAGAAGGAGATTAGTTATAATTAACACCAGATTTCTAATCAGCAAAGTTTCTAGTAGTAAAAAGAATCCAAAAGGGAAAGGAGGTATGTGTAACAAGAGAAAAGGAGGTCAGGGAGCTACCTCAAGGGCAGCAGGGAACACAATTCAGGTGGGAAAGGGGGTGGGTGAGTGGAGAGGCAGCAGACCTGATCCCTGGATCCCCCACAGTAAGGGAAGAAGGGACTTCATCAAGATAAAAAGCTTCTGCACAGCAAAGGAAACAATCAACAGAACAAAGAGGCAACCTACAGAATGGGAGAAGATATTGACACTACAAACAATGGGCTGCTATCCAAGATTAAAGAACTTCTCAAACTCAACACCCCCACAAAAAATAAGTAAAAAAATGAGCAGAAGACATGAACAGACACTTGTCCAAAGAAGACATACAAATGGCTAATAGACACCTGAAAAACGTTCATCATCATTAGCCATTAGGGAAAATCAAATCAAAACCACATTGAGATTCCACCTTACACCAGTTAGAATGGCAAAAATTGACAAGGCAAAGAAACAACAAATGTTGGAGAGGATGTGGAGAAAGGGGAGCCCCCTTATACTGTTGGAGGGAATGCAAGTTGGTGCAGCTACTTTGGAAAATGGTGTGGAGAGTCCTCAAAAAATTAAAGATGGAGCTATCCTATGACCCAGCAATTGCACTACTGAGTATTTACCCCCAAAGATATAGATGTAGTGAAAAGAAGGGCCACATGCACCCAATGTTCATAGCAGCAATCTCTGCAATAGCCAAACTGTGGAAAGACCCAGGATGCCCTTCAACAGACGAATGGATAAAGATGTGGTCCATTTACACAATGGAATATTACTCAGCCATCAGGAAGGATGAATACGGATGAATACCCGTCCCTCCAGTGGACGGGACTGGAGGAGATTATGCTGAGTGAAATAAGTCGAGCAGAGAAAGTAAATTATCATATGGTTTCACTTACTTGTGGAGCATAGGAAGGGAAAAACGAAGGGAGGGAAATCAGAGGGGGAGATGAACCATGATAGACTGTGGGCTCCGGGAAACAAACTGAGGGTTTTAGAGGGGAGAGGGCTAGGGGGATGAGTGAGCCCATGATGGGTATTAATGAGGGCACGTATGGCATGGAGCACTGGGTGTTATATGCAAACAATGAAACATGGAACAGTACATCAAAAACTAATGACATACTCTATGGTGACTAACATTACATAATAATAAGAAGAAAATTATCCTAAAAAAAAAAGAAAAAGAAGTGAGTCAAGGATCCAGCGAGAAGAAGTCTTCCTACCTCTCAGAAATTCTTTCTCCAAAGAGTTTGATTGCCTTCCCTCCATCACACAAAATTTTTAAAGTACACGCATTGTTGCCTCAGAGGTGTCCAATGCCAGTGCTCTAGTTATACCTCCAGAAGCTCACCCGTCCCCACCCTCACCTCTACCTTCCTCACTTCCTGTAATTCCTCACTGAGGTTCTTGGCAAAATTAGGTGTTCCTGGAAGTCAGTAGCTATAGTCACCACCCCCACCTTGAATCTTAGTTCTTCACTTTTGAAAGGGATCAAGCCAATCAACATTTCCCCATCTTCTGCTTGGTGTTCAGGAAAAAATAAGCAAGAACTGCATCCCTGTCCACATTCTTGCTAAGGCCTTTGTGAGCCCTCTGAGCACAGAGGAATATTTCATAACATTTGGCTCCTTTTCCTCTGTTCTGGCCTCCTGCCCTGGTCTGGCTGGGCCAAACCCATTCCAGGCTGGATGTGACCACATGCTGTTTGGATTAAGTTGCACTGAGTGTTAGAAGGAATGGTTCCTTATTCTGGACTATGTATCACCAAGTTCCACCAAGAAAAGAAGCTGGAAGAGTTCTTCTCTTCTATGTCATGAAGTGCTCCTTCTTTCTATATAGGATCCAAGGCAGGCTTTCTGGACTAGTCCCATAATGTCAGTGCTCTCGTTAGAGTTCTGCCAAAGTAAAGATCTGGTGCTGGGTGTTCCCCCTACTAGGGCATCTGGAATGGTGTATCTGGTGCACAGGGGAGGGGCAGAGGTGGAAAAGGGGAAGAAGAGCCAAGGAGAGAATTCACCCGGGCAGGGAAATGGGAGGTAAATTCCATTTGCCTCCCATGATAGACATCCACTGGGTACCTCTACGGGTGCACTGTGGTGCTATGGAGGTCCAAAAGAATGAAAATCTCATCTTCAAGGAAACATAAAAAAGAAAATGTTAAAAAGGCAAAACTAGGAAGTAGAGGAAAGTAGTCTTCAGTGTCCTCCATGATCCATCTTGCCCCCCAGTACAACTAAAAACTAAATTGTCCATAACCTCAGCCACTTTGGGATGATGATATGGTTAATCTCATGGGAGGAGCAGTGTAAAACAACAAAAATAGTAAGAGTAGAATTTATGAAGTTGGGGGTTTTTGTTTGTTTGTTTGTTTGTTTAGAATTTACAAAGTATTAATGTGCTTTTCCTATCTGGACTCCTGAGAACTAGATAAGCTGAAGCTTATCCACCTACTGGAAGTGTTACAGATGAATGTTACAAAAGAGATGCAAAGGGTTAGACCAATGTTCACCTTCTGACATGCAAAATAGAGTTATGGAAATTCATGGACTTATATGCATAGCTGCATAGAGAGATTTCCCAGACTCCTTCCTCTTTCTTTTTAGCATCAGAAGCCAAGTCTGGAGAATAGCTGATTTGGCCCCAGTTTGATACCCCTGGTTTATGTGAGCTCTAAGTTCATCCCAGTTATGAGATTCTGCAGCCCCCTGTACTTCCACAGACCCTAAAGGAACTTATTGATGAGCTGTAAACCTAACGCTGGATATAGTAGAACACAGCAGTTATTTGTTAAGTAATTGATAACTCTTGATTTGTTTGTTTCACTAGATAGGAGTGGGAAAGCATTTGAAGGCCATGCTGGTCTGATTCAACCCTTAGGAGCACACAGCCCCAGCCTGACTTCACAGAACTAGGTTCGCTGAGGAGGGCCAGTAACTCACGGTGCTCAAAGCAGAGCCTGGATGATTCCTGTGGCCTCTGAAGATATCTAGGACCTAATCCCTCGAAGCTGTGAAATTTATGTAGAAAGAGGGACTTTGCTGGTGTCATTAAGTTAAGGCTCCTGAGATGGAGAGATTATCCTGGGTCACTCAGTGGGTGCTAAATACAACGGCAAGTGTCTTTATAACAGGGAGGCAGAGGGAGCTCTCACTGCAAGAGAAGGTGCAGTGATGAGGGAAGCAGTTTGAAGTGAAGCTATTTGAAGTTAGAGGAAGGGACCACAAGCCAAGAGATGTAGTGGCTACTAGAAGCTGGAAAAGGATTCTCTCCTAGAGCCTCCAGAAGGAACCAGCCCTGCTGACACCTTGCCTTTAGCCCAGTGAAACTGATTTCAGACTTCTGACCAGAATTGTAGGAGAACAAATTGGTGTTTTCAGCCACCAAATTTGTGATAGGTTGTGACAGCAGCAAGAGGAAACTAATCAAACCCTTCCCTCGGCTGCTGCAGAGATCGGCCATAGGGTCTACTTTTAGATGTCTTCCCACCGTGGGCAGCAAGGGTTCTAAGAAGGCCATGTCCAGCATGCCCATCTCGGGAATCTGAATGTGTGTGTCAAGGTGAGCAGTCAGTGGAGGCAGCCCAGAAGAGTCAAAGATCACCTCATCCTCTGAAACCTACCCCAGCTGGGATAGTAGGGAGGAAGCCTTGGGGCTGACACCTGGTCAAGATCAGGGGCGTCTGAGCACCTTCACCCTGGAGCTGGCTGGCTGGGGAGGACAGCGGCCCATGGAGAAGCACCAGTGTGCCCCAGCTCAGCCCAGAAAGTAGAATATATGTTGGCAGGGTAGGGCAGTGATTTGAAAATGCAACAACAGGCACATTGCCTCCAAAACTCCAAAATGGCCTCATTCCCAGGAAAATGAACCAAGCTCAAGAAGGGGGAACAGCTCTATGAATATGAGGGGAGAGTTCAGTCAGATTGTCACCTTGTGGGTTGAAAACCCATTAGTTGTGACTGGATCACTCTCAGATTTTTTAAGGAAAGGAAAGGAATAAAAGAGAAAAATACCTGTACCTCATAGGGTTAAGTATCATTTTGTGAAACCTTTATCTGAGTTACACGCACACGCATATTGAGTCGTCATGCAAAATGCATTGCTAAGCTCATCAGTACAACATTTGAAAGCCAGTGGATTAAATGACATAGGTGTGACAGTCAGGACCTGATAAGAAACCAGAGTTTTTTTTCCTGACTGTGCATCCTGAGAAAGCTGACACTGAGGGAAGAGCCCTCTCCCCACAAATCTGGACACCATCAATGGCCACAGAGACCACATAAGTGTCAGTCATGGCCAGATTGCTGGTATCAGGTAAACTCGCACCAGCAAACCCCAGGTTAGCACAAAGGTCACGGGCAAGGTGTAGTGGACCGGTAGAGAGGAAGAGCTGTAAGTAGAAGGGCTACCCTATAAGGCCATGCCCGTATCACCAGCCCTCAGGCCCAGCTGGGGGAGACATCCAGGTCAGGTACCCTAGCTCTTCACTTGTTTCTACAGTGGTAGAAATAATGGCACCTACTTCCCAGGATTGATGCGAGTGTTAATGAGTTAATGTGCTTAAAACTCATAAAGAAGTTGCAGGGACATAGCAATTCTATAAAGATGGTAGCTGCAGGGGCGCCTGGGTGGCTCAGTCAGTTATGTGTCTGCACTGGACTCAGGTCATGATCCTAGGATCCTGGAATGGAGCCCTGCTTCAGGGTCCTGCTCAGCAGGGAGCCTGCTTCTCCCTCTCTCTCTGCTGCGCCCCCCACCCCCGCCCTTGGCTTGCTCTCTCTCTCTCTCTCTCTCTCAAATAAATAGATTATAAAATCTTAAAAAACAACAACACCACTACCACAATGGTCACCGCCATTATTGTTATCCCATGAAGAGTGAACTACAACAAAGGACAAACTGGGCTGAGTCGCTGTCTGCAGAGCCAACCCCTAGACGCCACGTACCAGCCATTACCTCCTTCAGGAGGGCTGTTTCGAGGCATGCCCGCCCTGCTGTCCCTGCCCCGCCCCACCCCCACTCCCACTTCTCCTTCAGCCTCCTCTTGTTCTGAGGTTGAGGTCCCCGGGATAGTCCACAGCTGGATCTTCATCCAGCCAACCCTGGGTAGGGACCCCTTACATTTTGTTCTTCCAGGTATTCCTTCTACAGAGTTTTGCTCACAACCGGCATCCTCCCATACAGCTGAACAGCCAGGAGATGACGTGAACCACTTAAAGGACTTCAGAAGTGGTCAACGAACAGTGCAGAAGTTCAGCACAGAGTCTCTAGAGTCAGGCTACCTGGGTTCAAATCCCAGCAGTACTATCTACTTGCTGTGTGATCCTGGGCGAGTTACTTACCCTCTTTGCTTCTAACCAAATCCAGACTGCCACAGCTATGTCATTTAACTGCTGGCTTTCAAACTTTCTTTTTACCAATATGCACAGGAATGCAGTTGACATTGTGACTCGATGTGTGTGCGTGTGTATGTAACTGAAGTTAAAATTTCATGAAATGATACCCTTAACAGATGGAATGACTCATGTTTTCTCTCTCCCTTCTCTTTCCTTCTCTTCCTTTCCCTTCTCTTAAAAAAACAATCTGGTAGTGACCCACTAATATAGAATGTGCTTCAATTTCCTCACCTGTAAATTGGGGGAAAGAGATACACCCACCTACTAGGGTGGGGCTATTTGTGCCCCACCCCATATCTCCTCTCACAGGTGGCTTTGGCTCCCTGCCTTCAGGCTCACTTTGATGCTGGCATATGCCTGCTGGGAAGTTAATACCCCCAGCACCAGCCCTTGACCTCAGACAGACATGGAACCAGTGGGGACAGGTTCCATCTGCTTTACCCCTCAGGTAGGCCACTTCTGAGGCTTGTTCTACATAGTCCCCTGGAAGGTCCCAGCAGGAACGAGCTCCAGCCTGCAGGGAAAGCTGCTGCTTCAAGCACGCTGCTAGCATCAGCTGCCTTCTTGGTCTCACTTTCTATTCCACCAACCCCACCCCAGCCCCTCCCGCTGCTGTCTTCTAGTGACATCTTCCAAAAAAATTACTCACACTGGAATCCTTGTCTCAAGGTCTGTTTTTGGGAAAATCCAACCTAAGACACAGCCTTATAAGGCAGTTAGGCCCATTAAATGAGACAATGTCAAATGCTGACAAGGATTCCAGTCTCCTAGTAGATGCTCAATAAATGTCAGCTAGGAGGCATTTTCCACAGCCAATGTCACATGAGGTTCAGCTGGAGAGGGAAGGGTCGGCACAGTCAGGGTCGGAGCAGCCCATGGATGAAAAGCCCAAGGTAGGTATATTTTTGGAAGAGAATGTTTTGTTTTTCAATCTGAAGATTCTCCCATTTCTGAAGATCCCATACAAAACCACCGGTTCTCCCAAGGGGACTTGCAGGTGTCACCCACGGTATTGGTCTCAGAGGGTGGAGGGAGTTTCTGTCCCTTACAGAAAGGAAAACTTCTGTGCCTCCTGCCCCAAGCAAGGAACGCTGGCTCATGCAGTTGCCCATCACAGGGCCCCTCACCCCGGCCCCAGAGGCGACAGGATTCTAGCCCAAGTTCCAACCTCAGCTCCAACTCACTGTTCAGCAAATGAAGGGAGTGTAGAATGTGTGGTTCTACACAGGCTTCCAACCCATGTAGCCAACAGGCCTCTGCTCTAGGGATAGAGCCACCTCTCTGTCACCAGCAAGACAACCATCTCTCAGGGTTTGCACACCTTCTCCAGGGAGGCCACAAGTCCTCAAGCTCGGTATGGATGGCCACAGCCCACAGGCATAGGCTAAGGGACTGAGCACCGCACACTCAAATGGCCCCTGAGAACCCCACTGAGCCCCTGACCACAGGACCAGCCCCCAGCACAAATCTGCTCACCACAACCCTTCTCTAGGCCCCAAGCTGTTTGACAAGCTTCATCTCTGGGCCCGGAGGGAGGCAGCAGCCTGTCAGGCTTGCCTACCATCACTGGCCCATGAGTAACCTGTGGGCTCAGAGTCAGGCTGCCTGGATCTTGAGTCCAACTCTGTGTGTCTTTGCTGTGTGAACTTGGGCCTCAACTTCCTCATCGGTACAATGGCAATAAGAATAGTACCTCCTTCGTAAGGTGGAGCATTCATCGCCTCCTTTAGCAGATATTCCCGAGTCAAGCGCTCACTCCTCCAGACAGAAGAACTACCTCGTGAACAAAACAGACAAATCACTACCCTTGTGATGGTGACCCTCTGGGGGTGGGGGGGAGAATGTGACTTGTCATTTATAAAAATAAAAACACTCCACTAAGTACTGCAAGAATTATACGAGCCGTTGTAGGTAAAGCATTCGAAACAGAGCCTGACACAGCTACGTTCAGTGAGCATCAGTATTCTTACTATTTTTCTAGCAAGGCCCATGGGATTACCTCCATAGTCAGGCTCCCAGAATCTGCACTGAGAACGAAGGCCCTATAAGTGGGCATATGAGCCGCCTCCTACTCCTAAGACAGGAGGGAGTTAAGCATATGTCCCTTATCTCTCTCTCCCTGCTTGCGGGTTGTGCTGCTGCCGTCTCTACACTGATTGTACATTGGGGCTTTCTCAGCCCTGCTGGCTCCAGGAGCCCTTTCTATACCCAACACTGAATTACCATTTTGTTCCAGTTCACAAGAGCACCAGTGTGGGAACACCGCGGGCCAGATGGAATTTTGGAGACCCTGTCATTTGTTGGAAATTTTCTCTGGCTGCCCTTGTATTAACAGCCATATATTTGGCTCTCAGGCCTAGGACTGGGGCTGGGGTGGGAGAGGAGTAAGTTTTGCTGCTTAAAAACTACAGCAAGTTTCTCTCCAGACCATTCTGTTCCAGCCTTCCAGAACACTCTACTCTCTGGCCGCTCAGAGGACAAGACACAACCCCAGAGAAAAGGGGGCAGTTGGTCTTCCAGACACACTTCTCCCCTCTTCTGACCAAACCTGTAATAACAGGGGAAACTGAGCCAATGAAGACATGAAGGGAAGAGTCCCCCTCACTCTTGCCTTAAGGTTGTATGGACTTCTCTAGGATAAGGCCTAGAGGAGAGTTTGTAATCTGGGATCACGGGCCAAATCTGTCCTATAGTTGTGTTTTGCTTGGCCTGAAGTATTTTTAATAAATTTAAGCCAATCTTTAAAAACCAGGATATTTTGCATAAAAAAATCCAGATTTCTGGCTTCCTGCAAAAAAAACCCCCAGAAGTTCTAGCCACAGCTTGGGCCCATGTTCTCACATGGCTCGAGGAGGGTTCAACTCTCTCTCAACAACATGCTCTCTACAGTTGACTACAGACCCCAGCACTCCCTATTGTCTCCCAAAGCCGAGGAAGAAAGACATTTGCCTCTGGGATCTCACTAGCATGATGGTTTTTTCATAGAAGATAAACACTTCTTTGACCACAGCTCAATAAAACCTGAGAAAACACAGAGTCATTTTTCTTTCCCCACCATATCCAGCTTACTCCACTCACTACGCCAATGGCTCGGGTTCCATCAACACTTCGGTTTGTACTTTTTGATCCAGAGCTGTACCATTCAATATAAGCGCCACTGTCTGCATGTGACCATTTATATTTAAATTAATGGCAATTTGAAATTTCCATTCATGATCCACTAGCCACATTTCAAGTGCTCAGGAGCCTCCTGTGAGTAGTGGCTGTCATGATGGACAGCACGACATAGAGTATTTTCATCATCTTGGAAAGTTATATTGGACAGCTCTGGAAAGATTTAAATATAAGATACAAGAGGATACCAGCCAGTCAAAACACCTGTTGAGGGGTGCCTGGGTGGCTCAGTGGGGTAAAGCCTCTGCCTTCGGCTCAGGTCATGATCCCAGGGTGCTGGGATCGAGGCCCGCATCGGGCTCTCTGCTCAGCAGGGAGCCTGCTTCCTCCTCTCTCTTTCTCTCTGCCTGCCTCTCTGCCTACTTGTGAACTCTGACAAATAAATAAATAAAATCTTTATTTAAAAAAAAAAAACACCTGTTGAGCTCATCCTCTGCATCTGCACTGGACACTGTGGGGAAGCTGCTGTCTTCCAGGGGTTCACAAACAAGGCAGAAAGCCATAAGCAAGGACAAGAGACAGTGGGAAGTGCCCAGTTTTGCCACAAGATCCCGCTGAGGGTCCAAGAACGGGAGCAGGCCTGTTTCCGTGATACAAAGAAAATGCTCTGCTTGTCCATCACACTCTGCTCTTGGCCCAGTTCCAGGCAGTCCTGTCAGAGGCTACCCGAAACGGGACCCCCCCCTGTTTCCCCAGAAATGCTGCTTTAGATATCGGGGCTGAGTCCCACATTTTTGAGGCTCCTCAAGCAAAACACACTATGAAAGTCAAGTTGGGGGACGCCTGGGTGGTTCAGTGTGTTAAAGCCTCTGCCTTCCGCTCAGGTCAGGATCCCAGGGTCTTGGGATCGAGCCTCCATCGGGCTCTCTGCACAGCGGGGAGCCTGCTTCCCCCACTCTCTCTGCCTGCCTCTCTGCCTAATTGTGATCTCTCTCTCCCTCTGTCTAATAGATGAATAAAACCTTAAAAAAGAAAAGAAAAGAAAAGAAAGGGCTACCTCTAAGTTGTGAACATTTTTCAGGAGGGCCCACCTTGAAGTCCTTCATGTCTATCAGTGTGTGACCCGGCCATCACTCAGCAGCAGTAATCTCTAAATTACTCTATTACTGATCTCTAAAACGGGTTTACACCAGCCTCAACAGCTGGAAGGTGAAGGATTCAATGAGGTAATAGACAAGAAAGCCACAAAGCCCAGAGCAAACGCAGGTGGGTATAGTATTAAGGGGAAATTATATTCTGACACCCAGCTCACACTAGAAGTTTGTTGAAAACTATTTTTTTTTAAAGATTTTATTTATTTATTTGACAGATCACAAGTAGGCAGAGAGGCAGGCAGAGAGAAAGGAAGGGAAGCAGGCTCCCTGCTGAGCAGAGAGCCCGATGTGGGGCTCGATCCCAGGACCCTGGGATCATGACCTGAGCCGAAGGCAGCGGCTTTAACCCACTGAGCCACCCAGGCACCCCTGTTGAAAACTATTTTTTAAGTGATCCTGGAGTAGAGGCTGAGGGAAGACCCTTTAGGTAAAGGTGGCTTTTGGCACGCTCTCAAGATCAGATCACACAGATGAATACCTACACAGAAGCAGAGGTATTTTTAGTACCAAAGACTATTCGAGCCACCTAGTGAAGCCATGGATTCTTCTCAGGATGCTTTTTTAAAATGTATAAAATAAAAGACACAGCTTTCCAAAGACAATTAATTATATTGAATACATTGTATTGTATCAGATATATTATATACTGAAATACAGTTATGAAAATATCCTAAAAAATAAATTTATGGTATAATAATACATATGTTTCTTCATTAATACATTAAATAATAAGATCTAACAGCACCTCTAATAACAAATGGACTTTCAAAGTAGTAAGGAGTAAAGACTATATTTCAAACTCTGTGTTTCCACTGTTATGATATAAAATACCTGTGATTCCTGGGGTGCCTGGGGGGCATAGTCAGTTAAGCATTTTGGTTTCGGCTCAGGTTGTGATCTGGGGGTCATGAAATCAAGCCCCGCATCAGGTTCCTTGGTCAGTGCAGAGTCTGCCTAAGACTCCCTGTCCTTCTCCCTCTGCCCCTCCCCACCGCCCCCACTCTCTCTTACTCTGAGATAAACAAATAAATCTTTAAAAAAATAAAATGAGGGGCTCCTGGGTGGTTCAGTCGGTGAAGTGTCTGTCTTCAGCTCAGGTCATGATCCCAGAGTCCTGGGATAGAGACTGGCATCGGGCTTTGTGATCAGTGGGGAGCCTGCTTCTCCCTCTTCCTCTGCCCCTCCCCCTGCTTGTGCTCCCTTTCTCACTAACAAATAAAGAAAATCTTTAAAAAAAAATAAAGAAATAAAAAACAAAAAAATAAAATGAAATATCTATGATTCTTGCTGATGACAAAGTCACAAGTCCTGCTAACACTATTGTGGTTATTACCTACATTCATTATTAAAGAAACACCGAATTTCCATGAGAGATGAGTGAAAATAAAGATATAAATTTTCTTCAACCAAGCTGAAGGCTCCCCTGAATTTTATATACGTACTCCAGGTCAAGCGCCCTTGAACTAGGTTCCTTTTTACCTCCACCATTCAGTTGTGTTTTTCTGTAGCTCACCAGTATTCAGATGGATCCACGTGACTGATACCATGGAAGCCCCTTTAGAGCACATGTTCTCCAATTCTAAAACCCCTTATGCATAGGAGCTAGGGTCCAAGGCTACCTCCAACTCCCGTTCCCCTTGACGCACTGAAGGGTCCTACTAACAATCTTAGAGGCTTAGCCTTGCCACATCTGCAGCCCTGTCTGTTGTCTGGGGACGGCTCCCATTAACTGAACACTTAGCACATGCTGATGACTGCTGTACGAGTTGCTTTATGCTCATTAATACATCGAACACACAACCTCAGAAGAGGACAGTGTTATCTTCGGGAAGAAACTAAGGCTGAGGGGTTAAATGTTCAGTGACTTGCCCAAGGTTTGAATTTAGTTCTGATTCCAAACAGCCTTTTGAATGCTTCATGCTTTAAAACTATACCAAGGAAGCTACTGTGATAATTACACTTTAAGCCCATTCTCCCTGGGAGGGAGCACCAGTGCCGAGGACGTGAACGCAGGTGAACAAGGAGCCAGGAGCCTTTCCTGACTCTCGGTGAGGTGACTACACAGAGAGGCATTGCCCATGCAGCCATCCACACCCCCTCCCCAACAGGAAATGAAGGTATTTTAACTAGCATTTCAAGAGAGAATGTTCTGGGGAAAAAAAGGAATACAATAGCATCTTTGTAATTGCAACGGGATCTCTAGAGATATCTAGAGTGCCAGGAGAAGTGAGGTAGCTGGGGGGAGGAAGGGGAGGGACAGAACTTGGTGGCTGACTGTCTGAGCTGACTGGGACCAGGGCCTGCAGACAGTGGCCGGGTGTACAGGGAGGCCGAGAGGGAGGGCTTGTGCTGTCCAGGAGGCCACCCCTGCCGCCAGCCAGTCCGTGAACTGGAGTCCAGTTCCCCCAGGAGGTACACACTGGGCCTCTGTGTGGACAGACAACAGAGCCACTCTGTCCTAGAGAAAGAAGCCTGTGTGTCCTGCCCACCTAGCTCAGAGCACAGGGATGGACATCCAGATGGCCCATTCAGTAGGCAGCCCAGCCTCCAGTCCTCACACTGCCTGCAGCCTCCACCGCCAATGCGTTCAGGCATCCTAGGCGGCACCACCTGGAGCTCCATCCCAACCTGGGTACAGCTTGAGCCCTTCAGTCCACCCCACCGTGGGTGGTAGTGGGTTATCACATTATCCTTGGGGCTGGAGTTCACTCATCTCCTCTGGGGAAAAGAGTGAAGGGGGTTGTAGGTCCCATCCTTTTTGAGATTATGACCCTCTGATAGTACAGATTTGACTATCGTTGGGTCTTCCATTCCCATCTCAAGCATGGCACCAAGCATGCTACAAAGCAATTGTTTAAATTTTGCCAGAACAACTAAGAGAGGCATGGCCTCTGCCCTCACTTTATAGTCCAGATGGGAAGATGGCCCTAGACAACACGCCCACCTAAGTACTTAGATGGATAGAAATGAGTAAAGGGGGTATATGCTGTTTGTTTATCTATATGAAGGAGTAGATTCATATGGACAATCTCTTAGGAAATGCAAAAAATGAGAAAGGAGAAACAGAACGTCATGACAATCCTGCAATGCCCGGTGCCTTGGAAGTGACCTGATAGCACTGGTGCAAAACCAGTCTGGACACAGGCAAGGCCAGTCTCTGGGTAAGCTGAGTCTGTTCTTGGAGGGAGCACAGGGCTGACACAGGGCATCCGAAGCACTGAGAGGCAGCGGCAGGGGAAAATGTCACGGCTCTGCCAGAGGGCAACCCACTGCTGACACCAGCTTAGGACACTGCGCCTGCTACAGTCCCAGAGCCCTGTTTCCCCTGAGTGCCATGATCACAGGCTGTGAGGAGCTCCTGTCTGCTCCTTCGCCAGTGCCCCTGCAGGGGAAAGGGCCTCCACGGGGCCGGTCTTTTTAGTCTCTGAACCTCCATCCCCTTATCTCGCATCCGTACATCTCTGGCTCTGACTCTTCTCCCTTTCACTCCTTTTTTCTCTCCCCTCTGATGTCTTCTACCATGCCGATAACGTTTCTGAAAAAATCCCTACCCCACTTGGCTCTTAGACATGGAACCATGAACCTGTTGCCTGAGCCAAGGTGAAAGGATCTGAATTCTCCAGGTGGTTCTGGAAGAGGCTGTTTGCTCATTGCAAGCAAACACCCTCGAAAGCCAAACAAAACCTGCCCACAAGTAAACAGCATGTGACACAGCCCCTTCCTGCAGCCACTTAGCAGAAACCCAAACTAAAGCGCACGGCAGGCGGGGAACTTGGAGGTAGAGCTGGGGGAACCACAGGCTGGCTGGCAGAGTGCACCAGGGACCACGGGCAAGGTGGCTGGGTAACATAACCACCACCGTACTCCTCTCTTATTGAGATTAGCCCTAATCTATTGTTTATGATAATAAGGGCAAAACCAATGTAGAAGATTAATAATTTTTTAAAAGATTTTATTTATTTATTTGACAGAGAGATCAAAGTAGGCAGAAGACAGGCAGAGAGAGAGGGGGAAGCAGGCTCCCCGCTGAGCAGAGTGCCTGATGTGGGGCTCGATCCCAGGACCCTGAGACCATGACCTGAGCTGAAGGCAGAGGCTTAACCCACCGAGCCACCCAGGTGCCCCCCAATGTAGAAGATTAAAGGAGAAACGTCAAACCCTTTGCTGTGGCTCTTAAAAATATAACATAATAATCGATTTTATAGAATTAAAATGATAAGTATCATTTTTAAATAAGTCACTGCTATAGCATGATTACTTCTAAATGTGACTAAAGGACACAGTAGGAGAAATAAAAATGAAGAGGAAGACAGACAGAGGTCTGTATACCCACATGCCTGAACAAGAAACAAGTCAATTTTGACCTGCCTAGATTCCCTATCTGAGGTTACGAAGAACTAGAGGTTCACCTGCTCAATTACATCCCTCCCACCTGCTCCCTTTGGCCAGGCCAGTCACCAGGCCCATTCCCCCAATGCCATGCCATCATTTCCCAGATGCTCCCCTCCACTCCCTGCAGCCTTCCTCCTTTGGAAGGTGCTCTCTGAAATGCACACACGCCCTGACTCCCCATGCTCAAAGGCAGTGTGAGGCTCCTAATGTTTGCTCACCCTCCACTTCCCCTCCTTACTCCCTTTCACTCTTAACACCACCGAATTCAAAGCACCTCCTGGCTTCTATTAGTAGGCAACTCTAGGGCCACCAGACTGGATACAGCCAGATCCCAGGCCACTTAGAAGAATATGTGTCTGTATCTGTCTGTGTGTGTTGGAGGTGGGGATCCTCACAGAGAAAGGCGGCCTGGGGATCACCCACAAACCACTGTTCTGTCCTCAGTCTTGGGCCAGATGGTCCTTAGGTGCAGACATGGGTAGACACATCCAGACGATACGGAGGGGGGGACCCCCAAATGCCCCAGAAGGAAACACTTCCACAGTCACATAAAAAAGGGATCCAAGCAAAGATAGCCCAGGTTGCTCACAGCAACTGTGCCTCAAGGAATCCTGATGCACTCTGTTTCTAAAACGGTACCTTGGGTGGGGAGAGAGGGTTGGGTCTCCTAGGTCTGTCCCGAGGGGGTTGTCAGCCTCTTGGAGGCCCATCTGAAGCACATTTCTTTCACCAGCCCCTGAAACAGCTAAGGAACTCATTTTTTTGTGAGGCCTATTCCTCACACTCCCTCCCTACTGCTTTTTTGAACCAATCTCTGCTAGGGCTGGATAGGGGCCAGTAGATTATTCAAAACCCTCTGCTCCCTGGCCAGCCCCATGAAGCGCCTGGCTCCTGTATGCAGTAGGTCAAGGGGGGTACCCACAAGAGAGACGGTATAAAATGCCCCACGGGCTCCAAGGGCTGGATGTCGTGGTTGCCAGTTCTGATTTCAAAACCAGTTTAACCTCTTTTCTTCAGCTGAGCCTGAGGAACTTGGGCAAGGTGATCGGCTGGAGCACCCCAGCTTTAGACCTCGGGGGCCTGTGACTGAGTGGGGGCTGCCTTCTCACCCAGTGTTCAACAAGGGGGCCCCGAGCACACAAACAGCGCAAGTATCTCCTGCAGGCTGGGCACTTCCTTCTTGGTGAGAAGAAAGATTTAAAGGAGCAAGAGAAACATTTTAGAATACAATCTTTCTGCATGTGATCCATACTTCAAGGAGAGGCCCAGGAGCTCCCCACCCCCGCCATTGGTAGTGAATGAAAAAATGCATCAGTGACTTCTTTACCATTGGTTTTACGTTCTTACAAAAAGAAAACTTATTTTATGGGTCTTCTGCAAAGCCCCCATTCTTATAGCAACTTTGGGGTACCAAGTGTTATCACTTCCATGATGACATTTGCTCCTAATAATGGTCTATTATTACAACTCCAGGTTACAGAGGGGTCCAAAGCTCAGAGTACTGGAGTGCTTTCCCAGAACCATGCGGTAGCCTAATCTGGCACAAACCTCCTTCTGATTTCAAACCCCATGCTTCTCCTTCACTCCAAGCTGTACCAAATGCCTCAAGGAGGATACAGTGTCTATGATAGGTACAGTGTCTATGATGAGACCTGTGTGGGGCAGGGGGTACAGTGTCTATGATGGGACCTGTGTGGGGCAGGTGGAAAGACTTAGGAGACCTGGGCTCTAACCCAGCTCTGAGTCACCTTGAGAAGGTCACATCCTTCTCTGATTTCAGCTCCTTCTCCCCAAGATTCACCTCTATCTTAATTACCCAGGAATTTAGCTCTTGGTTTTTTTGAGAATAACTGACCCACACATGGGTTCTCCTGGGATCACTTTCCCTCCCTGTCTGCCTGTCTGCTGACATTCCCACAGCACAGAGTGAAGACAGACAAGAGGAAAACCCTCCCACACCCACACTCTGGGCCATCGAAAGTAACTGCAGTAAAATCTTTTAT
Source organism: Lutra lutra (assembly GCF_902655055.1). Classification (NCBI taxonomy): domain Eukaryota; kingdom Metazoa; phylum Chordata; class Mammalia; order Carnivora; family Mustelidae; genus Lutra; species Lutra lutra. The sequence continues at coordinate 150,883,195 of NC_062278.1, forward strand.
AAAGGGGCTGAAGCAATTTGTTCTTGTGAGCTTGTCTGATTTCCACTTAGCCAGGCACTCAGATCCCCATTTCTGTGGATAATCAGAAGCTGGCCACTTGCCACTGAACAGAGCTTCCAAGTGGGAACCACCTAAAGTCCACAAGTGGAGAGATGATTATCAAAATCACGGTACTGAGCATGAAAAGTACGGCTATGAATATTTTTTGGAGATGCAGACATGGAACATACTTTGACAAAAAGTGAAGTAAAACAAATTGTACTATAAAATTGCATGTTCAGTATAATATCAACTCTTTACAATAATACTCAGAGACAAAACGATAGCCCATGGTTATGGACAGAGGTTGGCAGTATGGCCAAATACATGATCAGGAAGAAAACTGTGTTTTTTAAAGAGTCAGGAAGGAAACTTTTTTTTAAGTTGGCAATAATAGTCTTAACTTCTTCTATCAATATTCCTTTTTTTTTTAAGATTTTTTTAATTGATTTGTTTGGGGGAGAGAGAGAGAGAGAATGAGCAGGGGGTAGGCACAGAAGAAGAGGGAAAAGCCAGCTCCCATCTGAGCAAGGAGCACCACATGGGGCCCCATCCCAGGACCCTCAGCTCATGACCCAAGCCGTAGGCTGATGCTTAACCGACTGAGCCACCCAGGTTCTTTTTCCAAGTTCTGAGTCTTGGCAAACACCAAGTCTCCTGCCATGATTGTAAGTCATCGGCAAGTGTCCCAATCTTAGCTTCAGAAATGCACACACCAAGCCCTCTCAGAGAACCACATCCCCTCCAGGATGATCAAAAATACCCTCATGGGTCCTGCAGCTCAGCGTTCACTTTCGCAAAGTGACATCTAAGGATTCCGGACTTTTTAGCTTTGTATTTCTAAGCCCGGGTTTCCCCTTTTATGTGCCTCGGATCAGTAACATGACAGTGTTAAGGAACTACTGGACAAAGACCATATTCAAACAAGCTGGGGAAGTTCACGTCTCCGTTTCAATGAATTAAGAGCGGTTTCTCTGTGAAATGATCCCGCAAGAGGGGCATACAGGATGTACCCTTTGCAGATCAAGTTCACTGACGCCTTCTGTTTTCGGACTAGCTCAGGGGATGACAGCTGGACAGATTCAGGGGCATCCAGGGAAGTGCGGTCCCTGTTCCCTCCGCCTTCTAACCCTGTGGTTCTCGGTCCTGGCTGCACACTGAGATCACCGGCGCAGCCTGAAAAACAAACCCCTCGGCCTGGATCTGGTCTGGGGAGCAGTGAGAGCCAGGGTTGAGAACCACATCTTCCTTTCACTATCTTGAGGGCGTCCATGCTAAGAAGTCAACACCAGATTGGGCTCCAACCTCAGAATCATTCATGTATCATCCATTTTTGAAGCTAAATGGAACTTCTAAGGACATCTAGTTCAATCTCTTGTTTTACAGAGGAAGAAACTGAAGCCCTCAAGGATTCCCAGCCCCCCACCTCCTCTTATGCTGGTTCCAGTCAGTGCCCCACAGTCCCTTGGGCCCCCAGGCCTCTGGACCACAGGACCCTTCATTCAGTGGGAGAAGCAAAGCAAACCTTCGGATCTCCAAGGCCATTTTGCTGCCAGAGGTTGCTTATCAGGCTGCCCCTCTCTCTGGCAAGTGGACCCTGACACAAGTGAAATTCTGACTCATGTCCTCTTCCTAACACCCCAGGACTGAGAATGAGGAGCCAGGGGACTGCAGGCTCATGAGGACAGAAAGCCCACACTGGCAGCAGAGCAAACACATCCATACATCCTTAGGCTGCTAGAGCAGGAGGCAGGCACTTTTATCCCCTGTGCACTCTATCGCTATTGCAGGGGATATTGAGATGCTGTCAGAGACATTTTTAAACTCAAGAGTGAAAAGAAGGGGCACCTGCACCCCAATGTTCATAGCAGCAGTGTCCACAATAGCCAAACTGTAGAAGGAGATAAGATGCCCTTCAACAGATGAATGTATAAAGAAGATAGGGTCCATATACACAATGGAATATTACTCAGCCAGCAGAAAAGATGAATACCCACCATTTGCTTCGACATGGATGGAACTGGAAGGAATTATGCTGAATGAAATAAGTCAAGCAGTGAAAGACAACTATCACATGGTTTCACTCATACGTGGAAACATAAGGAATAGCGAGGAGGACCACAGGGTAAGGGAGGGAAAAGTGAAGGGGAAGAAATCAGAGAGGGAGACAAACCATGACAGACTTTGGACTCCAGGAGACAAACTGAGGGTTACAGAAGGGAGGGAGTGGGGAATGGGGTAACCAGGTGATGGGGATTAAGGAGGGCACATGTTGGGATGAGCACTGAGATTTAAACGCAACTAATGACTCACTGAACACTACAACAAAAACTTATGTTGTACTATATGCTGGCTAACTGAACATAATAAAAAAAAATAAAGAAATAAATAAAAAATAAAATCAGGAGACGCCTGCATACCCATTAAGAACCCTCTGGGTTGATGGCTTTGGCCCCTATCCTCTTCTGACAATATTCTTCCTTCTGAACATGGAATTTTGTAGTAAAAAAAAAAAATCACCATACTTTTCAGTTTCATATCCTGTACCTCTTATCACCCCCCTTTTTCAACCCTAAGATTCCATTATTTCTTTCTCTTTAGCAGCACTGAGAAAGACACACTATGAGAAAGGGTCCTAAGAGGGGAGGGTGAAACACACATAGCCTCTTGGTACCCTTCCTGCGCCCCCAGCTTGTGGCCTCTGGTCCCCACAAGACTAGAATGAACACCTTTGCGCCCAAGGAACTATTCTCCTAGACACTCTCCATCCTACAGGAGAATCTCTACGCATCCTTCTAAACTCCAGGCTCACAGCTAAGCTCCAGAGAAGAATCTCAGTGAGCCCCAATCTGGCCTCTGTGACTTTCAGAGTGGGGAGAGGGAGCTGGTCACAGAAGCAGATGGAAGAGTCCTATAGGTTCCTTCAGAGTTCAAACTCATTCTGGTGTCTGACACCCTCCCCCCACACCACCCACCCAGCGTAGGGCAGCGAACTGTAGGAACAGCGGGTGAGGCTTGCAGGTAATTTCTACCAGGAAGCAGAGCTCAGCAGCAGCCAGTCCTGAGACAAGCCCCCTTTCTGAGGCTACATATGAGCCTGGTTCGTGCTCAAAGGATCTAGCTCTCCTGCGTGTTGGTGTCTTTGAGTTTTATCCATGGAAAGGCAACAGTTGGCAAATTCTCCAACTTCCTGAAGAACGTCCCAGACCAACCAGCGCTCCCACACCTGCCCTACGGTCCAGGAGATGGAGCCAGGCACTGGACCTTTTCCAGACCCAATTTATTTCTTCGTGGATTAAGGTTCAGCCAGGGTGTACAGGTCCTTAATGAAAGTGCCCTCGGTCATCTCCTCCAAGGGAAGCAGCAAAGCTGATTGACCACTCCTTGCCCCCAACCTTTTGTCCCAGGTGCAAAAATTAAGAGCCCCTGCGACCACCAAGCAAACTGTCAGAACAATTCCGGCTCCCGGAGGCTCTGTGCAGGCTCTGTACACCCAGAGCTGTGCGCACTTTCTGTAGCCACCTGTCTGGGTGCCCACCCAATCCGTCCACCCTAGTGTTCCCTCTCAAGATTCCTACCATGTCCCCTGTGGTGGCTGGACCCGCTCCTCGGCGACCTCAGCTGGCTCTCCAGCTCATCCCAGAGCCCCGGGGTCTGCCCCGTGCTCCGTGACTCTCCAAGGCTTCCCTGGACGTGGATTTCCCGGACCCAAGGTTCACAGCTCCCCAGCGGCCAAGTGGCCCCACAATTCCCGGGTGTGCGGTGCGATCAGGGATGCTCTGCGGGTGGGGTTGTTAGAGAAAGTCTGGGATCTCCAGACCACGGGGGATCTTCGTGTCTAAGGTCTGCGGTTCTGCCAGAGCCTTCCCACAGCCTCGAGCCTCCGCGATCAGCCAGGGACTTTTGCAGAGTTTGCGAAGTCCCTGCTGCGTGTCCCAGCCCAGCCTCCCCACTTCCCCGAAAGCGAAGGAGGGGGGAACTCCTTTCACAATAAAAGCCCTGCCCCAGGCTTAGGCGGGCAGAGCGGCCTGGAGCAGGGGCCCAGGTGCTAGGAAGGAATGGGTCCCGCCCGCCAGGAGATGATCTGAGGTTGGGCGGCCAGCGCCTAGCAGGGTCTGGGCAGATCGCCCCGATCCCGCCTCCGAGGTGTTCGGGTGTTCGTGAGTCCTGGGCAGTCGTGGGCGGGAGGAGGGTCGGAGAAAGGGAAGGAGGGGCCCTGGCCGGCCCGCTGAGGGTCGCCAAAACTGTTGCTCTCCCAAGCAAAGCCGCAGAAAGATAAGTCTTATTTGGGCTCTGTCTCCAAGGCGGTTGGGAAGGAAATACGGGAGGAAAATCCTTTTACCACTTAAGGTTAATCACAATGGACAATTTTCCCCCCACTGAGAATTAACCAGTGTTTAAGTCGTTGGAGTAAGTGGCTGATACCGACCCCTCTGCTACAGATGCACACAGTGCCTGTGTCCGCTGGGTCACCCATAGTAGGCAGGACCTGAGGATCTGCATGCTCCTTGCTGGAGAGAAGTCTGGGCTTAGAGTCTATAGTCCTGGAATTGAGGGCTGGCCCCTCTGTTCATAGCTGAGTGACATTTAATAGCTGAGTCACCTTCAACCAGTGCCTGGACATCTTTGAGACCTATGTCCCTCAGGATTCTTAATAGCCTATAGGCATGACGGTAGAGGTGAAAGCAGTCAGCAGTAGGGTGCCCTGAGAGAATCTGGGAACCAGGCTGACAAATTACTCTCTGAGTTTGAAATTAACAAGAATTGTCACTAGATGGACATAAAACATCTCTCAGGAGTCACCTGCAACAGAGTGCTTTGAGGTTGTCACTGATAACAGTACTTCTAAAGGAGAACAAATATCCAGAGGTCTCTTTCAAGTGTGTATGGGGATGGGGAGACAGAGGGAAGGGAAAGTATTCCTTCAGTCCTTATTATGTTCTGGATGCTTTCTGCAGGTGATTTCGTTTCATCATTACCAACAATCCTAAGAGAGAAAATTTATTACCATCATTTTACAAACAAGGAAACTGAGGAATATAGGGAGTGGAAGTGACTTTCCTAAAGCCAGAGAGTAAGTAGTTTTTAGCAAAACAAAAAGCCTATTCATTAGAACATGAGAGGAAAAGGAAGAAATTGATAAACCAGGAACGGGAGGCAGGATGCAGTGCAAAAAATTGCAGCTTGCCTGGGATTAGGGTGTAAGAGAGTACAGAAGAATCTGAGCAAGCGATCATCGATCGATCATCAATCATCAATCATGGAGCAAGTGCTGGATGAGGACGGGGTTGGGGGGGTGATCCTGCAGACTGCCTCATTCAGCCATCAGTGTGGTCTTTTGCGTCCACTTTTCTGACTGCGACCCACATAAGATGTACGTTTTATGCCGTGACCCTTCACACAAACATATATGTCTAAATGTCCCTAAAACCAAGTTTTATAAAACATTATTAAATGTAATGCACTTTGATATCTTCTATTCTGTTCCATTTCAATTATTCGTAATGGTGGTCTCAAATCATTATGTTTATTTCAGTAATATCCATGAATAACTACAGTTTGAAAAACCACAACCCTGGAGAGTGGAGCAGACATTTTTTTTAAATTAATGTTTTCAGAGGGTTTTGTGGTATTCTGCAGAATTTATCTGTTATATATAAAAGGAATTTAAGAGGCAGGGATTCTGTTGACCAAGACTGAGAACACTGAACATAGTTAAATGGACTGTTCCTCCCCCACTCTTTTTAGCAGTAGGACTCATCAGAAACGTCAATGCTAATGTGCACTAAGATTTCCTGAGAAAGTTGGAAAGTGCTCAGTTTTTTCCACATTCACCGAGTGCTGAACTCTTTTTCTGGGGTCTCACAGGACACACTTGAGAAAAGCTGCTCTGGGACCTGGCCCAGGTTTCTGAATTGTCACCATAAGAACAGGAGTCAAAGTCCTACGTTCTGAAGCCAGACTCCCAAGATCAGCATCATTTTGTTCACAGGATACTCTGCTCAGCTAGGGAGGTACCCAGACCGGAGTGTAGGAACTCCACTTGTAAGTGAACAACTGGGACTTTGTAACCCAGATTGCATGTGAGCACTCAATAGTCCAGGAATGACTGCAGCTGGGTAAGTCGGTAAAACAGTTCTGGAACTGCCAAACTAGGACACACCTGGATCTGCAGTGACTCCACTGGCCCTTCACAGAGTCCTGCCTAGAAAAAGCAACTCCCCCTTCTCTACTACCTCCTGCTTCCTTCCGGGTCTGCAGTGCTATAATTAAGACCACTGGTCCACAATATCTTAGATGTAAACATTGACTTCCCTGATAACTCCCTCTCACATACGGCCATGACCGTGGCTGTGGCTCTGTAACTCAACAGGTCTGCAGGCCGACAACTTTGACATGCACCTTTTTGTTCCCTGTCCCCCTGCTTCCTCACTCTCCATGCATTTTTTGCTGCATACTCTGTGTTTGGTGTTAATATCAAGAACAAGTAAGAGGTAGCACTGCATTGGAAAACTGTCTGGCTTTCTACTAAAACTAAATATACTTGTGCCCTGCAAAAGCAAATCCTAGACCTTGACCCAACAGAGGTGCCTACACATATCAAAAGCCATGTACATACAAGGAAGTTCATTAGCAGCAAATTATTTGCAATGGTCACAAATAAGAAACAACCCAAATATCCATCCATAGTAGAAACAATAAGAAGATTGTGGTGTATTCACACAATGGAGTGTTTAACAGAAATGGCAACTCATGAACTACAGCCACACACGAACATTCTGCAGAGGGAGAGAAGCCAGCCACAAAAATAAGCCTACATATGCTTTCATTTATATGCAGCGCACAAACAGGCCATGCTGATTTCTGCTGTTAGAGGTCAGGTTACCCAGGTTACCCAGGGGAAAGTCATGACTGGGAAGAAGACACGAAGAGGACTTTTGTGGTGCTGTGAGTGTTTTGTCTGTCAATCTGGCTACTAATTTGAATACCAATTACAGATGAAAATAAACTGAGCCATAATATACTTATTACTAATAATATATATTAATATATATTAATAATATTATATAATATTAATAATATAATATATATTTATATATAATTATATTATAATAATATATATTAATAAGTATATTATTACTAATAATATACTTATTAGTGCACTAAAGGTGCACTAATGTGCACCTTTCTGTATGTATGTTAACCTTCAATAAAAAGCTATATGGAACAAAAACGAGCACATCCTATCTCTAGCTTCAAAGGACTCACAATCTAGCCCAAAAGACTCCAAACATTTAAGTTACTTGCCTCAGTAGCAGTAAGTTTTTGAGTGTATTCCCCAATATGTGCATTACATATTTATAAGTTACTTAAGTGTACCTCCTTATTTTATAAAAATGTTTCTTTCCACACACTCACACACACTGTACCCACGTGTATGTACCAATGGCGCTCTCGGTCATACAGAGCTCGCTAATGAAAGGGAGATTTTGCAAGGTTGTGTTTCGAAGAAGCTGGATTATGGTAGCTACTAGAGCTATTTACAAGCATCTAGCACCCCATCTTTCAGACAATGAATAGGATGTATGTCCCTGCCCTTTGAGGTTTGCTGGGGTCATGTGACCAGCTTTGGCCAATGAGATTAAGTAGAAGAGCCATCGCTTCTGGGTGGAGGCTATAAAATCCTGCCCATGACTGGCCATGCTCCTTCTCTTCTGCAGTGACTTAAAAGCTTCTGTCAAGAAGGAGCCTCCAGGGGTGCCTGGGTGGCTCAGTGGGTTAAGCTTCTGCCTTGGCTCAGATCATGATTCCAGGGTCCTGGGATGGAGCCCCACATCAGGCTCTCTGCCCTGTGGAGAACCTTTCTCTGCCTGCCTCTCTGCCTACTTGTGATCTCTGTCTGTCAAATAAATAAGTAAAATCTTAAAAAAATAAAGAAGAAGCCTCCATCAGCCTGGGCCTCTGGGGACCATGATGAGCAAAGCCTCCACAAGACCTCATTGGATGTGAGAGTGAATGAGAAATAACCGTGTGTTTAACCATCAAGATTCAAAAACTGTTCCTATAGCGTAACTCAATCCATCCTAATCACGTGAATAAAATTACTTTTGAGAAGGCTTGCTTGAGAATAACCATAAATTGGATTTTGTCCTCTGTTCAGAATCTTCCAGAGGCTTCACATCCCTCTCAGAGTAAAAAAAAATCCCAAGTCTTGCAGGAGCCTAACAAGTCCTTCCACACTCCTCTTGTCTGTCTTCACCACCTGCACTCTCTCACTGCCTATGCTCCAGGAGACACTCTCTTTCTTATTGTTTCTTGCATACTCCAAGCACTACGGGATCTCAGGACCTTTGCACTTACTATTCCCTCTGACTGAAATACCCTGTGCTGATGCTGGCGAGGATGCAGAGAAAGGGGAACACTCCCACACTGTTGGTGGGAATGCAAGCTGGTGCAACCACTCTTGGAAAACAGCGTGGAGGTTCCTCAAAAAGTTGAAAATAGAACTACCCTATGACCCAGCAATTGCACTACTGGATATTTACCCTAAAGATACAAATGTAGTGATCCAAAGGGGCACGTGCATTCAAATGTTTATAGCAGCAATGTCCACAATAGCCAAACTATGGAAAGAACCTAGATGTCCATCAACAGATGAATGGATAAAGAAGAATTGGTATATATACACAATGGAATACTATGCAGCCATCAAAAGAAATGAAATCTTGCCCTTTGCGACAATGTGGATGGAACTAGAGGGTGTTATGCTTAGTGAAATAAGTCAATTGGAGAAAGACAACTATCATATGATCTCCCTGATATGAGGAAGTGGAGATGCAACCTGGGGGGCTTGGGGGGTAGGAAAAGAATAAATGAAACAAGATGACATCAGGAGGGAGACAAACTTTAAGAGACTCTTAATCTCACAAAACAAACTGAGGGTGGCTGGGGGTATGGGGGTAGGGAGAGGGTGGTAGGGTTATGGACATTGGGGAGGATATGTGCTATGGTGAGTGCTGTGAAGTGTGTAAACCTGGCGATTCACAGACCTGTGCCCCTGGGGCTAATAATACATTATATGTTAATAAAAAAAAATCTTAAAAAAAAAAAAAGAAATACCCTGTGTTTTCCTTCATCTCCTTCATGTCTTTGCTCAAGCGTCACCACCTCAGTGAAGCCTTCCCTGCTGTATTTAAGACCGACTACATACTTCATCCCACTTCAGTTTTCTCTTGTGATTCTTTTTCTGAGCTTGACACCTCTTGGATGCTATGTTGAGAGTTTTTAAATTTAGATAGCCAATAAACTCCTCCTCTCTAGAAAAGAGTACTACTCTTTAATTTCTTTCAGAATTTAAGTCGCTTGGCAGTTGGCTGCTCCCAGGATGCTGGCAGGGCCTCGGATTACACAGTGGACCTTGCAAGTAGTAAACATTCAGCTGTGACAGGTTGGCGCTAGTGAGGAATATTTTACTATTTCTACTGGAGTCTATCTTTCCCTTCACCAGTTCTAAGGAATCAGATTTCCAATTTGCCCTAATGATGTTTTAGGTTCCTTGTAAATTTGTAACCCAGGCAGTTGCCCAACTGGTTCATTCTTTACTCTTGTTCCTTGTCTGGCTCTATCCCAGACTTACTAAATCAAAATTTTCAAGGCTTGAGAATCTGTGTTGTTTTTTTTTTTAAAGCACCATACCTAATTCTAAAACACAGTTAGGGCTGAGAACTGCTAAGCTAACAGTTCCTCTTCCTTGGTTCTCATGTCCAAATGGCCATTTGAAATGACCCTGGAATTTCTCTCCTTCTATCCATTCTCACTGCCACTTCTTTGGCCCAAACTTTTGTCTCATTCACGATACTCTTGGAGGGACCCCTGAACCAGTGTCCCAGGCTCTCCTTTTACTTCCTCCAATCTATCCTGCACATCCTAGCTGAAATGTGGACTTGCCACTGGCTTGTTCCGTAACTGTCAGGATTAAATGCAAACTCCTCAACATGGCTTTCAACGTCCTTCAAAGCTTGACTCCTAATTACCTCTAGAGGCATCTTACACATTTCTTAACCTTCTAAGTGGTCTCCTCCTCTCAAAGCCTTTTCTGACCTGACATACCTCCAACTGTGACCCCTCCATTCTCACCCCTACATCTTCTCTATCCTGAAGACCCAATACAGCATGACTCCTGAAGTTACTCTATTGCAAATATGATCTTGTTAGTCTCTCTCATGGACCTTGAGCTCCCTAGAGGAAGGGTCCGTCCTGGGGCCTTCTGCCTCCATTTGCCTAGGAGTAAGTAACTATTCAATAATGCTTCTAAATGAAAGAATAAGAGAGAAGACCTGGGTTCAATTCTGAAGCTACTGCTCACAAAGCCTGGGTACTCAGGAAAGCAACTTCCCTCCTGCTGGCTTCAAGTTTCCTCCTCTGACAAATAAGGACCCTCATCCCTGTCCAGACCCACTTCCTGGGCTCCTGCAACCATGTAACATGTCCACATAAGTTACATTATCCAAACATTACCTGTCTCATGGTAAACTTTGAAAAACATTTGTTTAATCCATGAATGAATAAATGAGAAAGAAACTTCCTTTGCAGCAGAGAATGCTAGCATCCAATTTACCTTCTCTCTTTTCATTCATGGAATCCCTAGCTTTTAGGGGGCAGCAGTGTACTCAGCCCCCCAAAATTATGTTTCATATCTCCCTTGCAGAAAGAGACAGCCACTGAGAAATAAATGGAAGTCAGTGGGTGAGGTCCCTTAGGTTACTATTCAGCAAATGTTCATTCCCCTTCCTTCTACTGTGAGCAGAGCATGTATATTTGCTCCACTGTTGCTGGCCTTGGCCATGGACGTACTTTGACTACTAAAATGTAAGCAAACAGAGGCACTGTATATAGTATGCAGTATCACATGGCTTTCATTCTGGTGATTCACCATATAAAGAACAAGCCCTGGGCAGCCACTACCCTCCAGTCTGAGCCCCAAAACAAGACACATGGGACAGACCCAAGGCTCACCACTGCCTGGAGCCAAGCCAAGTCAACCCACAGGCATGAGAACAAATGCTTATGGTGGGAAGCCACTGAGTATTGGAGAGGTTTGTTACAGAGCATTATTGTGATAAAAGTTGAGTGATATAGGTAGGATGGTTAAGCTTTTAGAGAGCCAGCCCAGGACAGAAGGGTTGCCAGGCTAAAAAAAAAAAAGAAAAGAAAAAAGAATAAAAAGTGCTATGTTATACTCTCCAAATCCCATAATAATATAATATATAACAAATTATTATAAATGTGTTATCACTTCAGCATAAAAATATGGAAATCGGTGTTCTTTAAAAATTACGTATTATTCTGTATCATTAACTTTTGTTTCATCAATGCTATTTTTTCTGACATTTAATATCTCACTTTTGCATATAACAATAAAAAATGATACCCCAATTTGCATAGCCAAAGCCAACCCCTGTCTGCAAGCTCTTACGATCAAAGAGAACTGCTGCTTTGTGAACTTCTTTTCGAATCTGCAGTCAATGTCTTTAACATGGTGGAGAATTTCTTTGCCAGACTTGAGCAGAATAAAAATCTTGGCACTGTGGGCTCAGACAGAGCATCTGTGATGCTTGACAACACAGCTGGTTTTGCTGGTTTCATGAAGAAGCATGCTTCTCATCTCAACACCCAGTGGTGTCACCTGGTATCAATGACTCTGCCAGCCATCCTGAAAACATTGTGTCTGTTTCTATGAATGTTGTCAACCTCCTGAGAGTCTTCAAGAGGTTTTGTCAAGAAACGGAAGTATAAGAGTAAGTTCATTGCTGCAGTAGACGTGAACCAGCTCTCCAGAGGAACTGTCTGAAACACTCGGTTGACTTCCAAATGCAAGTTCTTCCCAAAGAAAACAAAAACACTGACTGAAAGAGATATCTACACCCCTCTGTTTATTGCAGCATTATTTGTAATAGTCATGATATGGAAGCAACCCAAGTGTCTATCCACAGATGGATGGATAAGTAAGATATGCACACACACACACACACACACACAAGAATATTCTCAGCCATACAAAAGAATGTAATCTTGCCACTTGCAACAACATGGATGAACCTAGAGGGTATTACAATAAGTGAAATAAGTCAGACTGAGAAAGACAAATATCATATGCTTGCTTTCACTCATATGTAGAATTTAAGAAACAAAACAAACAAAGGAAAACAGAGACAAATAAAAAACTAGATTCTTAAATACAGAGAACAAATTGGTGGTTGCCAAAGGGGAATGAGGTAGGGCATGGGTAAAATGTATAAAGGGGATTAAGAATACACTTATCGTGAGGAGCATTTAATGTATAGAATTGCTGAATCATTATGTTGTACACCTGAAGCTAATATAACACTGTGAACTATACTTCAATTTAAAAAATTAAATGGAGGGGCACCTGGGTGGCTCAGTGGGTTAAATCCCCCGCCTTCGGCTCGGGTCATGATCTCAGGGTCCTGGGATCGAGCCCCACATCGGGCTCTCTGCTCAGCGGGGAACCTGCCTCCTCCTCTCTCTCTGCCTGCATCTCTGCCTACTTGTGATCTCTGTGTCAAATAAATAAATAAAAATCTTTAAAAAAAATTTTTTTTAAATTAAATGAAAGACTCATCTAGATAATTTGGTAAGAATATCTATCAAGTAAAGCAAACTATGAATGGACTCTTTCTTGTTAGGTTAGTCTAATAATTAAATTTCCTTTGCTTCACAAATGCTATTATTTAAACAAAACAATAATAGGACTAGTTAGCAAGAGTAACTTGTAGTGATTAAAATTATGTGTGAGAAAAATGTAATAATATTTTATATAGCTCCTTTTTTCTTTTGATATCGCTACTTATTTAAAATCTTTATGGCTACTTACATAGACTATATTATTATATATTCTTAAGCTACATAAGTGTAAGACTTTAAAAGAACATAAATGCAACAGGACTAGCTAAATAGATACATATATTTAATAAAAAATAACAATACATTTCTTTCTGTCCCATGATAAAATAGGATATTTTTTACTTTTCCTGTCTCCTTTCTCAATGGCAGCCCAAAGAGCTAAGATCATCAGTATCACATTTTCATACTTATTTATCTAGTGTTCCAGGTATATGCAACAAGGTAAGTATTGATTATTTCAGCAGGTATTAAGGTTTATTACCTTCTCACCATTACAGATCTTCGAGACAATGTAATAACGAGTATCACTCCATTATTGATGTTTGATTGCTGACAGCTTTCAAGCCCCATCTTTTCCTCTTCTCCTATTGCCCCATACCTGGACAGACCTATAGAAACCCTGCAGGCTCCCTTCTTGGTGCCCGTGAGAAGTCCATTCTATGCAAAACAAGACAAAGTAAGTGGACTATACACCCTCACCCCAACTCTACTCCCCACACAAAAAAGAATATCCAAATGGCCAATAAGCATATGAAAATCGTACTCCACCTCTTTAGTCCTTAGAGAAACATAAATTAAAACCACTGAACTACCTCTACACTGCCACCAGATGGCTACTATTTAAAACACTAAGGAGGAAGAGAACACAGAACAAAGACTCTCAAACATTGCTGGAAACAGTATAAATCATTCTGACTCTTGTAAGCTTTTGGCAGTACCCACTAAAGCTAAACATATGCCCAACTTAGGAGGCAACAATCACACCCATATAGTAATTAATTAATTAATACAAATTTATATAAATATAGATCAATCGGTTGATCGATAGATAGATATTCAAGAGACATGAGAGAATAGGGCAACCAAAAACATCTAAAACAATGTTCCTAGTAGGTTTATTCACAATAGCACCAAATCTGAGACCACCTAAATATCCATCAACCTGTGGTATAGTCAGTTAATTGAATAATACTCAGCAATTTTAAAGCCTCTGGTATATGCAACAAGGATAAAAATCTCACAGACAAAATGTGGTGAAGACATCTAAACATTAAAAAGTACATACCAAATGATTTTATTTGTATGGAGAACAGAGAACCCCGACTTACAGTCATAGAAACCATTAGAATGGTTAACCCTTGGGAGGAGGTTGACCAGTAAGACCCACAAGGCAGGCTCTGTGCCATCCTAATCTGGGTGGTGGGCATAATCTGTCTCACGGTTTGTCTCCACTGAAGATTACCTTGCTATTCTCAAGCCTGCTTTTCCTCACTTAGCATGTCAACAAAAGTAGCTCTGTTTTATCTGTTTTAAGTTGCTGTCATCTTTTTTTAATGAAACATAATTTTAGGAATCTTATCTCTCTAAGTAAATTACAAATGTTACAGGTGTGGGAGCTTCGTCTCACAAATCACATGAAGAGAGAGAACTTGGACCTGTGGAGATAGTCAAACCTAGGTTTAAAGCTGAATTTTGTCACTGATGGCTGTGTAACCCTGGACCAAAATATGAACCCAGCTGGCCTCAGTTTCCCCATCTTTCAAATGGGGATAATGCTTCCCCATTGTCTGTGAAGTTTGTTAGCCAATCTTAAACAATGAATGGAAGGAATTTAATCCTAATATGTGCTCATCAAATGACAGATTCCCTTTTTTCCCCAGATTTATTCATTTATTTTAGAAAGAGAGAGAGCGGGCAAGCAGGGGGAGGGGGAGAGGGGGAGAGAGAGAGAATCTCAAGCAAACTCCCTGCTGAGAATGAAGCCTGAGGCCGGGCTTAACCTCACAACACCGAGATTATGACCTGGGTGGAAATTCAACTCTTGGTTTAACTGACAGAACCACCCAGGCGCCCCTCCAGAATGACAGCTTTCTTCTCTTCCACACTCACCAAGGCCTTGCTCAGAGAGCCCTCAATAACACAACGATGATTCTCTTACCTTGTTCTTGTACCCAAGTGGCAATGTAGAAAATGAATGAAGGGCAGCATCAGCTCAACATGCTTCCTAATGCCATCACTTCTTTCAAGTTCAGGAGATACTGTTTAGCTGACCACGCCGTTTAAGATCTGAAGATGAATTCTGAGGACTCATAGTAATGGGTATCCTGAATTTCTCTCATCAGTCATGGACAGCAATCCCCTCAAAATGAATGCAAAGGAGACAATGCACTGAGCCTCAAGGCATGCAGGCAGGATTTGACACATCCAGGCTAGTTCCTAAATCAAAAGTAAGAGAGATATGTTTTAAGTAATGAGGATTTGAAGAAGTAAAATAGTTCTAGTTTATGATCAATTTTCCATGTGGAAGCTATTCTATGCCCTCGTTCAGTCTTGGTGTTTTCCTAGCTACGGTATAATATCCTAGTCTCACAAGGGTGGAGACAGAACTCAGACAAATGTAGGGCAATGAGTACAACTGATCCTGCAATCTGTACTTCACTGAGGAGACCTGTAGCTGTGTGCTCAAGGTGTCTTTGGGGCCTCCTACCTTCTAACAGGCTGTAATTCAACCAACCCCTTGCCATGGGCATCTCACAAACCTTATCCTGAGCAAGATCCACCCCACTGTTTTTCACCACCAGCCAATCTTCCAGTGTGAGATTCACGAAACTACATTTCTTACCAGAGTCCTTGCTTTCCCCCAAAGATGGTTGCCTTTCTTCTTGTCATTCACAGGTGTAATCCTGGTACAGAGAATGAGCTTAATAAATGTTTCCTGGGTGAACTAATGTTAAAGTGATAGAATTGTCCAATATATACCATATCTACTGATTGCTGAAATCTCTTCACTCACTCGCTCCATGATTCAATATTTATCAAGTATCTCCTATGTGCCAAAAATTGTGTAAGGGGCCAGGGTGACATGGCCTTTGCCCACGAGAATATCCAGAGGAGAGAGAGGGTGTATGGAAGTGAGTAATATGACTAGAGCTATCAAAAAGAAATGAGCGGGCTGCTCTTGACACCTGGAGGAGGAAGAATTAAATCTGCTTGAATAGATGAGCTAATGCTTCCAGGGCTTGTGGCCAGCTGAGTGTTTAAGATGAGTAGCAGTTCTACAGGTGAGCAATGGGGGAAGGGGAGGCATTCTTGTCAAAGGGAACTGAGTGATGCGCATGGGGTTGGATCTGGACTTCGCAGAGCAGAAAATAGGGTGTGTGTTGGATCTGAAGGACACAAAAGGCCCATCTGCACATGGGTATCATTGGGAGGCATGGCAGGAAGTGATAGGGAGTGGCCTTCAAAACTTTCCGCCCAAAGTAATTTCTTTCTCAGCGACTGAGAATATTTGAAAACATTGTCAAAATAACAGCCTCTTTTCCTCCTCCCCGGCCATCTTTTGGCAGCTATGCCTTCCTGACCCTTCCTCTGTTTCTCTATCTCTTCTAATTTCTAACCAACTTGCAACTTTCCCTTCCTCAGGCTCAGAATCCTTGCAAGAGTCAACAGGAAAGTATTGCTGCCCCAGGTTAAGAGGGAAAAAAAAGACTCGGAGCACACTATTTCAGGACTATTTCAGGAACACAGCAGTGTGTGGGGTCTGCCCACCCATCCAAACATTAATACTGCCTATCCAGACCCACGAGGCCCTAGACACACCTGGAAATAAAACCTCAAAGTTTAGTAAGCAAATAAGGAAAAATGGACAAATTCAGAAGCACAGTATGAAATTTTAAAATATGCTTCTCGATAACTGGCAGAACAGACAAATAGTCACAGTATGCTCTACATCTGAAACGAATGATGTACTATATGTTAGCTAATTGAATTTAAATAAAATTTTAAAAAGTAAATAAAATATTTGAAGAACACAAAAACAAAGTTGGCCTAATGGATCTCTATATAAAACTGCACCTAGTAATCACAAAATGAATGTTCTTTTAAAGTCCAGAACATTTCCCAAAATTGAGTACCCATCATGCACTATCAACATATTTCAAAGGACTGAAATCATACAGATATATTCTTTGACAACTATTCAACCAAGCTAGCAATCAGTAACAAAAAATAACTTAAAAATCCTCATGTGTTTGGAAATTAAGGAATATACTTTTAAATAATTCATGAGCCAAAGAATATATCACAATATAAATTGGAAGCACATTTTGAACTAAATAAAGTAGAAATGAATAAGTAGCACTTCTCTAGAGGTTGAATAACAATAAGTTTTCATATACTGCTTTAAAGATCTTAAATTCTTAGCAAAACATTAAGAACTCAGGGGATCGAAAGGCACATTATGTAAAAACAAACTTTTCACAATAAGAATTAAAATTAGCAAACCTATACAGAAATACATGCAGTCTTACTTATTATAGTAACAAAATACAGAAAATATAAATAAAAAGGAAACAAGTCACATTTTATGTCAATTAAATTTAAAGTATTTTTAAAATTATAATACGTACTGCTGGTAAGATTGAAATTAAGTATTATGTTTATACATTTCTATTGGCACAGTAAATTAGTACAATCTTTTAAGGAATATGAAGAAATGTTTTTAAAACATAAAAATGATTATATCCTTGGATTTAGCTAATCTCATTCTTGAGAATTTATTCCAAGGAAATCATTCAAAAGAAGGAAGGAAAAAAACTATATTCATGGCACTGTTGAGAGTAACACCACTTACAAAGCTCACAAATAGAAATATCCTAATGTTCATTAATGAATTTTAATAAAAATGAACCACCACCTACTGGATGGGTGCTAGAGAGGAAAATATGATTAAGACATAGTCTCTACCCTAAAAACATTCACAACTTGGAGAGGGGAATAAGAAGGGTACACTCACTAAATGACAAACAGTAATTATGAAGAGTATATATACCTGCGGAAGAGGGAAGTGCTTAAGACAACAATCATGGAAGAAAAGCATAATCTTTTACCTGTTGTGGTTCAATTATATATGCATATGGACAGGGGCTAATGATGAACATAGATAAATAAAAATGAGATCGGGAGGTACATTTTTCTTTACATTTTACTTAAAATAGTTATAATGTATTTGGACAGCAGTGTATTAACTTTTTAAGCTCTCATATGATAATACTCATAATGCATGAACAACCTTTGGATTACGTAGGCTCAGCCTACATAATACCAGTCTCATAATCAAACGGAAGGGAGACCCAAGTGTATCTTTTACAATTAATGCAATTTTTAGCGAGTCCAGTCCTTTACTACAGGTTGTCAGAGAAGCACTAGTTTAACCTCTTAACTAAAATTTTCCAGAGCTGACCCAGAAAAGCTTATAATACTAGTTAGCTATCTCTTTGACTTTAGCTATCATCTCCTTGGCACATCTGCCTATTTCAACAGTTGGCTTTGCTACATACACAGTCAGATCCTTACATATATTTTCATTTATGTACCATCGGTTTCCAACCAACACTGTTCTCTATAACCTTCCTCCTCATCCCCAGGCTGTGATCAAGGCTGCAGCTGCTTTCCCCAATCCTTCTTTCTCTTACTCCCATTATTTTCTGTAATTGTTCAACTCTGCACCAGAAAGGCCCTTGAGCAAGATCTTCAGCTGCTCCCAGGGAAGGTAGACAGAGACTGTGATTGGCTCTGCTGTAGGATCAAGGAAGGTCTTTCAGTGGCATGAATCCAGGAATAGGGAAAAGAGAGAAGTTTAGGGACCCTGACTTCAAAGATTCTAGCTTGGGGCACAAAGCACCAAAAAGGGTAGATGAATAAAGGAGATGGTACCACCATGATCATATGCAAGGGTTCTGGAGTCTCACTTTCTGGGTTTCAATTCCGACTTATCAATAAATTCCAATGTATTCACCTATGAACTGGTGGCAATAATAACCCTTTATCTCACAGAACAATTATAAAATTGAGATCAAGCCTACAAATCCATAACATAGTATCTGGCTCTTGGTAAGTGCTCAATAAATGGAAGTATAACTATTATTATTTCAGTTATTGTTGAGAAGAGGACTTCCTGCATAGCCCTGTTCTCCAGAAAAGGCCCTCTACTCACATAAATATCGTATCATCATATGGGTCTCAATAGGAAAGGGTAGGGCATGCTAGCAATATGTTCTGTGCATTCCCCAAACACGTCCTCCCACCTGCCCTTCGCCTGTTACGCACTACACCCCACAAGGATACTCAGGTCTACCAATGGCAGGCAGAGTTGCTGATTCCATCACAAATGGACATCAGACATGTCAGCCATATAACCAAAGGGGCCACTCCAAGGAAGCTCCCAAACTTAGCCCGAGTCCAGCCACCTCTGCCTTGACTCAATCTCTAAAGTAGCCTTTCTTTACAGCACCCCCTTCACAACACATTCACAGCTCATTTAAGAGCATATCTTTACCGACAATGTGGGAGATGCAAATTACACAGCTCAAATAAAACACAATAACATGATCGCAATCAGCACAGGTGTTATACAAGAAGAGCCCTCAATGGTTGCAATCATCCCTCTGAAAATTGTACTCTGCAGCCCAGCTTCTAACTCCTGACTTTCTATCCAGTCACACTTCTTCCCTCTCCAAGGTCTCAGAGACTCCCCATTAGACTCCAGGGTCCCAGGAAAAGTAATGACTTTCCCTTAAGGTATTCTGACCACAGGATTGACCAATTTTCCTCATTGCTTGGCCCACTAACCTGACAGGCTCCTGATTTCATCCATAAAGATACAGTCTAACGCCTTGCAACCAAAAGGCAGTTTGTGGACTGGTGGCCAACCGTGAACTGTTTCTTACAGGCCCACAAGTGCGGAAATTGAGAATAAATGTTTTAAAAAGAATACAGCAACCTGACAGAGCCAAGACATCTAAGCATATGATCAGTCACTTCATACAGAATTTATACCAGATCTGAAGTCATACAATGAATCGCATGTCACATAAATTGTGTCATTAGTCATGTGCCACCGCAGAAACATTGATTTGTCAGTGTAAGATTGTCAGAGGAACTGGAGAACTAATCCTTTACTACCTGTTGTCTGAGAAGCACTAGTTTAACCTCGTAACTAAAATATTCCAGAGCTGACCCAGAAAAGCTTATAATACTGGTTAGCTATCTCTTTGACTTCACGAAAACAGTTTCAAATAAATGAATGCCCAGGAGAGAAGGCAGAAACACAGCACAACCATCTTTTTATTTTTCAATAAAGAGCATTAAAGCAGAACTACACCAAAAGTCTACAGTTTTCATGGTTATTTCATAAGAGACCAATTTAATGCCAAAAAGAAGAAAGGACAACTTCAGTGTAAGTTACCAAGAACTGTGGGCCATCGTGTGTGAGCATATTCAGTTCCACCTACACACAGAGATTTCCTCTACATTTTCCTCACTTGGCAGACTGGTAGAAATGTTGTCATGGACTTGCACTGCTACACAGACTTCCATTTAGGAAGCACTGGTCTATCTAGGTTACTTGGCTCCTATTTCACTGACCCTTAATTCCCCCGATGTCGATGCCTCAAGTGACTTTGCTTCCTCAGTCCAGGAAGTTCAGGCTCCCTAGCACGGCATACCAGTTTCTCAATGATCTGGGGTGCTGTTCACCCCTCCAACATTAACTCTCAAGATCACTCCCAGCATTGTGCTAAACGTTTTCAGTTCCCTAGCATGTTCAAAGGACCCAACATGCCCCCAGACACAAGGAGTTCCATGCAGGCTTGTAATTATAAATATATGAAATTAACAGAACCCAGTGGAGCTAGCTTAAGGTACAGGGCTGAGTAAGGTGACAGCTTGTCTCCTTTATCTCCTCCTTCGCCTGGTTATTTCCCTCTCAATACACAGATATTACGGATAAGCTCCCTTTTTAACATAAATCCAGGAACGTGTATAGATTAAATTACTTAACACCTGCCCCTTCTGATGGAGTTACCAGATAATACAGTCAGGCCACAGGTACCACATTCCAGGCAGCCATCTGGCCCTCCAGAGATGATTCTGTGGATTAATGCTCCCTATCCTTTGATTCCCAAACCTCTTCACTATTTAAATAAACCTGGAAACTCTATTAGCAGGCTCATCCTTTCCTTTCACCATTTCTGCCCTCTAGGCCACTTCTCTAAGTGATGTTACTGCTTTCAGCTACCGGACCTTGTTCTGAGTTCACATTCTCTACCCTTAGATAAAATGGTCTCTAAATAGGTTGTGACTGTCCCTGCTCAAGGTCATCAACATCTGGCTCGCTTGTATTTTTCTAAACCACAGCTTCCAACCAAGCATAACCATTGGTACAACAAAAGAAAGTAGTATTTGTAAGATACAAATAAGGGTGAACAAGGGCAAGGGAGGTAACCTATCACACTATTTCCTAAAAATATCACCTAGAGGCAGCCAACTTACAAAGGATTATACCTTTTCATAATGAAGCTAACTCTACTCTGTTAGGGAAGGAGGGAAAGAGAGACGGACAGATGGAAATCAGATAGTAAATAATCTTTTGGACCTAGAAAAGATGTACCGCATAGAAAAACAACAAATTGACTTATTGTTTAACAGATCAATTTCCGGCGAAATGTCCCATGAAACAAGTGGCTAGTAGCCCACTATATGCGGAGGCCCTGATAAAATCACCCCTTGAAGAAGTACAGCTGAAGACCAGTTTCCATTTACTGCTAGGTTAGAGCTTCCTATGTGGTCCAGGCACAGCTCTCTACAAGGTCTGCTTCTTAAAGCAACACCTTCAGTTTCTGTGGAAAGCTTTCCCTTCTTCCATTCTATAATCCACACTCAAATGGTCATGCCATACATTCATTTACAGTGGGAACATATCCATACTTCCTGATCTTTCTTCATTTATCCATGTAATTCCTGTCCTTGAGAAAGTGACAACTTGGCTGCAGTGAAATGAAAATCTGAATCTGGAGGAAAAAAACCTCCCACATATAATTGAGTAGTAAGTGTAATGTGACCATCTACAGAAAAGGTAACAATTCACGGTGGAGGAGGGTGCACATAAGATAGTGCAAAAATGTAGTATCAAATTCGCAAACTCAATGGGCCTATAAAAGTCCAGGAAAGATCAAAGGAAAGGAGAGAGAAGTAGGGAGGGCACCTGAGAAAGCAAAGAGCAAGGGCTATCAGGTAGGTGAGAGGATGTAAAGGGTAGAGTGGGGAGAAAGAACTGTCTGGAAGGACAGGGAGCCCTTGGGGAGATGCAAGAGGAAGGGCTGGATTGGTGTGACCAGGACAAAAGGTGGAGGGCCAAATAACCCACACATGGGGGAGAAGGGAATAGAAAATATAACATCAAAATTTCTATCTTACTGGAATTAAGCTTTTATAAATCTGAAGTAAATTCTGGTAAGATGTATATTGTAAGCCTTAGAGCAATCCACTAGACAAATAACTCAAAATATAGTTTAAAAAGTCATAAAAGGAATTAAAATGACCTATTAGAAAATATTCATTTGTAAATATCTTCTCCCATTCTGAACTGTACTCTTTAAATTGGTGAAGTGTATAGTTTGTGAGTTGTCCCTCAATAAAGCTATTTTTAAAAAATGGACATGAGAGCAGTTTTGTGCACAATTTTAATGAATCAAAAAAACCCATTAAATCTGTGGAAATCCATGAGTCTATAGAAAAAGAAAATGTGCATTTAACAGCATTTGTGACGGCTCTTCAATCCTTATTTTGAAAACTGATGTTTAAAAGAATCAAGCCTTTTTCTGTCTATCCAGAATTAAAGATTTTGAGGAATTTTAAATTTTGTTACTTGTAATATTATTTTAGCTAAGTAGGAAAATATTCTTATTTTTGAGATGTATCCTAAAGGGGAGGAAAACCATAATATCTGTAAGCTACCTTAAAGTATGTCAACATAAAAAATTATTTTAAATTAGTAACATGTTAATTATCACAAAGAGCCAAAATAAATTCTGTAAGTTCTTTTGGTTAATGGACAAGATAATGCTGCACTGAGCTTATCAATTTTGTAAAGCTTGGGGAAACTGGAAAAAGGTGATCACACATAACCTGTATTTAGAAAAATTTTTCCACATATCCCCAGGGACAAAAGCACCCCAGTGTGTGCAAAACTGGGATGTAAACAACAAAGGTTGCTGTGTGTTGTGTATGAATGGTTTAAAGGCATGGGAAGCAGTGAATAACAGACCAGTCAGAAAAAGTATGATCAAAGGTCCCAATACACTCCCTAATGCTAGGCACAGAGAGCACACATCTTTCATTTTGATGAAATAAGAGCAAAGGAAGAGAAAAAGTTACAAAAAAGCATACTTTGCTTACCTTTCCTTTTGGGGCCAACTCTCCTGCTCCTCTTGCTTAGGGGTCCCGGTGGCTGGGTGACACATAGCTCTCTCCCTTGCTCCTGCTGAGCGATCAGAGCTGGTGTGGAAGTCGGTGATACTATTTGGAGGAAAGAAGGTGATGAGTAGGTAAATATTGTTAGTTTTGAAATGTATCCTATCATGAGCAGAGTCATAGTGGTCAATCACAGCCAATGGCTGCAAAATGAGCCAAGACAAGGACAGTAATTAATTCCTGGGTGAACTGAGCAAGAGGGACCCTAAAGAGGTACAGAGAGCTGTCCTGGAAGGGCATGTCTGAATAGTGCTCCCAAGGAAGCCTGAAATACTCTGAGAGACAAATTTCTATTTAAAGGGAAACAAAATTTCCTACCTTCTTAGTTAGAGGATAGAAAATTCCCATAGGGAAACAGACACGTGGTGGACCATCTCCCAGACGGAGACTAATCGGCTGAGCTCTCTCAAGATAACCTGGAAGGTTAATACTAGGGAGAAGCTACCAAGATTTGGCTCCAGCCCTACTGTATCCAGAGAATCACCTCAAAGAAAGATAGGAAGAGAGAATAACTTTTATGATGTAAAAAAGAAGG
This sequence comes from Lutra lutra, assembly GCF_902655055.1. Classification (NCBI taxonomy): domain Eukaryota; kingdom Metazoa; phylum Chordata; class Mammalia; order Carnivora; family Mustelidae; genus Lutra; species Lutra lutra. The sequence goes on from NC_062278.1 coordinate 150,907,004, forward strand.
AAAACTTTTTTGGATGTCAAATAGTCATTGAGGGCTCTCCTTGCCTGGTGACCGCTGGCATTGCCATTCAGGGTCAGCTAATAGTTACAAGAGAACCCTTAACCTCTGAGGGCCCAGACAGACACAAGTAGCAGAGAGGACTTACCTAAGAAAGCCATAGTCCCATAGTTTTGCAGCATCAACCCCTGTTACAAGGCCCTATAAGCAGGCACCAGGCTGGCCCATTCCTTCTTGGTGAAGTACTCAGCCATGTCTTCAAAAGTTACTGATTCCTGAAAGGACAAGTTCCTGCTTTCTCAGGTCTCAGGACTTTGGTGATGGTCAAAACCATCATTGAGAGGCATAGGAAGGGCATCTACATAATAGGTATTTAGCACGGGGTCTGTCATGTGCCAGAGGAGTTTTTGTGTGAAATCTGAAAGGTTTGGAGGCAGAGGACACAGAATAAAAGGCAGACAGCCAGGCAGAGTTCAGCACACTTTTCTGTAGGACCAAATACATCTCCATTATGAGCTTCCAAACATATGTGACCTCAAAATAGATTACCATATAGGAGCTGGGCTTGGGTCTGAGTCTGAAAGTACGTATATAAAAGGACAACTAACATAGAACTGGATGTGGCCATCGCCCTAGCTCTAAGTCCCTCCCCACCTTGTAATGTCTTTGGGTGATTATTTGGGCCATTCATTTTACTGCTGTTTCCCAGTTCTGCTTTTGTGCCAGTGCTTCCCTCATTCTTGTCTCCTTGTCCCACTACCCTGGGCGCAAAGCTCTCAGATCTGCCTATGACTCCCCACCCACATGCCAAGATAGTGAGGATAGAGAGGCATAGGAAAATACTGCTTACTTAGGATGAGCTAGAGAAAGTTTGCTTTTTGAAGGACTCCATGAAGACAGTGAAAAAGCTACAGACTGGGAGGTTATTTCATAATACATATAACTGACAAAGGACTCATAGCCATAAAAAAGGACTACAAAGCAGAGAAAAGACACATGATATAATAAACAATAGGGAAAATATCTGAACAAGGACTTCACATAAGAGGATATCCATGTAGCCAATAAACATCATGAAATAGTGCTCTGTATCACTGCTTACTGGAGAGAAGGAGATCTTAAAACCTTAATGAACTATCAAGAATGAATGGCAAGAAGTGTTGGCAAGGATGTGGAACAACTGCTGGTAAAAGTATAAACTGGAACAACCATCTCAGAAAATTGTTGGGGAGCTCCTACTAAAACTAACCAAATATGTGTACCCTATGCCTTAGCAATCTGACTCCAAAGGGAATAGCTAAGACAAATGAGCACATGCGTCCACCAAAAGGCATATGCAAAAACGTTCACTGAATTCCTATGCACAGTGGTCAAAATCTGGAGGCAACCAAAATGTCTAGCTACATTCCACGAATGAGTAAATAAAACGTGGTGCAATCATATAATGGAAAACTATTCAGCAATGAAAAAGAACAAACTACTTGCTCTGTGTAAAGAAGAGTGAAATTCATTGACATAATGTTGAGCAAAAAAAGGCAGATATAATAGAGAACATGTTGAATGACTGCATTTATATGTGTTTAAGAACAAATAAAACTAATCTATGATGACAGATCAGAGTAACGGTCAGCTTCAGGATGGGGCAAGAGGTAGTCTTTTGAGATACCAATAACGTTGTATGCCCTAATATGAGTGATGGCAATACAAGGGTATATATTTCCAAAAAGTGAGCTATGCAGTTCAGATTTGTGTCATGTCATGTCAAGTTAAACCTCAATGAGAAAGTAAATTTATATATTTTATATATGCAAATGTAAAAGTATTTTGCATATATTTACATATATGTATGTATACTTACATTATGCATGTATATAACTTATATAAATGTACATTTATATTAAAGGTAATTTGTATATGCATACATAGAAGTATACATGCATATATAAATAAACATTTGTATATACACACATGCACATGTACATGTAGAGGAAACCCAGCTCACTTGGGGGCTGGCTATTAAGGACATTACTGTCATCCTCTGAACTTTTTTATTCCCATCTTGGGGGAAAGTAAGTCTCAGGAGCTGAATGTAAAGAAAGAAGCGTTAGTAACATCAACCCTACTGACCACAACTCCTATACACAATATCCAACTTCCCTGTTTGAGGCTACGTGAAGTAATACTATTCATCAGTTACTGCCTTGTATAAGCGGCAATTCTCATCTCACAGTGATGAAATAGCAGGCATGGAGGGGAACAGAGAACGAAACAGAAATCATCCCAAGAATGTGTGATGAGAAGGTGAACCAAGAAAACTTAATTTTCAGTAATCCGGAGAAGACATCATAGGAAAGGACAGAAAGGAAACCAGGTGGTCAGTGGATAAAATGTGATGGGCTAAAAAGAAAGTTGGGGCTCCAGTTAAGATCTCTAGAATCCACACAATACAGTTAAGAATGAATTATATACAAGGAATCCATCAAACACCGTAAGATCCCCAGATCTGTTTTTCCTCTTATGTTCTTTAAAATATTAGAATAGGACCATTTTATTTTCTAATAAGTCAGAACAGAATTTGAAAACAGTTTATTAGGAATATCCTTATGTCTCCCCACTACTCCTTTTCCCTCTAAAGACACAGATTAATTATAAAAACTTCATTCAATTTTAATAGTATATTGGGTGTCGATGGTGAAAAGAAACACATTACCATATTAAATGATCCATCAACTTCATTACACATCTCAAATACTCCAAGTTCTAAATATTATAGTATAAGAGAAGCAAGGCAATTTTATTTCTAAAGTAGTTCCAATTCCTTTTCTGGTTCAGTTAATAGTGCATCATTAAGAAGTAAGCCTTCTGGGTGCCTGGGTAGCTCAGTTGGTTGGGCCACTGCCTTTGGCTCAAGTCATGATCCCGGAGTACCAAGATTGAGTCCCATGTGGGGCTCCCAGCTCCGTGGGGGAGTCTGCTTCTTCCTCTGACTTTCTCCCCTCTCACACACTCTCTCTCTCAAATAAATAAATAAAATCTTAAAAAAAAAAAAAGAAGTAAGCCTTCTGCCATTCAGTAGAATGAATCAGAAAGGGTTACACATTAAAGGTAACACCTGAAATTCAAATAGCTGCTATCAGATCAGAATTATTTAACAAGCACAAAAGTGAATGCGCTTAGAGACCTTAAAAACAACTTCCATTTCAACTCCATATCTGCAGTTTGATGAAAGTCTCGGGGAACTACAAAGCATCAGAAAAAAGACTGGAGATACTCAGTACACTGCATTCCTCCACTGACCCTTCTTAGTCAATCCAGAAAGTCATCCATGAAGATAGACAAAGCTGAGACTCTCAGAGAAACAGCTCTGTTAGGAGAGACCAAAACTGCCTTTTGGCAATTACAGGGATTCCAATAAGGAAAAAGAGAAGTTGTAAGTGCAGGGTGTACAAGAAAACACAATGCAAACTGACACAAGTAATACGGCTAAACTCATGGATGGGTTTTGTCCCAGGGTAACAAAAAGCAGGGATTTATAGTTGTGTGCTCCTGTTCCCTTAAAGCATGCTGTCATCCTGTCTTTGTAATAAATGTCCCTTACAGTGGACACTTAATGATATTGACATACGAAACAAAAGGATTGAAGCAGAAAGGTCTGATCTGCACAGGTGACAATCTGTGAAAAGTAAATCCTCTGGAAGTAGAACAGCAGCAGAGACCACCCTGCAAAACACTCCCTCCTACTTGCCTATGAGGAAAACCAAAACTATGATGCTGAAACAGATAACGAGCTCAAGTTGAAAACAAATCACAGTCTGACACACTTTACTAACAGCAGGGATCAGTTTTTTGAAGCTGATTGTTAGGAACCCTAACAATTAGGTTATGACAATGATGGAAAGTTTAGAGAATGTAATGAGAAGAGTGACAAAGGATGTGAAAAGGTCAAGAAATCTCTCTGTATTTTCAACACTGTATACATGAATTTGTCCACTAAACTTTGGACACCTATTAAGTGCTTGGTAGATAGGACTCATGAGATTTTTAGATTAAACTTTCATATGGGACAATCCAAATCCAAGGCTCCACGTTCTCCAATTTGTGGACTAAGTAAATAGCCCCCATCGTGGGGTAAAACGACCCAGCTATTTCAATATTCTCCAAACTTGGCTCTATGAACAGTAATAAGCTTTCAGATTGGGTTTACACCAGGCCAGGCAAGTAAAGTAAGCGTAGGACCACCTGAAAAGGCAGAAAGAGTCTTAAGATGCACACAGGCCACGGCGGAGGGCTGAGGTCTCCGCAGCTGGGACAAGAGGCCGTTGGAGCGACCGCGAAGTTCTCTTCTCTATTGATGGCGTGTCCTGGAACGAAGACATTTAAAACGTTTTCAGGACCTCGGATCCCTGTGGGTACCAGAATCTGAAGCTGTCGTGGACACGAGAAACAGGCGGGGACGACCAGCGTCCCGGGGCTGTCAGCAACCCCTCTCCACCGAATTGAGTCGAGTCCAAGGGTTGGGATGAGGATCCCAGCAGCAGCAGTAACCGCGCCCATTTTCGGCGTAGTTCTTCTGGTCCTCTTCAGGCCAATCCACGCCGCTCACCGTGGGCTCCGGGCGGCCTCTATAGCTTTCTAGCTAACAGGTCCTCACAAACCAATAAGCGCTGCGCGAAAGAAGGTCAACACAACACATTGTTCTACCAACCTATACCTACTCTGAAACTCTCTCTAGCGAACTCGGAGGTCCCCACATCTCGGGGTCCCCCCCTTCTAGCTCCGGAGAGACACAACTGAGGAAAAGAGAGGCCAAGGGAGGAGGTAGCCTCCTTCTCTGCCTCCGGGTCTAAACCCGGCACCCGGATGGAGCTTTTCCTACAGACCTCCAGAAGGAGGCGGAGCCTAAGACTAAAACAAGAAGCGGGCTACTATTCCATTGGCTATCAGATGGGAGGGCGGGGCCCAGCCAGGCCAATGAGCAGATCCCGCATAGATCATCCTTCCCCTAGGCGGCAGCAACCTGTTCCGGGTCGGGACAGTTTCGGGCCCTGCCGGGTAGATTTCCCACCTGGAGGTGAGTCTCTTCAGAGTCTGGAAGAACAGTCCGCCTGGCGGGAAGATCTGAGCAAGGCTAAGCGCTGGCCTGGGCCGGATGAGGACTTCAGAACGGAAGAGCCTCCGAAGCACTTGCTGAATGAATGAAAGTCCAGAAATAGAGTAATGATCTTACTGTGAACCCAGAACACCTTAAGGATGTCAAGAAGGCAGTGCTTTTTGGTCCTGCATGGTAGGGCAAGCCACCTTGAATGGGGGAGGGGGAGGGTCAGGAGCGGGACGAAGTGGGTCTAGGCCCCACTTAACTTTCTTGAACTATCTTGATTGGTTCAGCAAGTTTCATTTGTCCACCACTACTGGATGTTCTCATTTGCCTAACTGCTACTTAGGCTACTGTAATGCCCTACATGGGACTCAAAGTCTACAACTCTTTTATCTCACATTCACGCTCAGCCATTGTCTCCCAACAAAACCACAACACTGCCAAGAAGGCTGGATCCAGAGGAACATCCAGCTCTCAGCCATGTCCTACTGAGGCCAACACTTCCATAGGATTGATGAGAACCTGTGTGATGTAGATCACATCTCTTCAAGGTAATTTCATCTCAAGTCCTTGATGGTTGGCATAACCCCAGACCTTTATAAGAGCTCCTCTGGTCACTCCCAAAAGATCTTTTAATACAGGAGAGCAAGGGTTAGGATCTCACTTCCTGTTCAGAAGAAACTGAGTTATCACAAGTAGATATGCCAAGGCAAAATCAAAAGAACCTATGCCATAGTGACTAGTGTAATATTCATTTTAGAAAAGCAATTTAGTTTCAGCAAAACATCACTGTCCCTAACATTTGTACAATTTGAATGATGATTTTGAATGTTCAGTTGTAATTGTCTAAATAACCTATAAACATAAGGAATTTATATCAAGCTTTAAGAACACACATATCTAAATACTTTTACACATTTTGCAAATTCTTACCCATCCAAATGCTTTAAATATAAGCCAAATGAGCATATTTTTAGCCATTTCAGAGACTACCTGCTTTGCATAACCCATGAGACTGCACCTAACATCTGGTAGCCATAGATAAGACAAACCCCGTGTCCATAAAAGATCCTAAACCATTGCTGGCCTTCAAAGCTCTCTGACCGAGAGACTCCCACCTTGCAGCTGAGTGACATTGCCTAGACAGGTAAGCCTCCTTCCTAATGGCTCCCCACGCCCCACCCCCGCTCCCTAGAATTTCCTTACCTTCTTTCCCCACTGGGCAGTCCCCTTCTGTAAGGATTTCCCCTTTTCTGCAATCTCAGGGCAGGGACTACCCAATAAAGCTTGTTGAACAACAGTGCCATCTCCTGGTCTTCTTGTCTCTTTCTTTCTTTCCTTTCTTTAGTCTTTTTCTTGATCAGCCCTGAAATCCTTGAACTCACCAGTTTATAGTACTGAAACAATATAGATCATTTTGCCTCTTTAATTCTCTGATACCATTTATCTAACACTCACTACATCATGACTAATGACATTGCAGCATCCTGCCACCCACAAATGCTGGCTTCTTTTTTATTATTAACATATAATGTATTATTTGTTTCAGAGGTACAGGTCTATGATTCATCAGTCTTACACAATTCACAGCACTCACCATAGCACATACCCGCCTCAATGACCATCACTCAGCCACCCCTTCTCTCCAATCCCCCTCCCCTCCAGCAACCCTCAGTTTGTTTCCTGAGATTAAGAGTCTCTTGTGGTCTATCTCCCTCTCTGGTTTTGTCTTTTTTCATTTTTCCCTCCTTTCCCCTATGATCCTCTGTCTTGTTTCTCAAATTCCTCATATCAGTGAGATTATGTGATAATTGTCTTTCTCTGATTGACTTATTTCGCTTAGCATAATACCCTCTAGTTCCATCTATGTTGTTGCAAATGGCAAGATTTTGGGGTTTTGATGTCTGCATAATATTTCATTATATATATATGTATATATATAACACATCTTCTTTATCCATTCATCTGTTGATGGACATCTAGGCTCCTTCCATAGTTTGGCTATTGTGGACATTGCTGCTGTAAACATTGGGGGGCATTTGCCCCTTCAGATCACTACATTTTTTATCTTTAGGGTAAATACCCAGTAGTGCAATTGCTGGGTGGTAGGGTAGCTCTATATTCAACTTTTTGAGGAACCTCATACTGTTTTCCAGAGTGGTTGCACCAGCTTGCATTCCCACCAACAGTGTAGGAGCAGTCCGCTTTCTCACTGGTATTTAGGAATATTCATACTATGTGAAAATCTCTAAAGGCTAAGTCACATGTCAGATAAATAAATCTGAAAGGCAAATTCATTTAATGACATTCATTTAATGATACCCATCATCAATGGCAAATATTACTGTAAACTTTAGTGATCCCAGATGGCCACTTTCTTCTTTGCATATATGCCTGGTGATCATAACTACTTCTATGTGTATTAAATCCTAATTCCATATACTCACTAATATGCATGTCAATCTCCAGTAGACATCTTCACCCCAGCTTTGTTCCTAGTGACTCTCCCAATGTGAATACAATGTGCTATGGCCCACAGTGGTGCCATCTGTGTACCTGTTCACTGACTATAGATTACCTATGCCCTAGAACATTCTTTCCTGCATGCCCAGCAACTATAAACCAGCTCTAGCCTGAGCAAACCAGATGATTTTCTGCCACCTAGTGGACTACAGTTATACCTTCTCCAACCAGGTTTGAACCTCAGCCTTGGGGAGAAACCTCTCTTGCAAGTTTGTGCTTCCTTTGGTATCTCCATCAGCCCTAAGCTACCATATAGCATCCTCTTACATCTTATAGGCTATTCTTTTATCATAGCTTAATAATTCTCTTTATTAGGCACCTGTGTGGCTCAGTTGGTTAAGCATCTGACTCTTGGTTTCACCTCAGGTCATGATCTCAGGGTCAGGAGATTAAACTCTGCTTAAGATTTTCTCCCTCCTTCTCCCTCTGTCCCTCCTCACTCACTGTCTGTCTCTCTTTCTCTAAACAATAACAATAATAATAATAATAATAACAGTTCTTTTTATTGAGTTTTCTTGTTTAAATCTCTGTTGGTTTCTGTCTCCTAATTGGACACAAACTGATACAGTCCTCGAAGGAATCAGCTGTACAACTCCATTCATTAATCTCCCTTGGGGATATTACAACTTCCTGACCTATCCTTCTCTGAAGAATATTACCACTGTAGAGTTGGAAAGGATACTGAGCCAACTGGAGGTAAAATAAAGAATAAGAATACAAAACAACAGTAATAAAAACCCAGCAAGCAAATTTTAAATAGAGTAGGGCATTCTTTAAGAAAACAGAGATGAAGGAGGCTGTGGTGAGAAAGGCAGCATCCAACTGACATGTTTGAAAAGGTCTGAAGAGTAGCTAGGATCAAAGAAAGGGGAACAGGTGGGTAAAGGTTACATGGGGAAGCAGAAAAGGCAAAGGCTCTGTGGTACACAGTAAACAGAGTACCACAGACAGTGAGTAGAGAGAATGGCGGGAGCCCAGTGAGCACTCTGGGGAAGGGCAGGAGGTACAGTTGGGTTGGGATAATCAGGTCAAGAAGAGGAGGGTCTGCTAACGTGCCTTCAGGGAATACATAGACCAACAATTATATTTAAAAATTTCTCTCCAGGATGAATTCTCCAATGGTGAATAAAATTTGAGTTCCAGATGAAGACTTCCCACATTCCTGACATTCATAGTGTTTTGCTTCAACATGGTGCCTCTGGTCCTGC